>NC_088336.1:16277500-16645000 GCF_036884655.1 Musa acuminata AAA Group | reverse complement strand
ATGTTATGTTTAGTGTTGGACTATGTACTAGATTTCAATCTAATCCCAAGAAATCTCACTTAAAAGTTATTAAAAAGATTTTTAGATACCTAAGAGGAACTCATAATCTAGGATTATTATATCCAAAATCCAAAAACTTTGGGTTACTTGCTTATGTCGATTCTAATTTTGCTGGTTGTCAAATAGATAGAAAAAGCACATCCAGAATATATCAACTCTTAGATTATGCACTTGTCTCTTGATCTTCTAAGAAACAAAACTCGGTTACATTATCTACAACCGAAGTTGAGTATATAATAGCATGTGCATGTTGTGCATAAGTTATATGGATAAAAAATATATTAGAAGATTATAGAATTCATTTGAAAAACATATATATAAAATGTGATAACACTAGTACAATATGTTTAACAAAAAATCTCATTTAACACTCTAGAACTAAACATATTGACATTAGGCATCATTTTATTAGAGATATTAATAATCATGATATATCTTTAGAATTTATTGATACTAAACATCAATTAGCTGATATTTTTATAAAATAATTAAATGAGGAATAATTTGATTTTATTAGAAGAGAATTAAGCCTGCTAAATCTTTTTAATGCATGAGTTCCTCTATTATATTTTTCAGATTTCTCGACTTTTGAAAATTGAGTTTTCTTTTTCGAGATCATTTACTATCATTCCTTCTCTTTGCAATTCATAAAAGAAGAGATATATCATTCCTTCTCTTTGGAATTCATAAAAGAAGAGATCTAATTTATGGATCATTGGTATATTTGATCTTTTCCATATGAATCCTTTCTCTTTCTATTTATGAAAGTAGAACTTTGTTTCATGGAATGACTTGATATGATATCTACGCAAATGAGTGTTTGCACTATATAATGATTGTGATCTTGCTTGTCTCAAAAGAAAATGAGGCAAGAGTATTTGCATGTTGCATCTCAAAAGAAAAATAAAAAATGCTAGACAAAGACAATCAATAGGAAAATAGTGCACCGATGATGGCACTACTGGACCGGCGGTAGCACTACTAGTACGACTGCTTATAGGCGGTAGTATTGCCTAGTTAGCGGTACCACTGCCCGCAACCCTGCCCTATAAAAACCTAAGTTAGGGTCAGTGGTAGAACCGCTCCCAACCCTCTCTACACCCCTCTAAACTGCTCCAAACTCCTCATTCCCTTTACTCTCTCTCTAGAAACTCAATAAAACCACTATTCTTTACAAAGCTAAGGATCAATCTCAAAACCCCTTTTTGGTGATCACAAGAAGGTTAAACTACAAAGGTAATTCATTAACCTAATTATTTCTCTCATTTATTACTTGTGCTTGCCTCTTATTTTTTGTAATATATGTAGTCCTAATGGTATCTAGAAGATCCTCAATGGACAAAGGAAAGAGAATATTAGATGAAACATTTGACTCTATACTCTTTGATTCCCCTCAATATGCCCTTAAATTCTCAACTTTTGAGTCTAGAAGTATACATAAGGATATATATATATATATATATATATATATATATATATATATATATATATATATATCTAAAAGACTTAAGTGATTTAAAACCAATTCAATAGTTTGCTAACTGAGATGTTCTAGTGAACCCATTTATACTAGACTTGTTCGGATAATGTGATTTGTAACCTAATAGGAATTCCTGAGAAAAGAAGAGGTTGTTACTTTAGAGAATAATATAACACATAATCGATTGAAATTACATATTCTGAGGTTGTAGGTACCATTTTTGGTAACCCAAATTCGTCTATCATTCCAAAAAGCTATGAACATTTACTATCTTTCAACACAAAATTATTTTATCATATCATGATAAGCATTCTACTTCCAAGACAATACCATCATGATGAAGTTAGTCAAATAAAATTAGGAACAATGTATTGGATCATGGTAGGACATGATAACTATTTTGGATATCTGATACGACAAAACATAATTGAACAATCAATAAAAGATATAATGCTTCTATATGGTGGCTTGATTACTAGACTAATGCATGCACATGACATAGTCATTCTACCAAATGAAGAAACCTTGAAATTAGATAGATTTAATGTCATAAATAGAAACCTATTAAGAAGATTAAGATGTATAGTAAGAAATAGGGTTTGAACTAGATTACCTAAGAGGATTGACCCTCCCCCACCTGAACCAGAATAAGAAACACCTATATATAGGGAAAGTCAATCTCCTCCTACTAGTCCCTTTGAGGTAGCACCTCCAACAAAGCCAGCACCTCCTCATCTATCGATACCATAGTGACTTGATTGGATCGAATTGAACTACATCAAGATTAAATCTTAATAGAGATGTAACAAATTCATTGACAACTTAATACTATATTTAGGTATTTCGATTTACCACCACCAAAATAGCTTATATATATCTTCTTTTTGTTAATGGCAAAGGGAGAAAAGTCGACGGATTCTTCCATATACTCTTCAATGTTACCATGCATGATATTCTACATACTTTGATATGATGCAATGTGTTAGAGCTAGCCTCAGGATATTTACCAAAGGATAATTTTGGTAACCCAACAAAGACAATAAAGTGAAAGAATAAAAGAAGCGACAAGAACACCAGATTTACGTGGTTCGGTCAATTGACTTTAACCTATATCCACGGACGAAAGAGGAGCAAATCACTACTATAAAAGGGACAATTACAAATGCCTTAGGAAGATGTTCCTAGGCCATAAAACACCCAAAAATACTAAATAAGAAAAATCCAAACTGTAAGCCCAAACTATTTAACTGAGTGTGGACTTAAACCCAAAGTAAACACTTAGGTTTTTCTTGTTGTGCTACTTGTGGTGTGTCTGACTTCAAAGCTCAGACCCTTATTTATAGTTCCAATACGAGACAACAAGTATGATTTTCCCGATGTGGGACTATGAGACTTGCCAAACTAACAAATCTCCATCTTGGCATGTCCCAACAAAACTTGCTCCACCTTCTTCATAAAAGCCCCAACGGGCAATCACCAACAATGAACACCAGCCAAGTCCAATTACTGCTTAAACTTGTAAACCGGAAGAGGCTTCGTAAGCATATCAGCTGGATTGTCCTTCGTATGAATTTTCCGAACAAGGACCTTTCCCTTAGCAATAGTATCTCATTTGCATCCAACAGTTTTCTTACCCGAAGGCGGCTTCACAAGATCCCAAGTTCTATTCCGATGGAGAGATTCTATTTCTTCATTCATCGCAATCAACCACTTAGCGGAATTATCACAAGAAACTGCATCTGAGTAGGAACTAGGCTCACCAACTTCACTTGTCTCTTCTGCAACAAACAAAGCATATGCAACCAAATTTGCATATCTTTGTGGTGGTCGAATATCTCTCCGTGGTCTATCCTTGGCTATGGAATATTGCTCTTCCTTTGGATCATCTGCGTCAGTAGACTCGGGACCACCTACTGGCATTCTTTGAGTAGAAGAGTTCGACTTAAAAGAATATGAACTATCAATCTCAAGCTCCACCTGCTTCTGCGTACTATCATTTGTACAACTAGTAGAATCCTCTTTGGAAGATAACATAGATAATTCATCAAAAGTAACATCTCTACTGATTACAAATTTTGGGGATTTGAGATCAGAACACCATAATCTATATCCTTTCACCCCAGAAGCATACCCAAGGAAAATGTATTTTTTAGCTCGAGGCTCTAATTTTCCTTCATTTACATGCATGTATGCTGGACACCCAAAAATTTTTAAATCAGAATAATCAGCAGGAGTACCTGACCAAACTTCCTCCGGAGTTTTAAAGTTAAGTGCTGCAGAATGAGCACGGTTGATAACGTAACAGACCATATTAATCGCCTCTGCTCAAAAGTCCTTTGTCATCCCTGCATTTGAGATCATACACCTTGCTCTCTCCAAGAGTGTTCTGTTCATACGTTCAGCCACACCATTTTGCTGAGGCGTCATCCTAATAGTGCGATGCCGAACGATTCCTTCATTTTTGCAGAATTCTTCAAAGTCACCTTCACAAAATTTCATGCCATTATCTGTTCGAAGCCGCTTAATCTGTTTACCAGTTTGCTTCTCAATCAAAACCTTTCATTGTTTAAAGGTTAGAAAAACATCATTTTTATACTTCAAAAAATAAACCCAAACTTTCCTGGAATAATCGTCAATGAAAGTCAACATATACCTAGCACCACCCTTAGACTGAACATGAGCTGGACCCCAAAGGTCTGAATGAATATAGTCAAGAGTACCTTTCGTTTTGTGAACTGCCAGAGAATTGAAGCTGACTCTTTTCTGCTTTCCAAAAATGCAGTGTTCACAAAAATCCAGTGGCCCAATACTCTGTCCACAAAGTAGACCCCTTTTGCTCAATATGCTCAAACCTTTTTCGCTCATATGACCCAAACGCATATGCCATAATTTGGTGATGTCAGAATCAGACAATGATGATGACGAGACTACAACTGAGCCTGTGATAGTAGTTCCCTACAAAATATATAAGCTATCAAACCTGCAAGCTTTCATAACAACAAGAGCACTTCTAGAAACTTTCATAACTCCACCTTCAGCTATGTATTTACACCCAAGGGCCTCTAGGGTGCCTAAAGAGATGAGATTCTTTTTTAAATCAGGAACATGTCTAACATTAATGAGTGTCCTCACAATACCATCATGCATTTTAATTCGGATTGTGCCTCTACCAACAACATCACATGCGGCATTATTGCCCATCAAAACAATTCCACCATTACAAGATTCATATGTGGAAAACAAATCCCTATTGGGACACATGTGATAAGAACAACCTGAATTTAAAATCCATTCATTTTTAGACATTGTCCTGTCATCAGTAGCAAAGAAAATATTTTCAACATTCTCATTAGATGCTACACTAGCTTCAGCGGACTCAGTAGTTTTCTCAATAAGTTTTCTCTTTTGCTTTAATTTATTTTTCAATTTAAAGCAATCAGTCTTAATGTGCCCCATTTTATGACAATATCTGCATTCCAAATTTTTATGTCTGGATTTAGATCTAGATTTAGATCTACTACTGTCAATTTCTCTTTTATCTGTTCTCCCCCTAACAACCAGACCTTTAGCCTGATTCTCTCTACTTTCCCCAATGATATCTTTGTCTATCTGCTCCTTAGATTTCAGTGCAAATTAATTTCTTGATACGAAACTGTTTCTTTTCTATAAATCAAAGTATCACGGAAATGCTTAAAAGATTGGGGAATAGAACACAAAAGTAACAAAGCCTTATCCTCATCATCAATTTTTGCATCTATATTCTCCAAATCCATAACCAAAGAATCAAACTTATCAAGATGCGAGAGTATAGATGTACGTTCAATCATCCGAAGCATATACAAACTCTGCTTCAAGTAGAGACGATTCTCCACTGTCCTTTTCATGTACAAGGCTTTAAGCTTGTCCCACATGCTCTTAGTCGTAGTCTCCGTAGCTACCTCCCGTAAAACCTCATCAGAGAGATTTAGAATGATGCTTGATCGGGCCTTCTTATCCATACCCGCAAGCCCTTCTTTTGACATATCATCTGGAATGTTCTCGGCTCCCTGTAGTACCAAATCAACTCCGTCTTGAACCAGAATGGCCTCCATCTTGAGTTGTCACAAGCCGAAGTTGACATTTCTGTCGAATTTCTCGACAACAATCTTTGTTATTGTCATCGTTGCCAAAAGATCCCGAAACCAGGCTCTGATACTAGTTTGTTAGAGCTAGCCTCAGGATATTTACCAAAGGGTAATTTTGGCAACCCAACAAAGACAATAAAGCGAAAGAATAAAAGAAGCGACAAGAACACCAGATTTATATGGTTTGGTCAATTGACTTTGATTTACATCCACGGACGAAAGAGGAGCAAATCACTACTATAAAAGGGACAATTACAAATGCCTTAGGAAGATGTTCCTAGGCCATAAAACACCCGAAAATACTAAACAAGAAAAACCCAAACTGTAAGCCCAAACTATTTAACTGAGTGTGGACTTAAACCCAAAGTAAACACTTAGGTTTTTCTTGTGGTGCTACTTGTGGTGTGTTTGACTTCAAAGCTCAGACCCTTATTTATAGTTCCAATACGAGACAACAAGTCTGATTTTTCCGATGTGGGACTATGGGACTTGCCAAACTAACACAATGGATTCTTCAATGTACTCTTTAATATTACCATGCATGATATTCTACCTACTTTGATATGATGTAATGAATGAAATTATAAATGCTTTAGTATCATGTATGTTATGGCTAAAGTAATGTTGATTTATTTTTGGTATCATGCAAGTGATGAGTTATAATGTTTTGACATTGTACATGTTACAT
This sequence comes from Musa acuminata AAA Group, assembly GCF_036884655.1. Taxonomy (NCBI): domain Eukaryota; kingdom Viridiplantae; phylum Streptophyta; class Magnoliopsida; order Zingiberales; family Musaceae; genus Musa; species Musa acuminata. The sequence goes on along the minus strand of NC_088336.1, from coordinate 16,638,648 downwards.
TTTGATAATTTGAAGTGATGCATAATTTTGATATGATATATTACATTTGATTACTATAATCGAAATTGTTTTATTTAAATTCAAAGGTTGTGATTTTTTTTAATTCAAGTTTGTCTTATCTCAATATGACATATAGTTAGGGGGAGTTAAGGTTAACTCTGTCATCAATTCTTTGTCATCATCGAAAAGGGAGAGATTGTTGAATCTAAAATTTTGATGATGAAATCAATTGGTGAATTAATGATCTAATATATGTGTTGAGATAAGTGATGCAGGACTAACTATGATCATTAGAAAGATAAAACAATTAAAAAAGAATTGAAGTTGGGCCAGAGTTAATGATTGGGCATTGGGTTGAATGAATCGAGGGATACACTAAAGGATCGAACGATACAGTGAAAGCTCGCTAGAAGTTCATCGAGAGTTCGTCGAAAGCTTATCGGAAGTTCGTCGGGAGTTCGCTGAAAGCTCGCCAGGAGTTTGCTGAAAGTTCACCGAGAGTTTGGATGAATAATTGACGTGTCAGACAACTAAGATTGCTTGCATTGTAATTGTCTAGCCTTAATTGTCGTAGTTAGAGTTTCAATTCGAGTTAGTTTTCAGGAAATCCTACTAACTCAGCTAGGGGCTAATTAGGCCTTTAACAGGGCTGAATTAAGCTGGTTGGATGGCTCATTCAGCCACTTAGAGCCACATCAAGCGATGGCACCACCCAGATTAAGCGGTGGAACCGTTTGAGGCTTAGCGTCCCAAGTGGTTTGGGTGATGGTACCATCGGTAGTTAATGCTATTAAGTGATGGTATTGCCCTATCAGGTGATGGTACCGCTAGAGCCTGATTTCCAAGGCTCTGTCAGGCAATCATATTGCTCAAACTAAACGGTGGTACCGCCTAGTGTCAGTCTACAGGCGGTTGTACCGGCCAATAATGGCGGTGGTACTGCCAATACACCAGAAACCCAAGATGAGATACTTTTTGGATCAATTTCTGAAGCCATTGGGGCCTATAAATACCCCACTCTTTCCTGCATGAAAGTGTGAACAAAAATCTTGATATTTTGAGTTGTAAAATTACTAAGTGTCCTCCTCCTCCCTTTATAGTTTTGTAATAATTCAAAAAGATGTCTGAGGCTTGTAAGGGTTGTCTCTTAAACCTGTAAAAAGGAGAAAGCGTTGTAAGAGGGTGGTTGGTCTTCCCCATTGAAGGAAGACTGTTAGTGGATGCCAGTGATCTCAACGGAGGAGTAATCGGGAACGAATGTAGGTCACGATGAACGAACTACTATAAATTTGGTGTACGCTCTCTTTTTCTCTTTGTTATTGTTGTTCTCTAGTTTTAATTACTTCTTACATATTTACTTCATGTGAAACACATTTTCGATATCAATTCCGATACGGGTTTCATAGAATCAAAATTTTTAAAATCATTCAAGTTTTCTGAATTGATGAAATTTTTTTCATAAATATTAATTCACCCACCCTTTAGTGTCGACTCAATCCTAACAAAATAAAGGAAACATGGGTGTGAGTAACGGGGCGAAAGCAGTGACCGATAGGTAGAGGATAAGAATAATTTTATTTTTAGAAAAATAACATTCTACCATAATAAATAAAAAATAAATACTAATTAGAAAAAAGAAGAAAAACTAATTTTTTTAAATGATTTGCTCATTATTTTTTGGACCTATGTATAAATACTTATCATCGTCCTCACTCGTGGTCTCTTAAATCTCGTTAACGCATATTTGATCATTGCCATGCACAATACAACTAGAGGTGTAAACGAGGTGAGCACGATGCAAGACAAAGACAATGAGGTCAAAGTGGATGACCATAAGATGCACATCGAAGAGGTTGTAGTCTTAGTCGATGGTAATAATAATAACGAGGACAAAGGTGCGTAAGCGAGGACAACAACTAAGATGAGAGTGCACATACAAGGACGATGATAATGTAATTACCATCACCCTCATTTGTCGTCCCATCTCTTGCCATAGCTACAATCTCGATGGGAAGAATGCATAGACGAGACGAGAGATGAAGAGAGAGACGTTGAGAGCATCGGGTGAAGGCCAAGGCAAGTATTTGTTTGGACCTATAAATACTTTATAAGAGTAATTTGTCTTAAAAAAAAATACTTTATAAGAACAAATAGGAAAATAAAAAAAAGATTCTTTTTAGAAGATTTGCTCATTATTTGTTTGGACCTATAAATAAATACTTGTATTAAAGGCCTATGTATGCATATATATATATCCTATATAAAAAACGAAGCCCTCTTGTTTGTTCCATTCCGGAACCCTAATTTCAGGGTAATCCGTACCTCATCGTCGCCATGGCGAAAAAGCGAAAGCCACCTGTCCAAATCCCCGAACCCTCCTCGTCGGAGGAAGAGGAGGCGGAAGAAGAAGTCGAAGAGGTGGAGGTGGTGGAAGAAGTAGAAGAAGAAGGATCCGAAGAGGAGGAGGAGGAGGAGGAAGAGGAAGAAGAAGAAGTCGAAGAAGAAGACGAAGCCCAAGACCAAGAAGAAGAGAAGAAGGCGAAATCTGAGGAAAAGGAGGAACAGGTAGAAGTAGAAGAAGCCGATGTCTTGGACCGTGAGTCAATACGCAAGCTCCTGGAGCCCTTCGGCAAGGACCAGCTGATCGAACTCCTCAAGGAGGCCGCGCTCCGTAACCCCTCTCTCCTCTCCCAGATCGCCTCTGCGGCCGACTCCGACCCCGTCCACCGGAAGATCTTTGTCCACGGCCTCGGTTGGGATGCCACCACCGAGGTCCTCGCCGCCGCCTTCACCACCTACGGCGTCATTGACGAGTGCAAGGTGGTCACGGATCGCGCCACTGGCCGCTGCAAGGGCTACGGCTTCGTCCTCTTTCGCACGCGTGCTGCGGCCCAGAGAGCCCTCCTGGAGCCTCAGAAGAAGATCGGCAACCGCATGACCTCCTGCCAGCTGGCATCCTTTGGCCCTCCCGGCGCCCAGGGCCCTGCCCCCGAGGTTACCGGCCGCAAGATCTTCGTCAGCAACATTGGGGAGCACGTGAACCCCGAGCGGCTGCGTGCCTTCTTTGCCAAGTTTGGGGAAATCGAGGAAGGTCCGCTGGGGTACGACAAGACCACGGGGAAGCTGCGGGGTTTTGCCATCTTCGTCTACAAGACGGTCGAGGGGTGCAGGAAGGCCCTGGAGGAGCCGAAGAAGTTCTTCGAGGGCTGTGAGCTGAGCTGCCAGAGGGCGGTCGAGGGGCTTAAGCCGAAAAATCAGGCAATTGGGGGTGCCAATGTGCCGGCGATGTTGCAGCCAAACGATTTAGCGCTGACCTATGCTTCACAATCTTTAATGGGTCTCAATCCGGTGGCTGGTTTAGTTGGGCAGAGTTTAAACCCTGCAGTGGGGTTGTTGGGGCAGAATGTTGGGGTTGGAGTGCTGAACCAGGGTCCGGTGGCTCAAGGGATGTCACCATCTCTGAGTAGGAGTGGGATGACTCCTCCACCTTATGGAGTCGGATTAGGAGGGGTTGGTGGAGGTGGGACAGGGGTGAATAGTATCAGTCCCAGTGTAATTGGGAGCTATCAATCGCAGGTAGCTTTGCAAGGATTGGGGGCTTATCAGAACAGTTACTTGTCTTCATCAACAGGGGTAAGGTCAAAGTCTGATATTGGATCACTTGGTAATGGCTTGCCACCATACTTTGGGCGCTAGGTGAGTTATTCTGAAGTCCTTGCAATGTTAACATAGCAAAGCTTGCTTGCTTTTATTGAACTTTTACATCTCTCTGGTTTAATTGCAAAAAGTACATAGTTCCACATGGCATGCTGATAAATTTTATTGCATCTAGTCATTCTAGTCATAGCATTCATGTGCTAGCATCTTCATCAAACAAATTGGAGGCAACTAATTCAAGGAAAATGCAACAGAAAGAAGGACAAATTTCAGTTATGCATAGGCTAGGGAAGGATTGAATCATGTCTATCTAAAAGAGGATCAAATCTTGTTTCTCTAAAAGGAAGTCAAAATACAAGCTAAAGCAAAATAAGCTGATATAATTTATAATGGATTTTTGCAAGTCTTAGATTAGTGAATACGAAAGGTGAAAGTCATCAAGTATTTAAGCTGTGGCCATTTGCTTCTTCTGTAGTTAATATCTTTGTGCTTGGTTATTATTCAGTGTGGAATTGGTAAGTTTTTATGATGATTTGCTTGACATTTCTTTTGCCATCCTTTGCCTTCTTTGTTTAGTGAGCCTATTTTTTTATATGAGAATCAGCATCTAGACTAACATAAGATATAAATGTCTTTTACAACTGGTATTAAATGAACAAAACTGGTAATGTTTCATTGTACATATATGTTAATTGTTAATGATACTAATGGAGTTCTACTCCTTGTAAGAATATTATAGCTCAATATCACACAACATTATGTGAATTACAATATTTTGTTACTTTTCTTATCAGCTATGTGCCAGAAACTTACATCTAGTGCAATGATGATCTTAAAACATGAGGTGTTGAATTTGTTGGAGAGTTTGCACTAAAGGCCATTTTAAAATTTTATAATATGGGCTTTGTTGGTGTAAACAACTTTTTTAGCCGTGGCCTCGGGGCCGACGCGGCTTGTTCGGGGGTCCGAATGACGGGGATCTAGCGCGGCATTTCTCGGGGTCTCCCGGTGGCCCATCGCGGTGGTCTGGTTGGAAGAAAAGCTTCGCCGCGGCGCCGGGTAGGGACGACTCCGGTCTAGCACCTGCACACAGGTCAGGTCGGAAGCTCGGCCCGACCCCTCCGACGATCAAGTCAGTGATGTGGAGTGGGGTTTTGGATGAGGAAGTGCTTTTTTTGTGTTCCCCCCTATTTTGTTTGGAGCCCGGGGGTATTTATAGGTAAGTTTGGTGTTACCTGATGTGCCAGCCTGTCGGAGCAGGACCGTACCTCTGATGGCGTCTGACATCGCCGTTGGTGTTGCGTGAAGGACCGAGCTGCCGCAGGGTATGAGCGAGCTTCGGTCGACGCTTTCCCCTGCCTCGGTCGGTCGTGCGAGGTCAGACGATGAGGTCGTCTGAGAATGGTTGATGTGAGCGCGCATTAAGTCGGCGTTAATGCTCACTTCCTTGGGCAGTGTGTCGTCCAGGCGTGGCTGACGTCATGGCGCACCATGTCGCCATTTTTGTCCTTATCATATTCCCCCCCTAAGGAAGCTATGCCTCGATTGATGTGAGGGGAGGTCCGAGGCATGACTTCGGCTTTAAGAAACTCTACCTGTCGGGCGGTTGCCGGTCTGTTGCCAGGGGTGTGAGAATTGCGGAGCTTAGCAGCTAAGAAGGGTTGGACGCGTAGCGGTGATCCCGGGCAGTGTGCGGCCGTGGAGCACGGCGCAGGCGTGGTCTCGGGCAGTGTGTAGCCGAGGAGCACGACGCAGGCGGGCTGGCCGCGCAGGTGTGGTCTCGGGGAGCATCAAGCCGAGGAGCACGACGCAGGCGGGCTGGTCGCGCAGGTGTGACCTCGGGGAGCATCAAGCCGAGGAGCACGACGCAAGCGGGCTGGCCACGCAGGTGTGGTCTCGGGGAGCATCAAGCCGAGGAGCACGACGCAGGCGGGTTGGCCGCGTAGGTGTGGTCACGGGGAGCATCAAGCCGAGGAGCACGACGCAGGCGGGCTGGCCGCGCAGGTGTGGCCTCGGGGAGCATCAAGCTGAGGAGCACGACGCAGGCGGGCTGGCTGCGCAGGTGTGGTCTCGGGGAGCATCAAGCCGAGGAGCACGACGCAGGCGGGCTGGCCGCGCAGGTGTGGTCTCGGGGAGCATCAAGCCGAGGAGCACGACGCAGGCGGGCTGGCCGCGCAGGTGTGGCCTCGGGGAGCTGCTTGTGCTATTTTCCATTTTTGCCTGCTTAGTCGTAGCGGGGGGCGAAAAAACTTTCGTATTTGATTTTCTTTCTGAGGGGGAGTCGGTTGCTTTCGCCGCACGCTTTTGGGCGTTGGGATCGAGGCGTCAGCCCGCTGTCGCTTCAGCGGGGTTGCCACGTCAGGCTTTTATTAAGGCAGGGCGCCTTTTGGCATTTCCGATGCGACGTGACGGTTACGCACGTGCGCGGGTGGGCTGCCGCCCACTCTCGGGAGGTGAAGGGGCGTTGGTTCTGGTGGTATATCTCCTTTAAATAGCGGACGCCCGGCTTTACTTCTATCTTTTGCTGTTGAGTCTCCCTCTCTGGCCTTGCCGTCCCCTTTCCAATCTTCTGCTTCCTGTGTCGTCCTCCCTTTCCCCGTAGCACCTCCTTGTTAAGGTTAGTTGAGATGTCGTCCTTTCCTCCTTCCCCTTCTTCCCCTTCCTGTGTAGCTGAGGGGGGACGTCCTTCGACGCCCCCCGTAGAATCCTCTGATGGGGAAGCGGCGCGGGCCCTAGAGGCCTTGATGTGGCCGCATGACTTTGACTCCACCGTGAGTGGGTCTCTGCTGGGGGGGCTCCGGGAGCGCTATTGCATCCCGGAGGACCACATCCTTAGTGCCCCAGAACCGGGACAGCGGGCGTATGACCCCGTCCCAAAGGGTTTTGCGCTGACTTTGGACGCCCTAAAGGCGGGTCTTCGCTTTCCCCTTCATCCCCTCATTGTGTCCTGCCTGTCTTTCTGGCGGATTTCTCCATCTCAAGTGGCGCCGAACTCTTGGCGTTACCTAGTGGTATTCCTGGGGGAATGCCACTACGCCAATATCACCCCCACCCTCAATCTCTTTCTTTCCTGTTACCGCCTTTCCAAGGGTTTGGGGGGTTACTTCCTATCTGCCCGGACGGGCTTTCGAGTCGGAGGGGCCCCTTCCAATAATAAAGGGTGGAAGGGGAGGTTTTTTTACATTTGCCGTGCACGGGACTGGGGTTTTGGGGTTCGGTGGTCCGCGAGGGCGATCGACAATACCACCCCATGCTTGGGCGAAGCAGAGCGCCAAGATCTGGGGAGGCTCAAAGAGATTCTCCTCAGGTCGCAGGCCATCTGGAACATGACCGAGCAATGGCTAGTCGAGGCTGGTCTCAGCCCGATGCCTCTGGGTACGTTAGTGACGTTTGGTTCGGGTATTTGTGTGGTTCATTTCTGGTACTAACACTTTTCTTGTTTTTTGTAGAAATGGTGAACCTCCGGTCGCTTCTGGGGGGTCAGGCGTCGCAAGCTCCTCCCCCAGCTCCGCCGGCCGACCTACAGCCCGGCTCGGAGGACGCCCCACTGGAGGTCGAGGCCGGGCGCCCTCGGAAGAAGGCGAAGGCAGCACCTTCGAAGGGGCCTGAGGCGGGCCCCAGTCGGGGCGAGACCGGGCCTAGTCGGCGGGCGGCTGGGAAGGGTCCGCGCCCTACCTCCGTACGTGACCTGTGCCGACTACCAGCCGGGGACGGGGAGCCGTTCCAGTCGCGGTTGGTGAGCGAGATCCCACTTGGGGAGTCTAGCGACCCCCTGGTCGCTCGCTGGGGGGGCTTGTCCCGGGGGGACAGAGTGTGGGCCGGAGGGGACCCCTCCGCAGCGTTCCTCCGAGGCGCGCTTCATCCCGACATGGCTCGGGATTTGTACGTCTTGCCCTCGGAGGTGCTGCTCAACAAGTCCGCCCAATCCTTGATCTGGGTAAGTACTTCTCCTCTTTTCTTGTTTGGGTTTGTTCGTATGACGTCGCCCTTTCTAACCTGTCTTTCCTTTTGCAGGGCCTCCATTATGCGACGGCCCTGATGGACAGGGTGCATGACGCCGGCCGGGTCATCGGGGGCCTCGTCAACCGCAACGTCGAGCTCCACCGCCAAGTCGAGGAGGTCCGAGCCGGGGCCGGCCCGGAGGCTGTGGCGGCCGTCGAGAAGCGCGCGGCGGAGTTTGAGGCGGAGGCGGCTCGCCTCAGGTCGGAGCTCGAGGCCGCCAAGAAAGCAAACGAGGAGCTCCAAAAAACAATAAGGGTGGAGCGGATCGAGCTCCGTCTGTTGAAGACGGAGGCGAGCGCCCTCAGCAAGAAGCTGGAGGAGGCGAAGGCCGAGACGAGAGCGGCCTTGGAGGCATTGGCGAAGGAAGCCCGTCTTCGACCCGCCAAAGATAAGGAGCTCCTCGAGGCGTATAAGAAGTCCGAGGGGTTCGAACTCGGGCTAACGCGGACGGGGCGGGTATCCTTTGAGTACGGATACCGAGTCGCCACGTCCCGTTTTCGCGCTCGTCACCCTGGCCTCGAGGTGGAGGAGGACCCCTTCGCTCCTCACCCCGAGGATCTAGGGGTAGACATGCCCGAGGACGTCCCCTTTGACGACCGCCTGGTTGTCCCATAATAATAATAAGGAAGGGTCCTGTATTTTAAAGTGCTAGTTAATTTTGTAAGTCGGGATCGAGTCCTGTAAGTCGGGGTCGAGTCCTGTAAGTCGGGGTCGAGTCCTGTACTCTTAGTTTTGAAATATAAAGCAAAATTTTCTTCTCGTGTGTTGCTTGTCTTCTTCTTCTTGCTTTAGGCGAAGAAGACTTCCTCTTCCCTTGGGCGAAAAAGCTCCTTCCTTAAACGAAGAACTTCCTCTTCCCTTAAGCGAAAAATTGCTTAATTTAAGCGAAGAACTTCCTAAGGTTCTGGACGTTCCATGTTCTCGGCAAAGGAGAATCGTCCATTGTCGCGAGCCGGTATGTACCCGGTCGGACTATTTTGTCGACCCGATAAGGTCCCTCCCATTTGGTGGCCATCTTCCCCCTCGCGCGGGTCGGGTCGTTGACCTCGGTCTTACGTAAGACTAGGTTGTCTAACTTAATCGGTCGGGGCCGTACCTTCCGGTTGTAGACCCGAGCGACAGCTCTTTTGTAAGAGAGGGCCTTCAGGTGCGCGTCGGCACGCCGCTCCTCGAGCAAGTCGAGGCCGGCTCGAAGTCCTTCGTTCGTGATTTTCTCGTCGTAGTTTCTCGTCCGAAGGGTGGCGATGGCTACCTCGGGTGGTAGGACGGCCTCGGTTCCGAACGCGAGGCTGTAGGGGGACTCTCCAGTCGCGGTCTTGGGGGTGGTGCGTAACGACCATAAGACGCTCGGGAGTTCGTCCGTCCAGGCTGATTGGGCTGCGGACACTCTTCTTTTGAGCCCGTCTAGAATGGATCGATTGGTTACTTCCGCCAGCCCGTTCGTCTGAGGGTGACCCACCGAGCTGAACCTCAGCTGGATTCCGTGGCTTGCGCAGAACTCCCGGAACCTTCTACCGGCGAACTGAGGCCCGTTGTCCGTAATGATGGTTTTGGGCAAGCCAAACCGGGTCACCAGGTTCCTCCACATGAACTTCTCCATTTGCCGCTCCGTGATCGTGGCCAGTGGTTCGGCCTCGACCCACTTTGTGAAATAATCCACTCCCACGACGATGTACTTCCGCTGTCCCGAGGCTAGTGGGAAAGGCCCGAGCAAGTCCAGACCCCACTGCGCAAATGGCCATGCGCAATCGATGAGGGTGAGCGGGGTCACGGGCTGCCGGGGCGTGCGGGCATGTTCTTGGCACGAACTGCACCGCTGCACATAAGCCTTCGCGTCGCGGCACATGGTCGGCCAGTAGTAACCTTGGCGAAGTATTTTGTGTGCCAGGGTTCGCCCGCCGATGTGTTCCCCGCAGACCCCCCCGTGGACTTCAGCCAGAACTGCCTGAGCTTCGTCGAGCTCCAAGCACCGTAGGAGGGGGTATGTGAAGGACCGCTTATAGAGCCGTCCACTCACCTCGGAGTACCATGCATGCGTGCGATGCAGGCGCCGAGCCGCAGCCTCGTCGGGAGGAAGGGTCCCGTCCCGCTTGAAGCGTAGTAACTCATGCACCCACGTGATTGGAGCGCCGCCGGAGACCGCGGCTACGATTTCGATGGCACGGGCAAGGAGCTTGTCGATCTCGGGCCGGACTCCGGGGGCTGGCTTCGACGCCAGTTTAGCTAGCGCATCTGCTCGCTCGTTTTCTCCCCTCAGAACATTGGATAATGCAAAGTGAGAGAACTTGGTGGTCAGGTTCTTTACCTGCGCCGGGTACTTGGCCATGACTGGGTCCCGAGCCTCGTATTCGCCTCGTATTCACCGCTGAGTTCGGCTACCAACTGCGAGTCGGTGAGGACGTGTAAGGCATCCACTTGCATTTCGAGGGCCAACCTGAGTCCGGCTAGGAGCGCCTCGTATTCCGCCTCGTTGTTGGCGGCTTGAAACCCAAAGCGGAGGGAGCGCTCGAATGATCGTCCGTCGGGAGACCGCAGCACCAGCCCTGCACCGGCGCCCTTTGAGTTGGCCGACCCGTCCACGTGCAGGACCTATGGTTCAGGAGGTTGCTCCAGATCCGTGTCCTCGGTCTGGGTTAATTCTGCGATGAAGTCGGCCACGGATTGGGCTTTGATGGCAGTTCTGGGCACGTATCGTACGTCATGCTCGCCGAGTTCCACCGCCCATTTGAGAAGACGTCCTACAACATCAAATTTAGACAAGACCTGCCGAAGTGGTTGGTTGGTGATGACCTCCACTGGGTGAGCCTGGAAGTAGGGGTGTAGCTTCCGGGCTGATAGCACAAGCGCCAGTGCCAGTTTCTCAATCGGTGGGTATCGTTCCTCCAGCCCGTTTAGGACATGGCTGACGTAGTAGACCGGTAGCTGCTCACCGGAGTTTTCTTTGATCAGAACAGAATTGATTGCGTGCTGGGAGGCAGCCAAGTAGAGGCCGAGCTTTTCCCCGGGAGAGACTGAGGCAAGTCGGGGGAGGCTGGCCAAGTGTTGCTTCATTTGCTTGAAGGCTTCCTCGCACTCCGTCGTCCATTGAAAATTCTTCGGGTTCTTCAGCGCCCTGAAGAAGGGGAGGCAGCGATCGCCCGATCGGGCAAGGAAGCGTGACATGGCGACGAGTCTCCCGTTAAGGCGCTGCAGGTCTTTGATCGTCCGAGGCGACTGCATGTTGACAATTGCCTGGACCTTCTCTGGGTTGGCATCGATCCCTCTTTCGTGTATTATGAACCCGAGGAATTTTCCCGAGGTGACGCCGAAAGCGCACTTCGCGGGGTTGAGGCGCATGCCGAACATGCGTAGCGTGGCGAATGTCTCGGCCAGGTCGGTAAGATGAGTTCTTGCCTCTTGGCTTTTCACGATCATGTCGTCGATGTAAACTTCCATGTTTCGCCCGATCTGGTGGGCGAACATCTTGTTCACTGTTCTTTGGTACGTAGCCCCGGCGTTCTTTAATCCGAAAGGCATGACTTTATAAAAGTATACCCCTTGATCGGTGAGGAAGGCCGTGTGCTCTTGGTCTTTGGGCGCCATTATGATCTGGTTGTATCCTGAGAAGACATCCATAAATGAGAGGCGGGCGTGTCTGGCTGTGGCGTCTACCAACTGGTCGATCTTTGGGAGGGGGTAGCAATCTTTAGGGCATGCATTGTTGAGGCTGGTGTAGTCAACGCACATCCTCCAGTTTCCATTGTGTTTCCTTACGAGGACTACATTGGATAGCCATCGCGGGTATCTGTCTTCTTCTATGAAGCCGACCGCTAAAAGTTGGTCCACTTCTTCTCGTATGACGAGTTGTCGATCAGGGGCTTGGCGCCTGGGCTTTTGCTTTACCAGGCGAGCGTCGGGTAGGATGCTGAGGCGATGTTGCGCGACCTCCGGGTCGACGCCCGTCATGTCAGATGGCGACCAGGCAAAGACGTCGGCATTTTCCTGTAGGAGACCGACGAGCTGCTTTCGTTCCCGCTCGGGTAACTCCAACCCGATTTTGATCGTCTGATCCGGCCGTCCGCTCTTCTAGCAACGGCAAGTCGACGGTGGATTCCCTTGGCTCGGGATGGGGGGTCTGTCTCTTCATCTCCCGAGGATCCTCCAGCGGTGGTTCGATCCTCGCCCTCTTGTTTAACGAGACGGCGGTCAAGTAACAACGCCTGGATTCTCGGGGGCTTCCCGTGACTTCCCCGACCCCGGCGTGAGTCGGGAATTTGATAGTTTGGTAGTAAGTTGAGACGATGGCTTTGACCTTGTTGAGGGTTGGTCGGCCGAGGATGGCGTTGTATGCGGTGGGGAGGTCGACCACTAGAAAAGTGGTCATTACTGTCTTCGACCTCGGCGGGGCCCCCAAGGTTAAGGGCAGGGTGATAGCTCCCAGCGGTAAGATCGAATCTCCGGTGAATCCGGTGAGCGCCGAGCACATTGGCTTCATGTTCTCCCTAGCCAAGCCGAGCTTCTGGAAGGCATCGAAGTAAAGTATGTCGGTTGAGCTCCCGGTATCGACCATGATCCTCCTTACTTGCGCGTTGGCGATCCTGGTCGATATCACAAGCGCGTCGTCGTGCTCGGGTTGTTCGGATGCTCCGGTCGGGAAAGTGATCTCGGGTTCGGGTCCGTTCCCGTGAGCTTCGGTCGAGGCGGCTCTGGCGTAAGCCTTTCTTCCCATCATGGAGCCCCCGCCAGACGCGGGGCCGTCGGCTATCACATCGATGTGTCGCTCGATAGGGCCCTCCGGGCGCGGCGAAAGTTCCTTGTCTGGTCGAATGTACTAGCCGAGATGCCCTCTATGAATGAGCTCCTCGATCTGCCTTTTTAACTCACAACACTGTTCAGTGTCATGCCCATGCTGCCGATGGAAGCGACAATATTTTGATCGGTCTGCAAGCTCTCGCGGGCTCCTCATCGGGTGAGGATCTTTGAGTAGTCCATTCTCCTTTATGTGGAGAAATATTTCTGTTCGGGACGAGTTCAAGGCGGGGAGAGGGGACCTTGGTGTCGGCGGGTCGGATCTATCTAACCTACGCCGGGATGCGACGGGTTGTTGCTGCCGGGGCGGTTCTGACTTGCCCCTCTTGTGCTCTTCACGCCTCCCGGCCATCCATGTCTCTGCGGCGACGAACTGGCTCGCTCGCTGCAGCATCTCGGGCACCGCCGTGGGGGATCGCTCCACGAGAGACCAGAAGAACCTGGAAGGCCGTAGGCCTATCATGAACGCCTGCATCAACAGAGAGGGGTGAGCGTCCGACAGCCCCTGAATTTGCGTCGTAAAGCGGTTCACAAAATGGGAGAGAGGCTCGTCCTCCCTTTGGTTGAGTCCGAGGAGCAACGCCACGGACGGCTTTGGTCGAGCGTGGGCTAGGAAGTTGAGCTCGAAGTCCCTGGCGAGCTGGTCAAAGGAGGTGATGGTCTCGGTCTTTAGCAGTGATTTAAAAAGCGCTAGGCGCCAAGGTCCAAAAATGCCTGAGGCGCTTGGCGCTCGCCCGAGCGAAGCGAGGCGCTAAAATATAAAAATATATAATATAATTAATAAGTATAATTATTTAAAATTTTAAATAAAAATATGCTATTAAATTAAGAAAATCTAAGATACAAAATCACAATGTCACATTAACAAAAAGTTTCAAAATTCAAAACATTAAAATTTTACATCAAAGTCATTCATCATAATCAATATTATCGTCATTTTCACACAAATCATCTTCATTGAATTCGTCTTCTTCCTCTTGTTCTTCGATTCCTTCCTCTTTATCAAGATATGTTTCATTCTCTATGTCTTCAACAATAGCAGGAGCCGAGCTTGATGCTTTTGCATTCATTTTTCTCTTTGACATCTGTCTTGTATATGTTTGTAATTCTCCAGCACCTAAAGCTCTTGCCACGTCTCCCCACGTCAATCTATCATCTTCAAATACAAGCTCGTCTTTAGCATCTTGCAAGTTAGCACCCATTTCTCCTACTAACCACTCATTTGAATCATCAATATCTTACAATGAGATTGAATCAAATCTATTTTTCAAATCATGACGAGTCTTCAAAGCTTGATTATACTTTATGTAAACAAGATCGTGCAATCGTTGATGTTCTAACCGATTTCTTCTCTTCGAGTGAATCTGTCATGTCATATAATTTAAAAATATATTAATACATATATCTAAATAAATAAATAAATTAAAATAAAAATATTTAGTAATACTTACATGCTCAAAGACACTCCAGTTTCGCTCACAACCCGAAGCACTACATGTCAAACTAAGTACTTTGACAGCAAATTTCTGTAAGTTCGGGGTGGAATTTCCAAATAGACTCCACCATTCAGCTGCAAAATTTATGTTATTATTAGCAATAACATAGTAATATAATATATATGAAATTAATTATATCAAATTATTAATACCTGGAGAGGTAGTTGTCCTGGATCGAACGACAATTGGAATTCCAAAAAGACCTTCAGCATTTTTATATAAAGATAATTCATGAATAATCTTATCTTGAACCTCAATGCTGGGAACTAATCTTGCAACACACTGATATAACCCACCCAAAACTTCTACATCAAATCCAACAGATTTAATCTTATAAAAGAATTCAGGGTTTAAATAATATCCTGCTGCATGTAAGGGACGATGAAGTTGACAATTCCATCTTTCGTCAATGATTGTAAAAATTTTCTTATATTTTTCTTCATTTTCATTAAAAGATCTTTTAATCGTCTTCTTTGCTCTATCCATAGCCTCATAAATATATCCCATTGCAGGCTTATTTTCATTATCCACCAACCGAAGGACTCGAACAAGAGGGCCCATTACCTTTAATATATAAACTACATGATTCCAAAAGGATGACATTAAGATGATATCAGCAGCCCTCTTGCCTTTTGCTTCTTTTGCCCATTTGCTTGTCACCCATTTCTCAGAGGTAAACATATTTCTCAGAGTATGTTTTTGACGATGCACGCTCTGTAATGTCAAGAATGAAGTAGCAAATCGGGTAACACCATGTCTCACTAATTCTTTATTCCCTGTAAATTCTCTCATCATATTCAAAGCTCCAATGTGATTATAAAGAAATCCAACAACAAAAATTGCCCTTTCTAAGGTTTTCTTGATTTCTAAGATCTTTCCAATATCTTCCAACATTAAATCAATACAATGTGCTGCACATGGAGTCCAATACAAGTGTTGTCTTTTTGATTCAAGCAATTTACCTGAGACAAAGGATAACAAAAATGATAAGACTTAAGAGTTTAACACACTTAATTGAAGATAAAATAATTAACAAAATCAAAAGATGAATATTACCAGCTAAAACATAGTTGCTTCTATTGTCGGTTATGATTTGAACGATATTTTGTTCTCCAATTTCTTCCACGAAGTTGTCAAGTAAATCATATATCTTGTCTCCAGATTTTACAAAAGATGAAGCATCTATTGACTTCACAAACATAGTCCCTAAAGAACAATTAACCATAAAATTAATTAGACTCCTGCGCCTCCTGTCAGTCCAAACATCTGACATAATAGAGCAACCATGTGTTGCCCATGATTCTTTATGACCCTTTAGTAAGTCATTTGTATAATTCAACTCTTTTTGCAGCAATGGAACTCGCATCTCATAATAACTTGGAGGTTTTAATCCTGCACCATATCTTCCAATAGCTTCAATCATATCCTTAAAACTGTCTAAACGAGTTGTACTAAGGGGAAGACCAGCCTGATAGAAGAAGCGAGCAATGTGTTGAATTGTTCTTCCTCTTATTTCTTTATCACAAGCATCACTTATATTTGTTTGTCTCAATTTTGAGCCTCCTGCTTGCCCTTGTTGTTTCTGGGATCCTTGAAGCATATATAGATCCATCGGTCCTTTTCTACCTTTCTTAGTACTCATAACTTCTTTTCCCTTTTTGTCGTATACTCTTTTTTCACTTGGGTTAATACTCGTAGAATAATCTTCTTCTTCATCTCTGATATGTTCAACATTGTCTTCTGGTAAATTCTCATAAGATTCATTCTTTTGTGTCTTCTTTTCATTCATATAATTCAGCAACTCTTCTTTTATCTCAGGTGGACATTTTTTGCAAGCTGCTGCATTCTTGAAATTTCCTACTAGATGTTGTTTTGCACGAAAAATACCACCTCTGGTAGTCTTATCGCAGAATATGCAAGTCACTGCATTAAGATCTTTCGGATCCTTCAAATAATTATACTTCCATGCAGGATCTTTTTTTGGTACCATTGGAGACTCTATTGAGTTGCTTTCTGCACTTGTCATTTATGTTGAAACCTAACAATAATTTCAAATAAATAAAAATTAATAACATTAAAATCAAAATAATATATTATTAATCTATTAACAGAAAATTAATCATTTCAAAATTCAAATAAACTTAATATTAAGAGTATACTAAGCCTGATGGAGAAACAAGGAAGCAGCGGCGACGAGCGGCGGCAGCAGCAGCGGCGAGCGACGGCAGCGGCGGCGGCGGCAGCAGCAGCAGCGGCGAGCGGTGGCAGCGGCAGCGGGAAAGGGAAAGGGAGCGGAAGGCGTGAGCAGCGGGAGGCCTCGAGGGAGGCGCGAGCAGTGGGAAGGCTCGCGGGAGGGCTCGCAGGAGGCGAGAGGGCTCGCGGGAGGCGCGAGCAGCGGGAGGGCTCGCGGGAGGCGCGAGCAGCGAGAGGGCTCGCGGGAGGGCTCGCAGGAGGCGCGAGCAGCGACAGCGGCGAGCAGCGGCAGCGGGAGCAGCGGTAGCGAGCGACGAGATCACGATCGGGATCGGGATCGAGAGCGGCAGCGGCAACAGGTTAGTGTTGGGTTAGGGTTGGGGTTATATCGGTTTAGTTGGTTCGATTGAACCAACTAACAACCGAACCAGGACCGAACCAGAACTAAAATTCTGGTTCGGTCGCCTTGGTTTACCCAGCGCTCGCCCGAAGCGCCCAGCGCCTGGGCTCGGGCGAGCGCCCAGGCGGCGCCTGTTTGAAGCGCGCCGCCTGGGACATTAACGAGGCGCTCGGGCCTCGCCTCGCCTCGCCCGAGCGCCTAGGTGAGCGCCCGAGCGCCTTTTGCAATCACTGGTCTTTAGGATGCTGTACCAGGCGCGGGCCGGTCCCCTCAAAGTCGTCGGGAACACCCTGCACATCAAGGCGTCAGAAGTCCCATACAACGCCATCTGAGCGCGAAAAGCGGCTACATGGTCCGCTGGGTCAGTGGCGCCGTCATAGGCGTCCAACGAGGGGAGTCGGAAGTGCGATGGGATCGCCTGATCTTGTATTTCGGGCGCGAACGGGGACCCTTGGTGTCCGTCCGCCCCGAGCTCTCCCTTTGTCCTGCGAACCTCCTGTTGTATTTCGTCGAGTCGTTGGCTAACAAGGCGCAACTGGACTCGCAGGGCGTCTGTTGAATCCACAGACAGCGCCTCGGGCACCGGGCGAGTCGTTGGTTCCGTCGTTCCTTGGTTCCCGGGTCGGGCTGACTGGTTTCGGGGCGAAGTGGGGAGCTCGGGAAGTGGTGCGTGAATCCGGGCGGCGGGCTCCCGCTGTTGTAGGGGTTGGGTCATGTGTGGGGGCGTCGGATGGGAGACGAGCGGAATGATGGTTTGGATCACGCCCGTCAAAGCTCGGACTTGATGAGCGAGGTCGTGAAAGGCTTCGGGCGATACAGACGGTGGGCCGGCGGGGGCACCGTCGGGTGGCGACAAACCCGGGTCGTTGAACAACCGCCAGTAGTGCTCCGATGTTGTGGCGGGACGTTCGTCTCGGGTTTCATCGCGCGGGGGGTGTTCCTCCGGGGTGCTGATATGGTGCAACCCGACAGCTGCGGGTTCATCAGAGTGGGTTTGCTGATCGCTCGACATTCGGACGACCCTCCTTCTAGCGCCAATCTGTTGGTGTAAACAACTTTTTTAGCCGTGGCCTTGGGGCCGACGCGGCTTGTTCGGGGTTCGAATGACGGGGATCTAGCGCGGCGTTTCTCGGGGTCTCCCGGTGGCCGATCGCGGTGGTCTGGTTGGAAGAAAAGCTTCGCCGCGACGCCGAGTAGGGACGACTCCGGTATAGCACCTGCACACAGGTCGGGTCGGAAGCTCGACCCGACCCCTCCGACGATCAAGTCAGTGATGTGGAGTGGGGTTTTGGATGATGAAGTGCTTTTTTTGTGTTCCCCTCTATTTTGTTTGGAGTCCGGGGGTATTTATAGGTAAGTTTGGTGTTACCTGATGCGCCAGCCTGTCGGAGCAGGACCGTACCTCTGATGGCGTCTGACATCGCCGTTGGTGTTGCGTGGAGGACCGAGCTGCCGCAGGGTATGGGCGAGCTTCGGTCGACGCTTTCCCCTGCCTCGGTCGGTCGTGCGAGGTCAGACGATGAGGTCGTCTGGGAATGGTTGACGTGGGCGCGCATTAAGTTGGCGTTAATGCTCACTTCCTTGGGCAGTGTGTCGTCCAGGTGTGGCTGACGTTATGGCGCACCATGTCGCCATTTTTGTCCTTATCAGGCTTGTTATGTGAAGCATTTGATTTATGAACATGTGTGGATGTCACCGGAGTTCATATTTGTAGCTGAGGCTTGTTTGCTAGAGCTCATTCTATTTATTGCCAAAGGATTAAGACTCTCCAGCTGAAACCTGATCTGACCTCAAAATCAAAACCTTAACCTAAGCCCAGCACTAGCTTATTTCCAAAGCTTGGTTAAAGTCATTTTATTCAGCATTTGTCTGCCTGCAGGAAAGATCAAGGGAGGTTTTGGCTTAGGGCCACATAGGCAGTGATGGACTCTATGGCAGGGTTTAGATGAGCACCACTGAAACAGAGAGCATATAGAAGGTTAAGAGATCTCTTATGTAGTGAAAAATACAGTTATAATACTCTATATGAGAGGTTTTACAAAGGCGAGAGAAAGATCATGTGAGCTTTCTTATGGAATATGACCAAACACTAGCTGAAACCTGATTAGACCTCAAAACCACCGTCCTTAACCCGAGTCTGGCACTAGCTTATTTTCGAAACTTGGTCGAAGTCAGTTTACACAGCATCCATCCGCCAGCTGGAAGGATCAAGGAAGGCATTGGCTTAGGATCACCAGACAATGAGGAACCAAATGACTGATTGCTGTGAGGACCATTGAAACAAAGAGTAAAGAAGCCCCAGTTATTCTTTATAAGAGAGAATATCAGTTATAATACTCTAGATGAGAGGTTTTGCAGAGGATCTATTGCAGAGAGAAATGGTGGTAAGAGGAAGATTATGTGAGCTTGTGTTATCGAGTGACCAAATCCCCAACCACTGTCAGGGTCACACCTTAGCTAGCCCTAGATAATGGTCTTTTAGATAGACTACTGTGTTCTTTTGATTTTTCATTGTTGTTTTTTTAATATTTTATGATCAAAGTCTTTTTCTGAATCCTAGTAGTGCTAAAATGTTCTGTTTTGGATATATAGAGAGGTTGGACTAGATATATATAAGCCACTAGGAGAGATGTCTTTGTATAGAATTTTGTGTGAGATGAGATCTCCTGTGAGGGAAATGTTTTTTCCTCACAGGAACTCTTATTACTCCTTTAGATATTTGAGATTGTAAATCATAGGAATTGTGCTTGAAATTGAGCATCTTTCCGATGCAATAAATTAATGGTGGACTAGTGGTGGTTTTCCTTCCCTTGTTCATCTTTGGGAGGTCAATTCTCCTCGAATAGAGAATATCCCAATAGGAGGATCATACTGTATTAGCTTGGGAGTCTAGAGTGGAACCTGACCTGTAGAGTTTTCGACCCAGCTGCAAGCTTAGCATGGAGCATCAGCAAAAAGCCACCATTAGAATTAGTGAATAAAATATGGACGACGCAAGGAACAGTGATGATGGCCTGGGATAGGGAAAAAGGAAACACAGAGAGTGGTTAATTTGAATGAAGTAGGAGTCTATTTAGGGTTTAAATCTCTCCGTCTCACATGCAGATTACTTTTGAGTATCATACACTGGGCACTGAAAATGGTCAGATGAGGGTTGAAAAACACTTGAATTTATACCACAAGTGAGCTCAGCTAGGGCCTGGTTTTCTAACCCAAGCAGGGGCTTGAGCAGTGGCAGTGCCCATCAATATTAAAGTAAACATGGTCTGCTTAGGTTGGAATTTTATATTTGTTAAGGATACCTATTAGAGTCCATATATTACTTTGAATATCAGATGACTTTGCATCTTGGTGCTTCATGGAATTGGAAAGTTCAGATTTAAGGGCAGTAACCCATGAATAGAAGTTTAGTGAGGATGTTCTTGTAGATTGACTGCCAGAAGAAAAGAACTTAGTGCAACTGATCTGTCTCAAGCTTGGCAGTTTATTATTAATGCTGGTTGTCAGGATGCAATGATGACAAAAAGTAGAGAAGCAAGCTGTTAGTAAATGAAGACGGTAAGTTGTCTTTGATAATTGAAGTTGGGGTTTTAGATAAACTTGGAAGCAAGAA
This sequence comes from Musa acuminata AAA Group, assembly GCF_036884655.1. Lineage (NCBI taxonomy): Eukaryota > Viridiplantae > Streptophyta > Magnoliopsida > Zingiberales > Musaceae > Musa > Musa acuminata. The sequence continues at coordinate 16,618,499 of NC_088336.1, read as the reverse complement.
AAAGAAACTATGTTGGCCGTTATGCTTTGCTGATTTTCTTTTTATTATTGATTGTTAATGTGTTTTGTTTCACTTTCTATTAGTGGGTGCCATACTGTCATTGACTTAGTTGATTTTGCCTATGTTGTGCGGCATCCTTGTGTGTCCATTTGCAAAGGGTTAGTCTTCTAGAAGCCTCTTATGGTTTCGTAAGGACCTATAAAAGAGAAGACGAGTAAGAGGAAGCATTTAATTCAGAATTCCACAAGCAGGCATTTCAATAAGCATTTGATAGGTAATGCAAATTACAAATATAGACTTTGCAAGCTTTGAACAGTCACGCAACCAAGAGTTTAATGTCGTTTGTTGTGATCAAAAGTCCCCACAAGTGCTCACATGACACTATTGCCGAACAAAACAGTGAACCAACCCTCGACAATACCCCAAAGGCTTATCCAACTATTTGTCACTCATGTAGCTCTAGTGTGCTATACTGGCTGACATTGCCCACCACTTTGTGGAGTTAGAAAACCCCCAAAATGATTGTGTGGATGGCTTATTTTTAAGCAATTTTGCCTTTGTGCGACGATTGCACACGATCTGTGTTTACAGGAGTAAAATGATCACAAAAGCTAACTAAAATAGGGTTGTCAAGCCTACTGTAAGTCCTTCACATGTTATGTAAAGTATGAACAAACTAAAAGACACAGACATACACAAACATTACATTGAACACCCTTTGTACGGATTTGTCCATGACATTCTCTCCCACTTATTCTTTTGACATCCTTGTTGAAGCCTTTGTGGACGCTACATCTCGTTGCCTTCGCTGAACCTTTAATCTTATACTTTAGCTACAATGCACTTCCCTCGGCTTCCAACTGCTCTAGGTCAATAACTTTGACTTTGGTGTGGAGTCGATTGAGTTGTGTTAGTCGTAGCTGGTTCTTGTGGATTTCTCATATGAAGGAAAAGATCTTCCTTATTGTGCGTTAATCTCTCAAATGTCTTGTGCTGCTTGAACTGAGTGGATGCCTGGTGGAGCTTTAATGAGCATCGTTTTGCAGACTTTGAAGTTTTGAAGGTCTTTCCTTTGCAAAATTTGTTGATCGATTCTTCTTCTATTTAGTTGTCGTCTCCAAGTAGGTTCACATCACTTTTGCTTTTGATTGACATTCAGTTAGGAAATGAGGTGGACAATCTACTCTTGATAGAACAATCACCGTTGGTGAGGATTGATAACTGTTGTCTTGTATTAGGTTTCTTCGAAGTTTCTTTGAACATGTGCAGAACTCCTTTGTTGGATAAATAAGAGAATTATGGTACTCAATTTCGCTTGTTCTCTTAAGAGTTGAGAAGACAAAGGTTACTCGACTTCGTTCGTCTTCTCGAGGGTTGTACTTTATGTATCAAGCTGGTTACTATCTTTCGTCTACTATTTACTCATACTTCTGAAGCACATGAAATATTTGCACTCCTTATGTTGTGTTAGTTATTGCAATTCGTTTCATTGCCATCGAACTTTTGGAATCCAAGAAGTTTTGCTTGAAAAGAGCAAATTTTCACCCCGACTTGGAGTAAGTCTTTGATAGCCTTAGTCGCCTCTAGGATTGTATCGTCTTCTCCATCATTTTCGTCGCCTATTCCTCTAAGTAGAAAAGATGCAACACCATGTATTGCCTACTTCGTTCCTTGGTCGAGCACTCCTACATCGACTTGAAGTCCCCCACTTTCGACTATCTTAATGGGAAGCCCGTCGACACCAGTCTTATGAAATCCCGTGGTCTTTGCCTTTTGGTGTGGTCTTAGTACTTGGAGTTTTCCTCTGCATTCTCCACTTTTTGTCCCCCTTTCATGACCATATATTCTTTCTCCATGAAAGCAAGGGATTGTTGACTCAACGAAAGTCCTGCCTCTACGATACCATGGCGATACCATGCCCATGGCCCTATTATCTGTCGCCTTGCATCTGTGTCCCTTTCTTCGTGATCGGTACATCCGCTTCTTCGACATTGTGGCACTTCTTCGAGTCCACCTCTATCTTAATCAACGCTTGGTTTTGGGTAGCTAAGTCCCTCTAGACTTGTCGTCGTTTTCTTGCTCTTTTTGACCACCTGTTTCAATATCTCTGTGTTCTCCGAGCAGTTCCTCTTGCTCGATGGAAAGACAAACTGTCACTTCCACGTATAGCCTTCGCTATCATGCTGTAGGGATCGCATCGATTCTGTTCACTTTTGCGTTCTTGGTAACAACGTTCGCTCTTTCGGCCTTGTCCTTGACTTGTCGATCTCCCTCAAGCAAATATAAGCTCTGGAGCAGTTTAACTTTTCAATCTCTTCGATCATACCTTTGTATGATTAAGTCCCCCTCATGGGGCTCATTGGCACTTGCACTTAGAATCTCTCTCGGTGGTACACGACTCTCATATGTTGATGACCAAAGCTTTCATCTGATGAAAAATTTGGTGCACGCATGTAAGATCCGTCTTTGTGGTGTCATAATATTCATTTCTTGAATCTATAGCCCTTCTTGCCGTCATGTTGCTCACTGGAGTTGGGCTCTCAGTAGCTTCCGACCATACCTCTGTATGCTCAAATCCCTAACGGGACTTTTCCCATATGTGTTGTATTGCCTTGAACTGTTCCACTACGATCTGCTGCACCACGTTGCCTCCTAATGACATCTTCATCTTTGTGGGATGAACTCGGACTGTGATCTTTCTATGTGTAGCCTCTAGCAGTACATCGCAGGGCTTCCACCCCCTTCAATTGTGTTTGTTCATTTAGCAATCGATTTTTGCTCACTTGTTCTTGGGTTACACACGGACGAAGCTTAACTCTAAAATAGTATGTTGCCTAGCAGCTCTCGAAGTCCATTGACTTTGTTGAAATTGGTGCGTTAATGTTTGAATCCTGGGTCCCTGCCCCCAACACAATCTCCACTGTTCACAGTTTCTTTTGCGATAATTGGAATGATAACACTACAACATATCCTTCAAGAGTATTTGTTTTTGTGTTCTCTTGCTTCATGCCAAAGTCTTCTAACCCCAATTTCACCTTTGCAAGTTGAGTCACCTTAGTTTCTGCGTCAATTGCTTCGCTGAGATAAGGTGCATGTGCCTCGAAGCTCCCTTCGACTTTGGCACCATGCAAGATAAGTTCGCTCCATCAGGACGAGGGACCCGTGGAACGACATGATTTCGATCTTGCCTTTGCAAGAGTTTATGCCCTTAACCTTTATTCAAGAAAAACTTCACCCCTTCGCTCTATGTTCCATCTTCTATGTTGATTTCCTTTATACGACTTGGGCATTTCACCAAGTTCCACCTAAGTTGTTTTGCTCCTTCGTTTGCATTGAGTTGATGGTAGCCCTTGCACCCACCATTTCACAGGTCAGACCTTCATTGAATTCGATTTTCATATCGACTCTAAGTGTGCTTTCGTTTGGTGTTACCTAAGATTGCTCCCTTACTTGATCTCACAATATGTCCACTAAGACATTACCATGTGTGAGATCATGCGATGACTCATCGTCGCTCACTCGGTCCATTGGGCTTTATGGAGCTATTGTCTTGAGATATCCTTTTCACATGTATGGCCCGTTGCATATGATTTTCTCTGTAGAGAATCAAGACTTATCCCTCTTGGATATCTGTCCCGTTAGAGCAAATTTTCTCTTTGCATCCTTCTCCTAAGAAATTTCAGAGACCACCATCCCCCTATACTACTCTGCCTTGCTAAACAAACTGTGTATTGTTTTGCCACCGTGAATGCACTTGCTAGATTGCAACTCTTCGCCCATATAGCCTTCGTTATGCTCCTTAAGGCTTGGCAACATGCTAAACCTACTACACACTTCAGCCTCCTATGAACGTATCCTTCCTATGCTGAAGAGAAGTTGCTTTGGGTTGGCCATGAACAATCCATCGTCCGTATACAATCCCTTGCATGAGTATCGAATCCTTCGAGTTAGCAATTCCTCTCACCTCTGTGAGCTTTGCACAACTCTTTTAGTCGTCGAGCAATCCATCCCTCCTTGCACGGTCTCACACTTTGCCAAGCGCCCATTTTGCCTTTAGCACTGTCAAGTTTGATTGTAAACGTCGAGTCGTAGCTCAAACTTAGTCATCCCAATCTTTGTACATTACGCGTTCTTCCCAGCTTGCTTGTACTCGTGGTGCCTCTCGCGCTAAGGATTGCCCATTCCTCTGAATGTCAATCTCGGATGCTTGCTCCATTGAGCGACTTCTTTCCCTATGTCTTTATGCCTGTTTCCCTCAAACGGTTGCGCATGTTAGCTACCCTCAATGCAGCCACGTTAGGTTCCTCACATTTGCATACTAAGTGTTTTTAAGTGTGCTTGTCTCACTCTGATATCATATGTCACGGACTTGGTTGGTTTTGCCTAAGTCGTGTGACACTCTTGAGTGTTCGTCCGCAAAGAATCAGCCTCACCAAAACCTCTTATGGTTCCATAAGGACCTGCAAAAGAGAAGGCGATTTAGAGAAAATGTTTAACTCGAGATCCCACAAATAGATATTTCAGCAAACACTTGATAGATAATGTAAATTACAAACATAGACTTTGCAAACTTTGAATGGTCGCGCAATAGGGTCCAAGGTGGTCTTGCATAACCAAAAGTCCCCACAAGTGGTCACATGACACTATTACGGAACAAGACAATGAACCAGCCCTAGACAAGACCCCAAAGGCCCACTAGCCATTTGTCACTTGGGTAGCTCTAGGGTGCTGTACTGATTGACACTCTGCACCATTCTGTGAAGCTAGAAAACCTCCAAAATACATGGATGACCTATTTTTTGACAGTTTTGCCTCTGCACGATAGCTGCACACAACTTACGTTTATAGAACTAAAACGGCCACAAAAATCAACCAAAATAGGGCTATCAAGTCTATTGTAAGCCCTCTACAGGTTATGCAAAGTATGAATAAAATTGAAAGACAGACATATACGAATATTACATTGAAAACGTTTTATACAGATTTATCCATGACCCATTTATGGTTATTTTGCTGGCTTGCAAACTTCAGTTTCGAGTATATTTGTTTCTTTGTGCCATTTGCAGAATACAAATTTTAATTTGATTTTTAACATACTGGACGCAATATCTATATGTAAGAGCTAGACCTTTCTTCGGGGTTTTTTCTGATTATTATTGTTGCTAGAAAGAATGATAAATAGTGCCTTTTTACTAGAATGCAGGTATTATCAGGCTACAATGAAATATATCCATACTAGAGGAGCTGGAAGGTGTGATGAACCATCAGACATAAAGGCTATGCTTTCAGGAGACATACAGAGATACTTTTAGAAGATTCAGGTTCTCCTTGTTAAGTAGACACTCGGGCACTGTATTACTATGTCTACAGTGAGCTTTTGTGGTTATTTATTGAATTGTCCTGGTTATTTGAACATATTAGTTGTTGCCATAACTGAAGTATTTTTTTCATACTAAGCAATTTCTTGTCGCTTTTTTATGATGACATCTTTGTGATGATTCAGTTGGTTGCCAATCAGCCCTTTTTTGGTAGGTCAATGACGAATGGATAATTTTCCATGAGAACTTTCTTGGGCTATCTATCGTGATCAATGAGCTAGTCCATTCCTTTTTAGTATAAGCAAGTTCTAGTTTTAGATATTGGTAATTACTCTTGGATGTACTTTTCTATGTCACTGTGTTTCTGACCCCTGCAATTTTTTGTACTCGTGCGATATTTCTTTTCTTGGTTTAGTCCGGCCAGCATATTATGAACGGACGGGATCGTCGGCTGTGGTTGCGCTATCTTCTGTGTGCCAAGACAGTGCTGAAATTGTTGGCTTAATAAAGGCTAAAAGAAAGTTCTTAAGATTTATGTATATGTTTTTCTAAATATACATAAATCACCTGATTGGGATTTCATCTGTTTCCTTCCAAAATAAAATAAAATAAAAAACATTGTTTGTTTTGCTAAATAGTTTGCAGAAAGCACCTGTTTGTTTTGACAGGAACTACATTACGACTGGAATCCCCCCCTCAAGAAGTCCTTTCAAGCACGTGCAAGCGAATAAAGCTCTTGATCGATCGGCCTTTGGTATTAACCTAATTTTTTGCCTGCATAAAGTCATTTACGAATAACAAAAGGTATGTACCAATTTTTTTTTTCTAAGAATAAATGATGAAGACGGATCTTGGTCTCAGGATTTTATGATTCTTACCTCTTCTTTTTAATCGGTGCATGAATCCAACAACGTACCCAAGTGCATGAATCAGTCCTGAATTTGATTTATGTATGTGTTTTTCTACTTGCACTCATTATCTTAATCTGATTTATGTATAGTCATGACTTTTACCTTACCGGAGTTTACATTTAACTAAATATTTCAGTACCTTTCTATCCATACTCGTTTTGAAGTCAATTAAAATCATAACCCATCTTAAGTGGGTCAGTTTAGTACAAAATATCCAATTCTTTTGACACATGCTAAATGATTCAGAGCAGAGCCATTGCTCTCGAGTTCTTTCGATGGTAACTCTGCTCTCCTAATCTCTTATAGGATTTTGGAGGACAACTAATTAAGAGTGTCTACAGACTTCACCGCAATTGGGTAAAAGAAGCCAACTTGCAACTTCAAGTTTCGTTATCGATCACCGAGTTCGCTCATCTCAAGCTTTTCTGCCGGCCAACTTCTGCACCGGCGGACGCAGTCGATACATCATCGGAACTTGCGTTGATCCCTCGTTTCCAAGAACAAAGCCAATTGCCTCGAAAGAGTGAAGGTCAAGAGGTCGTTCTGATACAAAGCGTTTCTCCACAGTGACCCTCCGTTACAATCCTCCCAGCCGTGAGTCATCATCTATTACGCAACTTGAGCTTAAACGAAGAAGAAAGGACACAAGGAATGGGGACTCGGTATATAGTGCATACACATGCATACAGAGAGTCCAGTGTCCTTTCTCGTGCTTTAATTCAAACTGATTCTTGCTGGGGAATTTTGGTCGAATGCAGAAGCTAGATCTCATGCATCAGGGACGGACAAGAAGAAGTGGGATGAGGAAATGGGCAGCTTCAACAGTTTTGCTCACAAGCTAAACAATCACCAATGCAGTGCTTTTGTAAAGGTTTTAGGTACTTAATCTTTTGCAAGGGAATCAACCAGTGACACATGGCACATCTTCAACTAGGCAATGACATTTCCATACTTTTGCCTCTGTCTCTGTTGCTGCTTTTCAGAGATCTGACCACTTGGCACAACCCCAAGCGATGAGCACACCGATGTCCTCTTTTCTTTTGGGTGGGGGGTTGTACAGCAGAAAAGGTTCTGCAAGTTCTATCGTCATAGCCAATTGAATTTGAACGTGGAGACAGTGGATTCATGTCTGTCAAATACCGGATCGTCTGGATGATGATGAGTGTTAACAAGAAGCCAATGCCAATCCCCAGCGCATGGTGTAGGAGGTTTGTCTCATTTATGTCACCAAGCACAGGGACAGGAGGCAAGAAGAACCTGGGTTCTGTTGAGTGATTTCCCTCCCTTACTCTTGGAGCTGTCTGCATCACTTCCGAGTAGAGAGTTGGGAGCCTCTGCAACTTCTTCTGACTAGGTTCTCTGTCATTTTCTCTACTGCTTTCTTGAAGTAGGTTTCTGTGGTGAAGATGATGAAATCTTTCGGTCACTTGTGTTATTTAGGTTTCTTTCCATCTTTTGTATGGGAAAGACACAGCTCATTGTGTTGTGTTTGTTGGCTCTCTTATTTTAACCTGCAAATAGCTCTCCCGGGATGTTCCATGCAGTTGTTGGTTGGCTGGATCACGAGTTAAATAAGAAAAGGAGCTGCCTTTGTAGGATTCCAAGAACCATGCAAGTGGGCACTGGCCCCTGGGGCTTTGCTCTGATCCTATATCTCCAAGCAAGCAAGTTGGCGAATGGCGTGCTTAGAGACGATGGCTGATCATGGCGGCGGCCGGGATCAGCAGTTGCAGCCTCTGACCGACGCCGAACACGGTTCCTTCCACGGTCTCACGCTCAACGAGGTCCAGAGCCGCCTGGGGGGGCCCCTGCACGGCCTGAGCCTCGGCGACCTCCTCGAGCATGCCCCTCTCGTCGCCGACGGGCTCCGTTGCAGTGGGAGCGGCGGCGTGCCGCGTGTCCTGAGCAAGAAGACCATTGTCGAGGCGTGGAGGGACATCCAGCTGCGGCACGAGGAGGGGAGCAGTGAACGCGCTGTGCTCGGCGAAATGACCGTCAAGGACTTCTTGCCGAAAGCGGGCGCGGCTGCACAAGGCACGGATTCTGGTGTTGCGGACGCTCATGCAGTGCGTTCCCCCGGCCGAGGGAGCAATTCGTCGGCTGCTGCAGCGACCGCGCCGCCGCGTTCACGACGACGGAGGAGGGTAGCAACAGAGGACGTGGCCGAGAAGATGGTAGAGCGGAGGCAGAAGAGAATGATCAAGAACCGGGAGTCAGCTGCTCGATCTCGAGCAAGGAGGCAGGTAAGGAGGCTCAACAGATCCCCTCTCTCGCCCTCCTCCATATCTTAGACATGCTTGGATCTCATGACAGGCTTACACGAACGAGCTAGAGAACAAGGTCGTCCTCCTTGAAGAAGAGAACCAAAGACTCGTGAAACACAAGGCAGTGTCCTTAAATCTCAAACCTGATACATCTTTTAGCGCTTGGCAGCAATAATCTTTAACCAAGTTCTAAGCATGCAGCTGAGCTTGCCAAGTTCATCATCTTTGATTCTTCTTCCTTGCAGGAATTAGAAGCAGTAGAACGTAACATGCCACATCCAGATCCGAAACACCAGCTCCGACGTACGAGTTCAGCTCCATTCTGACCATGTCAATATCGATCTTTGATGAGGTAATCCGGTGAAACATTTGCCCATCTGTTACGTGAGCTATCGAGCTCGATATGTTCACGAGGGAGATGGTGGAAGCTCAACAGGCCGTGGCTGCCGTGTTTGTTTCGGCTTCCTAGCATCGAATGCTGTCTGTGCTCTCTTTGTGGTGCTAATGGATGCTTTTACTTTGGAGATGGGATGTGATTTAGTTCTTTCTTCAATGTCTCGATGAGATTTAGTTCATCACATTGAACTTGTAAATGAGTTATTCCTTCTTCGATTGCCAATGCTTCATAGGATTTCGCATTAAAAATACTATTTCTGATTGAAAAATCCAATTCCACCCTTACCTGTCAATGTATCGAAAGCATCACATCATATATGATGAAATTGCTTTATATGCAATAGTCAATGGATCATCAGTCTTAACTCTATTCGATAGGAACTCATTTCTGGAAGTCGAAATCCATTATTCCAGACATCAAAATACAAAGAAATATTTAAATTTTATGGATTCCAATTAATTACCGCTGTTAATGTTACCAATCTAATATAAATTCATGGCATCTCTGCGCCTCCTATTTTGAAAACTAAGCTTTTCTATATAGTTTGTGGCGATTGAATGTGAGGACTCACAGCGTAATAATAGAGGTCGATTGTGATTTACGTATCAATTAAAGCTTAGATCATGACGTTTCATCAGACAGAAAAAATGTGCAGAAACAGTCTGCCAAGCAGTGAGTGCAGTGATGGGAACTGATTGGCTGACTACACGTTCTATTCGAACACAAATCCGAATATAAATCTGAAAGGTTATGTTCTTACTCGAATTTTTCTATTTAAATCTATCATATGCTCGACTAAAGAATATCCATACCCGATTTGAGTCAAACAAACTAAATATTTGAACTAAGGTTCGAGATATCAATTGTTAAATATATTAAGATGTTAACTAGCTTAATTAATTGATCTCTCAATAGAAAAATCTCGAGATTAAGTTCATATCTATTGATTATTATTATTATTTAAAAAAAATATTTAACCCTAAAGGTAGTCGAACTTGAATAGGATACGAAGACGATGAAAGATATATAAACTTGATCCGAAAACCGTATGATCTATCATGTCCAAATTTGATTTAAGTGAGTCAAACAAATTAAACATATTGATCCATTCTCATTTATATTTTAAATTACGAACAAAAATAATCATATACCATATCCACAAGTTGAGGATCCAAAATATCACTTAATAAATTAATAAAAATATCAACTAATTTACCTGACGTTTAATAACAATATTTTGATATTAAATTCTCTCTTCGCCAATTATTATTTGAAGGAGAAAAAAAGGGATTAGCTACCAAACCCCAGAGGAAGTCGAACATAAAATTGGATACTCAAACTCAATTTAAGTGGATTATATATATATATAGCCGTACTACTTGAAAACTACATTATTTAAGTCTAAAAGATAGAAAGTCGATGTGCATCATATTATCTACCAAATTAATGCAATGCCCAATTCTTACGCATCAATTGCTACAAGCACCACTTGTCGAACTTGTCATTGTCAAACATTCAATTGCCCATCACCTTATCATAGTCATGATATTTAAGAACATGAGAATTAGAAAGATGGAAAAGTGAATTTGATCCATAAGAATCGAGAAGAATCGCAATTCCCAAATGATAAGATATAATGTTTTCATTCTTTCTTTTCTTATCTTCTTTTTTTCTTTTTCTTTCTTGGAAGAAATAATGTTTAACAAAATCATACATATATATATATTTATTAGTGGAATGAATGGAGAGAGCAAAGAAACATAGACAACCATACGAACTTGTTCGATATCATGTGTCCTAAAAATAACAATAATAGTAAAGATAATAATAATAATCCAACGTTAAAGGCAAGTGATCAAGGCAGAACGCAGCTGCACGAAGTTTACAGCGAGAAGCGGATGTCACCACATCCACCACGAATAGCTTGCAAGCCACACCCCAGCCATATCGTCGAGCTCTCCTTCGTCCATCTCGCCGCTCTTCGTCGCCACCGATCCGTGAGGCACCAAGGCGTCCCGGCACAGCGGGCACACCGCCCGCCGGTGCGCCAGCCACCGATCCAAGCAACGCCGATGGAAGAGGTGCTGGCACCGGAGCTCTCTGACCTCGTCGTCTTCCTCGATGCCGCAGAGGCAGAAGACGCAGTCCACGTCCTCGTTGGGCGCGTCCACGCCGCGCTTATACTGCGCTATGCCGAGGCCGACGTCGCATGGTGGCAGAACCTGGTCGTCCCAAGGTGCATCGTGGCCGAGAAATTGGGAGATCGGCGGCCACGTAAAGTGAGCTCTTGTATGCATCTGGATGATGGGCATGGCGAGCCGGAGAAGAGTTCTGGTGAGGAAGATCAACAGGTTGGAGAAGGGGATGGAGAGGATGGAGACGAGCAGACATGTCAGTAGTCCCATGCTCATATCATGTTGCATGGAAGGTGAGGAAGGAAGACTCTTTATTTGTAGACAAAGATCAACTACTATCCAAGTTAGAGATCTAAACAACGCAAGTAATTATCTACGTATTTGTGTACGGGTGTATGGATGCAGACATCTGGATTTAATCCGGAAAGCTAAATCGACCATCATTATGGAGATGTTGTTGTCTCAAGTCTCAAAGAAAAGACACTTGTGGTTCTCCTTGATGAAATGTAGAGCTTCAAATCTATAGGGATTTAACGTCGACTGAGAACTCTACATCGGTTCATTTAATATGGCGATGTTGCATGTTCATACTTTATAGGTTGAGGCGCAGAAATGCTTTCCAATAACATCAAAATTAATGGGGGTGTAATAAACATTGGCCGACGATAAAGTGGCACTTGTCATTTAGATTTAGGGTTCGGGGTTCAAAAATTGTTGCTCATGTTTCAGCTTCATTGAACGGAGAAGAAATGGGGGAAGGGGTGCCGTATTTACGAGGGAGAGCTACAGTAGCTCGTCGCCAACTGACCTCGTCTTCTTCACTGTGACCATGTGTCCTTTCTCCCTGCCATAAAACCTACTTCTTTAATACAAAATAATTAGTCATGGCATGTAAAGCGACTGTCTAGGAAAATAATTTTATTTTTTTTGAGTTTTAATGTTCCAAAAATACCTCTTCAAAAAACACTATACAGTATTTTTAAAATAAAAAATATTATACATATAATATTTTTATCCATAAAATAGTTCAAAAACACTACATTGTGTTTTTAAACTAAATATTAATGTCACACTGTTTTTGTAAGAAAAACACTAATAGAATGTTTTTAAAACAAAAACAAATATTTGATAGCTTTTAGAAAGTATTTTTGAAATAAAAAAGAACTGTTTAAGAGTATGAAAAGCGGTACCATCCAAAAAAATAAACCTCGAAAAAAGATAGATATATTTTTTCGAACAATCATCCTTTGTATGTAAACAAAACTATCCACTCTTTGTTTCTTAGATTTTGATATAAAAAAATAATTCTTGATTTTACAAATTTAAGTAATTCATAAATTATGTATCAACATAGTAACTTAATGCCTAGCAATATCGTAACCAATAAAAAAAAGTACCAACTTCAGACTGATGGCAACTTCGAACATTCAAATTAGCGATTATTGCCTCAAGTGGATAAATGACCAGAGTTGACAAGGAAGAAGTGGAAGAGTCTTTCTTTCATGTGGCAATATATATGATGAACTTTTTGTCATTTTTGACAGACTGACATCCATTGTTCAATCTTCATATGACACAAGTCTGTGAAATAGATATCAACTTCTTGTCATCTAAAATGGACAAGAGGAAGATCAAACAGAAGATAGAAACATATCATTCTACAAAGAGAGAAAAGAAAAGAAGAGGAAAAGTAGGAAGCCATGGGACACACCACATTTTGAATCCGAGTCATATGACATTTCTTTCCAAACAGGTTGAGAAAGGAATAATAAAGACTAAAATATATATTAACGCCAAGATAATGAGGCATGGGGTATGAGTAAATTACTATTTAGAAGAAAACTAGAGCAAATGTATCAAGTATTTTTATGTACCTGTTCACATGTTGAGAGTTCCATCTCTATTGGTGAAGCTTGGTGCACCTAAGCTCGTCGCCACCACGGCTAACACTTGTAAGAGACAAACTCAGATTTAAAACAAGATATTAACATCAACAATTTATATCTTTACCGACTAAACTAATCTAACACCTTCAAAATATTGGACAAGAGTACCAATGCAGGATTTGAAAGTCTACATTCTTGTATTCCTGGAGTTCAAATAATTTGAATAGAACCATAGTGTTTGGCATCACTGCATAAATTATGATAAAAGAAGATAATTTGTTGAACCATAGATAGAACATGGCAAGAGAAAGAAAAGCAGCCGAGAATGAATCTACTCAATTACTACAGAAATTTAGGCCATTATAACATAATGTGCATCCTCAACCTCCCAAAGACTTTGATCAAGGAAAAGAAATACTTCTTCCCCAAAAGGGACTTCTAACTTCAAGATAGACACTGATAGAATTGTTGAGAAGAAACAAAATCAGGCTATCAATAGCAAGAATAAGCATTCATTGAATCTGCAGTTTATGTTGCATCTAATTCATAAGGAAATAAATTCTAATGCAATCATAGAACACGTCTGCAACGAAGTCTTGCATCCTAACCATTGGCAATAAGAAAGGACCGTCAAATGTTGAGAGGTGGAGGTGTCGTGCATTCTGGTGACTGCAAATGAAGACCCTTCCTGTTGCACCCTTGGAATCATTCTGCTTCGGCTGTAAGTTCCAATCCATGAAAACTCCTCACATCCACGAAGACTTCAAAAAGTATGACATATGAATGTTTATAAATATGTTTATGGAAATTCACATTCCGCCATAAACAATTTTTCCACCATTTAAGCTTAGTAGGACCGGTCCATGCTTATTCATGATTTCTTATTCTCTTTCTAGCACCGCACACATCCATCATAGCATCTTTATCTTAGTACAGTATGAGTTATTTGCATAAGAGGATCCTGACACTTCTGAATAAATATCATAGATGCAATCAACTACTAAACTACTATGATGTTGCATGATAAAAAAACAAAATGATTTTAACCCAATTATGTGCTGGCTAAGAATTTGATATATTTGTTTCTTGTTGAATGAGAAAAAAAAAGGGGGGGTAGATGGCGTTAACAATTGATGGATGAAACATATATTTAGAATGCCAAAAACTATTGATCTTCAAGCAGATGTCCAGAACAATGAAGTAACAAGTATTTTGAATTCGGATATCCACAAAAGTTCTGAACAGGTTGGAGTGTTCTGTTTCTGTAGGCAATAGAGGGATAAAGAGTATGCTAGGGCTAGAAAGGTGGTGGAACACAGGCCACTAAAACAATGTTGGGGGAATTGTTGTAAAGAGCACTACTTCAACATTGTTGGATCGAGTCTGGTAGACAAATGTGTTGAAATGTGTATAATAGTAACCATAAATTTTCAAAGGAAAACATCACAATACAAATCATCAGAAAGCCCCTTTCTAAGATGTCACAATTGCTAGTGACTTAAACCACTAGTAGGAATCTTACACCATATTCCAGAGACACTTCATTAAGAAAACCAAAACTTTCTATCAGCATCCCGAAATTTGCAGCCAAGCACTTCAAGACGAACTCAGATAACAATGGAACACATTCAATTCTGTTGGAGAAGATCGATCAAAAGACTGCTTCACTGGTTAAGAAGGATATATACCATTTGATGCAATGCAAGTAAACACATCTCTCAATATGTTCCACAGGTTACCATCAATCCACTTGAATAAATAACTGTCAGCAATAATTTACTTCATGTTCTCAGAGTATATCACTTTCATAAAAAAACCACATACAAAGAGAAATGACAAAATCTGTGTGTATATATACAGCAAACACAAAATGCAGCATGTCCCTATCCTACCATAAGATGCATAAGTAGACATGTTTCAGATCATTCAGTATAGTAGTAAATCTAAAATGAAGACATGTTAAGAAGCCATACATGAAAAAACGCATGTTCACTTGCATGTCTGCTATTTTATTAATCATAATTAATCATGTATCAGATTACCATAAAAAACAACCACTCATCACACACACAGTAACCACTGTGGTAAAGTAGAAACTTTTCACGATAGTATTGTTGATCATAATTCCAAATCCCAGTCTCAGCACTTTAAAGAAAAGAGAAGCCGCTCAGGCTCTCATTTATTGATTCACTTCAACCCTGACTAAAATCCATCCTTTTAGCCACAGCACTTTACATGGCCACATAAATTTCACCTCATGTTCCTTGCTAGCCCGAGATCACTTCTTTGTTCCAACTTTGTTTATACTAACAAAGTAATGAAACCAAAGAAGCTAAAGAAGCCTCACCTTTATTAAGACTCGTTCCTCTGGGACTCCCCATCACCATCCTCTGCGACTGGAACACAGTGGCTTACCAGTTTCTCCTTGATCTCTCCATTCTCCTCCTCACTTTCTCCCGCCTTTTGCGAACCTGTCAACCTGGCGAGCATAACAAAAGTCATCCCGCCAAGAACATTGTTCAAGCACCTCAGCACCACCACGGATGCCTTGAATCCGGCGGATGGCAAGGTTTTCTCCATCAGAAACTCCAGACCGTTCAGCGTCTGGTACCGGAAATTACTGCTCAATCCCAAGTGCAGTGACCAAGTCAGTGCGTTCAGCACTGTGGGCGGAGGCTTGTTCGGTGTCTCAAACGCAGGATCCATCCGCTTGCGCAGCGCGATCAGCCCATTTGAGATGGCGGTCCCTGCAAGCCCCGCGGCGAAGCCGACGGCGGCAAAGGTGGCACCTTTATAGAGGAAGGTGCCAAGACGGGAGAAGAGGGAGTAAGGACCGGGCTGGAACATGTGACTAGTGGGGCAGGAGGCGAAGATGCCGGGAAGGGCGGAGGAGGCAGCGGCGGATGCGGCGGTGGGGGCGAGGAGGTACATGAGGACGAAGTTGACGATGGATCCCACGACGAGGGTGGAGAACACGAAGTCGAGTTCGTTAAGGCCGAAGTTGGGGCGGGAGGCCATGTCACCGATGACGTTCGCGGTGACACCGACGAGCTCCTCCATGAGGACCTTGAAGGGGAACTGAGGATCGGCCGTGACCCTAGAACGCCAACCCTCGAGGAAGAGCCCAAGGGGACCGCCCGGATCGGACGACCTCGGCTCCTCGCTGTGGTGATCATCGCCGGGGGCGCCGTCGCCGCCGCCTCCGCCGCGGCCATTATCGCTGGGACCGTGTGGTGGTTTGGAGGGTCCGCCGCTGGAGAGGGCGGGGGGTTCGGTGGAGGCTAGAGTCTGGGAGAGGCTAGGGTTGGCGGAACGGGGGAGGAGGAGGGGGATGGAGATCGAAGGGAAAGTGCGGGGGATTGAGGGTAGGGAGAGGCAAGGATGGTAATGGTGGTTGGTTCGTCCGTGGAGGCGGCGGCTCTCGGCGAGATCTGGAACCGGAGAGAGGTGGAGCTTCACCGCGACGCCAGCCATGATGGCGTAGTTCACGAGAGAGAGAGAGAGAGGGAGAGAGAGAGAAGGGGAGTTGAACAACGCAAACTATTAGGTTCCTTGTTAGAGTCGCTGTATTAATTCAATAGGGAAACAGCTTTAAAGACAAATATAATGAATATGTGATGACGTTGAAGATTTCTAGATGGGAACTTTGCTGTTTCCTGTGTGTATTGATGATTAGTGACCTCTCTTCTTTGGGTTGTAGCAAGATTAGTGGTAAGATTCCATCCGCCCTCTATTTTATCGTGCAACAATGACATTTTGGGGATTATAATCATATTCAAGGGTATTTATGGGATAAAAATGGGAGTGTGTTAAGTGGCCGTTTATGTTGAGAGATTTTTTATATATTTTTTTTTTGGGCCATGTGAATTAGAAATTCCAATTGATTTCACGTAACTTTTAATCCGAAATGGATTAAATTGAATTTATGTTTATACTCTGATTTTTAAATTAGATAATCATGATAATCACAATCAATCTCTTCTCATTTCGACAACCAATTTCGATTTATTTTCTGAGAATAAATTCTATTTAAATTGAATTAACTCCATATGATTAGATTATATATTTTTGATATGTTTTAAAAGATTCTTTTACTATGATGTGAGAATTAAAATTGAGTGAATATAATCTGTATGCAACGAGGTTTATAAGTTCAAACAATCTCGACCTAATTTTAGCATAATAAAATGGGTATTGATAGTTAATTAAGAGGGTAGTTTAATCTGATTTTATCTTAAGCTAAAAATTTATGTCTCTTAATTTTTTTATAAAATTTCATGATAATTTAATATCAACTAAAATAGTTGTTAGGCGAAGATGTTGTTGACGTCTTGGTTAGCCCGACGTGGTCTAAATCTGTATGCGCAAGATTATTTGATGAACTCCTAAGGTGCCGCATGCACAAAGACCGAGATCGAGAGAGATTTTCTAACTCAGTCCCTTCGACGCTTAGGTTGGTAACCCGAGGTGTATGAGTGCAGGTACGAGTAGTCCCCTAAAGTTTTCTTTATCTATGTTAAAGACGAACTTTTATACTTAATTGTAAAGGACAAGAAGGAAGCTTGCGATTACTTTCTAGTCATAAATGACGAGAAAGAAGCTTATTATCGTTCTAATCATAAATGACAAGAATGAAGCTTCATCTTCTTCCTCTTTGGGCACCATGTGGAGGTGATGTGTGAAATAATTGGCCGACAATATATCCCTTATCATTTGTTTCCCCCCCCCAGGCATACTTCATAACTCTTTCGATAGAGGTTCAAAGTGCGATGTCTAGTTCATCCGACATGAGAGTGTTTGAGATTTTTTCTCATGGGTTGAGTTTTCTTGACCCACGTGCCTCGGGTATATTTTACCATACATTTTTATCATGGTAAATTTCTTCTCATGTGAGTTGGGTTATTCCGATGCACTTGCCTTAGGCACATTTTACTTTGTGCCTCTACCGTATTGGATTTCTCTTTACATAGGTTGGGTTTTCCTGACTCATGCACTTTGGGTACATTCAGCCTTGTGCTTCCGCTATAGTGGATTTCTCTTCTTATGGGTTTGGTTTTCTTCACTCATGCACCTCAGGCACATTTAGTCTTGTGCCTCCGCTATGGCGAATTTCTCTTCACGCGGGTTGAGTTTTTCTAATTCACGCACCTTGGGCAAATTTTACTTTGTGCTTCCATCGTGGGGCGGATTTCGACGCTTATTGACTCCTCCATCTAAGGCATTTTGAATCCTTCATTCGATGCTTTTCAAATCCTTTATTTTGTTGGCATCCCTTTGGAGGGGACATTTATCTCAATCGTGGGAGGAGAGAGACCGACTCCCTCCCTATAAATCCTCCCTCACCTAGTGGGTGAGGTTCATTCTTCTATTTAATTATCCAGAGCCTCCTAAGAAACCTTCTTTGCTTTATCACGATTCCCTATATGGTGAATTGATCCTCGGGTCTCGCTCTTCTACATGCCGAGTCGATGCGAGTCTCAACCTGGCCCCTCGGAGTACGAATTGAACCTCCCATCACTTCATCTCATCCTTCTTTTTAATCTTCTGTAGCCTTATGATTGTGATCCTCTATGAATCTGTATTCCTTAAAGAGGAAGGTGTCTGGCTCCTCTTCGGGCTCGGTAATGGCCTCTTCAACTTCAGCCACTATCCATGAGCCATTGCTTGAAACGTCAAGCCCAACTCGATCCAACCACCACGCTAGCATTGACAAGTTGAGAAAGAAGTATAAGGTTATCGTGAGGAAGGTGCCTTGCCCCTAAAGGGGTGGGGTGTTGAATCTCAAATTTTGATGATGAAACCAATTGATAGTGTTTATCTGTGCTTTGAGTGAAGCAGAAAGCTTCGATCATGGAGAGATAATTAAAAGCAAGAAGAATCATGTTGGGCTGGAGTGGCACAACCGGAGGATCGGTCGACGTATCGGCAGAAGGTTCGGGCCATGGGTTCGGGCATCGGGCCAAGAAGAGCAGAAATTGCATCAAGAAAATTGGAGTTACGGAGATCAACTGACCGATTAAGCAATAAATCGCAAGAGAGGATGATGCGCCGAAGAATCAAATGAGGCATCGATGAACCAATGACATATCAGACAACATTTGATTAGCTTTATAATAATTGTCTAGATCGAAATAGGTTTTAGGCGTAATTGGGTTAGAATTGGGCCAACTCAATTAGGGGCCAATTGGGCCCATGTTTGGGTTATGTTGGGCCAAGTGAAAGGCCTAAACAAGGACCCAACAGGTGGAACCATCGTGGCATAGTCTCCGAGACTATGTCAAGTGGTGGTATCGTCAAACTGGGTGGTGGTACCACCCAGACATAGTCTCCGAGAGACTATCAAGTGGTGGTACCGCCAGATTAGGCGATGGTATCACCTAGTGGCTAGGGTGTCAGGCGGTGGTACCGCCACCGCCTAGTGTTAGTGCTGCCGGCAATGGTACCGCCTAACACAAGCCCTTGCTCAAAGCCTAAGTGGATGCTACCCTAGCAATTGCATCAGCTTGTGTGTTTTCTTCACGGGTGACCCCAAACACATTGAGTCGGGAAAAACTAAGCTAATTTTCATATATCAGTAAGGTACTTCATCATAGTTGCATCTTGGGCCTTATAACTCCCCTCCACCTGGCTTATGACAAATTGTGAGTTGCTGAACACTATTAAGTCTTGGACTTGAAGCTCTCGAGTAAGCTAGAGCCCCAAAAGACATGCTTTATAGAGGAGGAGAGGGGTAGAGGAGAATAGGAGGTGATAGCTAAGAAGGTCTAGCCTATGACCCTTTGGTTCCCTCCTATTTATAGAAGCCCTATATCAACTTAACCCTAATAGATCCTACCCTATTGGGTACTAGATTTCCATCTAACTATACAATTCTTTTAGATTAGTGGATCTCTATCCAATAATCTCTTATTGGATCTCATCTATTGGATCCAATAATTCAAGGACTTATTGGATATCCAATAAGATAAGGGCTTCAACGAATATCTCATATCTGAACCTCTACTCATCGTAACACATACCATATGTGTATGACTCTCTAGGCCCAATATTAAGCTGGCCGTGAGTAATATTTGTCAGAACTCCTTCTGGCTCAGTGACAACTCATCGACTACGGACGTACTAAGTTACTACACCATAATTCCCAAACGATATAGGGGAATCCAATCTTTTGGACATATTTATTCTCACTTATTGTATACCTAAAGTCCCTTATCCATCTAATACCTCAAAGACTGTATACGTGGCATAGCGCTATCAGGCTCATACGGTTTCTACTCGAGTCTCGCTCTAATCGGATTCTCCCGTAGAACTATTTCTCTCTCAATCCGAATGACCATAGTCAGAGATTTGTCTGAGTAAAAACACATGAGATATATTCCTCTTATGATACTAAGAGCGGATAATCCTCTATCAACACTTAAAAGTCCTTGTAAAGTTGGCTGCTACTCCCGATAATCGGCTATAATAGATTTAAAAATTCTAGACCTCTGAGTCTGATATTAAAGAGTGGAGTACTCATACAGGACATCCTTGGTGTCTCAAGTCTAAGGATCAGATGCACCACTGGGATGATTGAATCACTATCTGACAATGAGGTATCATCAACCATATATCATTTCGTGAGTGGATCAATCAGTGAACTTATTCTTCAATGAGCACATACACTATATTCATAGTATCCCCACACGAGTAGCTATCAGACCAACCTCTTCCATCATATGGATGGGTATATAGTACACCAGTCTGTCCGGTTATCTTGATATCCCTCTCGAGTAATATATAACCAGGATTATTTAGGATCAGTGTTTAAAAGCGAATCGCTCTCATTATTGTGATTTCATCACGATTCGATTCTCATTGCACAGATCTATAGACATCACAATATATACATGCAACAAGAAATATAAAGTGAGAAAATATTATAATAATAATAAGCGAAACGATTGCGTATCATATCACACATGTCATCACTCATGTGATTGGCTTGTAGAGCTTCTATGACTAGTAGTTACATCCAATACTAACTCAATTAAGACATAAATGATTACAAAATATGAATCTTATGTTGTCTGACTTGTTATTGGTTTATCCGAACTCCCAACGCATCATACTTTCTTTTGACGTATTGCCCAATCTATCAGCATATTAACTCTCACAACATCTGATCTTGGCATAATATCTGATTCTTTTGGCCCGATGCCCGATCTCTAACTCTAGGTCAATGTTTGATTCTCCTATTTCAATCGATTTACCTTTTCTTAATCGATGATAGTCCTGTATCACTTTTCTTAAATACAGATTAGATCATAAACTCATCAATTGATTTCATTATCAAAATATGGGATTCAATAATCTCTCATTTTTTATGATAACAACTAATTGATGACGAAATTTTAACTAAACCCCCCTATCTATATACTATATCAAAATAAATTTAAATTTCAGAAAATGATAACCTTCTAATCATAATATCTTTGTATTCAAGTCGAAACAATTTTAATCATAAATTATAGTGATCATATGTAAAAAATCATATAAAAGTAATCATTACTTACTTCATATGCATATCATTACATATATTATTAGTATAAAATCATGAGTATTGCATACATAATTTTAAATCATCAAGGTACATTATGCATAATTCAAATTTCAAATCATCATCACTTTGGCATAATTTTAAATCATTATGTATGATTCTAAACTATTAAAATTTTAAATCATCATTATTTCTTCCCTTTGTCATCAACAAAAAAGGAGAAAAGTGTAACTAGCAAGTTTTTAAAATATGCAAGCTAGTAAGTTAGTAAGTTTTACTTCACATTAGAACATGCAAGCAAGCTAGTAAGTTAGTAATTTTTTTTGCTTATATTGAGATGTGCAGGATAGCAATTTTTGCTTCTCTTGAGATGTGCAAGCTAGTAATTTGTACTTTTGTTAAGATGAGCAAGCTAGCAATTTTTGTTTCTCTTGAGACGTGCAAGATAACACTTTTTTTTCTCCTCTTTGTCATTATAAAAAAAAAAAAAAAAAAGAAGGGAAGGATTCAATGGTGTAAAAATTTATATCAATGTTTCAATCATCACATAAAAAATGAAAAATCAAGTCATGAATACTGAAAGACTATAAATCTTTTTGATAAATCTCTTCTTTTATAAATAGAAAGAAGAAATCATAGGAAATGATTTTGATTCAAAAGAAAACTTAAGTCATGAAAATCGAGAAATCAAGATAATGATCCACAAAAAAATATATGACAAGAATTTATGTATTTGGAAGATTTAACATGCCTTATTCTCTTCTAATAGTATCGAATTATTCATCATTCAATGGTTTAGTAAAAATATCTACTAATTGATGTTTTGTGTTAATAAAATCTAAAGATATATCATGATTATTAACATGATCCCTAATAAAATAATGTCTAATATCAATGTATTTAGTTCTAGAGTGTTGAATGAGATTCTTTATTAAACAAATTATATTAATATTATTACATTTTATAGGGATATTTTTCAAGTAAAGTCCATAGTCTTCTAAGGTATTTTTCATCCATATTAGTTGTGCATAACATGCACTTGTTGCTACATATTCAGCCTTGATTGTAGATAATGTAATAGAATTTTGTTTCTTAGAAGACCAAGAAACAACAAGTGGATGACTTACAAGTTGACATATTCTAAATGTACTTTTTCTATCTATTCTATATCCAGCAAAATCAGCATCAACATAAGCAATCAAATTAAAATTTTTAAATTTTGGATATCATAATCCTATATTATGAGTTCCTTTTAAGTATCTAAAAATCTTTTTAATTACTTTATAATAATATTATTTAGAATTAGATTGAAATCTAGCACAAAGTCCAATATTAAACATTATATTAGGTCTAGTTAGTATGAGGTATAGTAAGCTATCTATCATACCCCTATAAGTCTTTTAATCAAAGCATTCTCCTTCAATGTCCATATCTAATTTGGTAGAAGTGTTCATTGGTGTATTAATGGCCTTAGCACTATTTAGGTGAAACCGTTTTAGTATATCAAAAGCATACTTAGTTTGACTAACAAAAAGTTCCATCACTTAGTTGCTTAATTTACAATCCTAAAAAAATTATCAATTCACCCATTAAACTCATTTTGAATTCTTAGCTCATATTTTTGGCAAAAAATTTATATAAAGATTCATTTGTAAAAAAAATAACATCAATAATATTTATTTGAATAGTAAGAAAATTATTTTTAAAATATTTAATAAATAATATGGTATCGGTCTTACCTTTCAAAAATTTATTCTTAATAAGTAATAAGCTAAGTCTTTTATACCAAGCTCTTGGGCTTTGCTTCAATCCATACATAGCCTTAGATAACTTAAAAACATGGTTTGGAAAAAGAACATTCGCAAATCTGAGTTGCTCAACATAAACTTCTTCGGAAATAAACCCATTAAGAAAAGTACTTTTGACATTCATTTGAAATAACTTAAAATTATTACAACATGTATAGGCAAGGAATGTCTTCTTGATTGAAACATTTGGCTATTAATCTAGCCTTGTTTCGAACTACGATATCAAGTTCATCTTGTTTATTCCTAAAGACTTATTAAGTGCCAATTACAAGATGATCACTAGGTCTAGGAACAAGCTTCTATACCTTATTTTTCTCAAATTGATTTAACTATTTATGCACTGCAAACACCCATGAGTCATCTTTTAAAATATTATTAATGTATTTAAGTTCAATTTGAGACAAAAAGGTAGCATTAGCATAAATTTTTTTAAATAAAGAACGAGTTTGCATACCTTTTGATGTATCTCCAATGATTAGCTCTCTAGGATGCACATTGTTAGGACTCTAGCTAGGAGAGTCCTAATTGAGAGACATTCATGTAAAATCTACCTAAGATGACCCCTATTAAAGAGGTGAAGAGGTCGACTAGGGTTTGGAGGTTGTTTCTTAGAGAAGAATTAGGAGTTGTAAAGAAATATGAGTCTTGAGTAGGGGTCCTATTAGGAGTTAGGGTTTAGAAGCCCTATAAATAGTCATGTATTTCTCCTCTTTTCATAAGCAATAGATAAATCTTTTCTGCAGCCTTTGAGCAGCAACTTGGAGGGAGGAACCCCTATAGAGTTTCAAGGAGGCCGATCCCCTAAAGAGATTAACCCCAAGTTTAGAATCTGCAAGGGTTCTAACACCTGGTATCAGAGCAGCGTTCTTGGCATCTTGCTGTCCTTTCACAGCCATCCATCAACCCTCCACAGCCACTCAAAGTAATTCCCACAATTGCTTAAAAGATCATCATCAAATTTCACCGTCATCTCCATCACCACGGATCATCCTTTAATCTCCCCGTAAATTGCAACAGGTTCTGATTTCTTACCTTACTGCTATTACAATTTAGTTATCCTTATTCGAAAATCTAAAAAATAATTGTTCCAAAATTGCTGCATAAACTTTTCATCGCAAAGATTTCAACTCTACGACGAAAGATACATTACAAAATTTCAGCCGCATAACACAGATTGTTTGATCTTGATACTACATTTTTTCTATCCAAATCTCTACGAAATTTTTATAATAACTTTGACACTTCCTAATGGTAGATTTTTCTTTAGTTTTTTCAAAAAATTCTTAATATAAATCATTGATCTTTTATATCTAATTTGCTATACTTGAAAATCTGTATTGTAAAATTTCAGCCGCATAACACTATTTATTTGATCTTGATACTATGTTTTTCCTATCCAAATCTTTACAAAATTTTTATGATAACTTTGACACTTCATAACAGTAGATTTTTCTTTAGTTTCATCGAAAAAATCTTAATATAAACCACTGATCTTTTACGTCCAATCTGCTACACTTGAAAATCTGTGCTACAGAAAATTTCAGCCGCATATTGTTGCCTTAACCCGTCTATTTGCAATCTTTTTTGAATAAAATTTCTTATACACTTCATAGATCATCTTGGATTCCATCTAGGATTGATCTATTAAGGAATTCATCTCTAAAAATGATTTTGTGTTGTTATAAATTTTTGTCGTAAACCGCTAAAATTTTTCGACGAGAATTCTGCTATCGTAACTTGCACCAATTTTCTTGCTGTTACTGTCAAAATTTTCTTGATTAACTTGGACATCCTTGCTGTCATATAAACTGAGATATTGCTGTCAATTCCCTCCTCAAATCTCTTAAGTTTTTGGTAGAAATTTCATCGAGAAATCGCTGTTTCTTCGATGACAATTTTGCTCTTACAAGACAGCACATATTTGCAGCAACTTCCACTGATTTCTATCAAACCTTTGCTGCTATCTACCATAGATCCAAAACTTTCATCCATAGCCCTAAAACTCCACTAAAGCACACCTTCAAACTGCACCCAAAACAACCACAAAATAAGCCTAAACCGCAGCCTACATCCACCAATCCACCAACCCTTTCGACCATCACTTCTCTCAACTTATACATGCCTTTAACCCGGCAACAAAAGAGAGATCTTAACATTACAAATTTGCAGGCATATACTATGGCATCTAAGGAGGTAATCAAAGCTAAATTCGAAGCCTTCAAGGCCCGAATAGAGGATAAGGTTTGGACTCTCTTTATCGAACTCAATTTGGGCCGACCACCAAGCCCGAAGAAATCACATCAAGGAGAGGGATCTAACCAATTGCACCAAGCCCGAAGATATGACTTCCAAGAGAGGGGAGGCTCTATGACTGACCCCAACTATCCATGCATGAGAGTGAACTTCCCTAGATGAGAAGAAGGAGACCCAATTGGTTGGATCTCACACACGGAGTGATATTTTCGGTACCACAAAACCGCGGATGCATCTATGGTAAAAATTACAGCTATACATCTTGAAGGGGATGCCATACAATGGTTTGACTGGTTTGAACACACTCATGGAATCCTCTCATGGTGACAATTCAAAGAAGGACTACTGATCCGCTTCGGACCAACCGATTATGAGAACATTGACGGACAACTAGCAAAGATCCGACAAACCTCCACCGTTCAGGAGTACCAAACCAAGTTTGAAAGATTATCTAATCAAACTCATGATTGGTCTCAAAAACAACTATTGGGGACCTTCATTGAGGGCTTGAAGCTGGAGATCTGGGGAGAAGTTAAAGCGTGACAACCGTATACGCTTATGGCAGCCATCTCTTTCGCACGACATCAAGATGAGCGATTGAACCATGAAGCTCGGAGGACTATGGTCACTCCTCAACCAGTAATACTGAAGCCCTCAGCCCCCCATACTGTCGACCGAGTCCCCGCACCAAAGAGGTTGACAAGAGAAGAGCTTTGGGAGCGATATGCAAAGGGGTTATGTTGGCATTGTGATGAGCCGTGGAGCTGTGAGCATCGCTGTAGTAAAGGGAGACTTCTTATGATTGAACCAATAGAAGAAGAGGTCATTGAATATCTAGAAGAGAGGCTTGAACATAAATAAGAAGATGCAGAAGAAGAGCCATAATCGACCAAAGTTACGGTACATGTACTAGCCGACTACTCAAATCCGGAAATAATGAAAGTTGGAGGCCTTCTCAAACAATAACCGATCACTGTTCTCATTAACATAGGCAGTACTAATAACTTCCTAAACAGTAAGGTTGCTATCCGGATGGCCTTACCTATTGAGAATTGTAGTAGGTTTGACATTAAGGTCGTCGACGGATGGATTTTAAAGTATGATCGTAGGCGCCCGCGAGTGAAACTGTTACTGCAGGACTAAGAGATAATTGCATATTTCTTCCTCCTCCCTCTTGATGATCATGAGGCCATGTTTAGAATTAAATGGTTGATGACATTAGGTGATGTTTCCTAAAATTTTATGAAACTAATTATGAAATTTTACAGTAAGGGGAAACAAGCGATACTGCATGGGAAATGTAGGGGCGACGTAACGACGATTTGCACACTACAAATGGAGAAGGTTTTGCATAAAGTATACAACGACTTTTTGGTACAACTTGAGCAGCAAACTAAGGGAGAGCCAACAAAATTTGAAGATCCAAATCTACTTCATTTGCTTGTTAAATTTTCAAATATATTTGACGAACCGCGCAACCTACCTCTTACCCATCGGCATGATCATTATATAACGATTCTTCCAGACAAATCTCCGGCAAATACTCAGTTATATCAGTATCCACATCTCCAAAAGGATGAAATAGAAAGGATTGTAAAAGAGATGCTTGAAACAGGAGTTATTCGGCCAAGGTGCAGCCCCTACTCTTCACCGGTGCTCCTCGTACGAAAGAAGGATGGAACATGGCGATTGTGTATTGATTACCGAGCTCTCAATGACATAATCATCAAGGACAAATACCCTATTCCAATAGTAGATGAATTGCTAGATGAAAGGGAGCATAAATCTTCATAAAGCTGGACCTTTAATCCATGTATCATCAAATATGAGTGTGCAAAGAAGACATACCGAAAATCACCTTTTGAACACATAACAACCACTACAAATTTTTACTTTCTTCAACAGAAGGTGGAATATCTTGGGCATATCATATCAGAGGAACGTGTGGTAGTGGACCCCTTCAAAATTGGAGCAATGCAAAACTGGCCGACCCCGAGGAACATAAAATTGCTACATGACTTTCTAGGTTTAATAGGCTACTACCGCAAGTTCGTGAAAAACTATGGAAAGATCAGTGCACCACTTACTTCCTTACTAAAAAAAGATATCTTTCAATGGTCAGACAAAGCCTCCGCTGCCTTCGATAAACTTAAGGCAGCCATGACGACGACGCCGGTGCTAGCACTACCAGATTTTAATCGACCCTTCATTATTGAGGTCGACGCATCTGGAGTCAGAATTGGAGCCATTCTCATGCACGATGGTCGACAACTCACATACACTAGCAAGGCATTGTCTCCCTCCTATCAAAATATGTCAACATATGATAAGGAGATGCTTGCCATTGTGCACGCAACAATGAGGTGGAGACCCTACTTGATCGGTCGATGATTTCAAATTAAAACCGATCATAAAAGCCTCAAGCACTTTTTGAAGCGAAAGATATCATACCCTGAGCAGCAAAAATGGGTAACAAAACTTCTTGAATTTGATTATGAAATAACTTACAAAAAGGGGAAAGAGAATGTTGTTGCAGATGTGCTTTCACAACTACCTGAGCAAGCTGAACTTTTGACCGTTTCACTTCTGACCAGCGACTTCCTTAAGGATATTAAGATGGAATGGTAGGAAGATTCGGAGACCAGTAAGATCATAAAAAAATTGGAGGAAGCACCAAGCTCCGTAACTCATTACAATTGGGACTCAAAAGAATTACACTATAAGGGACGCATTGTGCTTGTGACAAATTCTACTTGCATCTTCACGAGTATATTTTGGACAAAGTTATTCCATATGTAGGGTATTAAATTGAAAAGGAGTACGACATATCACCCACAAACTGATGGCCAAATGAAACTTGTAAATAGGTGCTTGGAGACAGCCCAAATCCACCCACCAAATAAGACTATCCAAAGAGAACTCCAGACCCAACCAAGTGTCATTATTGATTAACAGATCGTGACTCGACGACGACGATCCACTACTGAAGTGCTAATATAGTGGGCGAACCTACCAACAGAAAATGCCACTTGGGAGAACTATGATGACTTGAAGATCAAATTCCCAGAATTCATGAATCATTAGCCTTGAGGACAAGACAATAATAATTTTTAAATTCACCACCATGATTATTACAAATAGAGAAAATCATAAAACCCTTATCATTTTGAACATACTTACAAAACTTAAAAAAAATTAAAACAATCATTTTTATGTACCAAGAAGTATGTCCAAGTATATATACTATAATCATTAATAATCATAAAAATATATTTACTACATCCTAGACTTGTGATATCAATTGGTCCAAATAAATCTATATGAATTAATTATAGTGGTCTTGAGGTAATTACTTGTTTTTTAGATTTAAAGCTACTCTTTATTTGTTTACCTAGTTGGCATGCATCACAAACTTTATCTTTGATAAATTTAATTCTAAGCATATCTCTTATATATTCTTTAGTTATAATTTATGAAATTAATTTTTTACTTGTATGACTTAATCTCCTATGCTAAAGTCATGCATCATCGTTTAAAACCAAAACCAAAAAGTAAGTTTCATCAGAAAAATCATCAAGATCAATAGCATATACATTGTCCTTAAGGCAATCATAGATTTATTTTTATGTGATACATCTATAATGTAAGTATTAGATTCAAATTTAATGTTATATCCTTTATCACATAATTGATTAATGCTTAGTAAGTTATGTTTTAAACCATCTACTAATAAAATATCTTCAATCAAGAGGTTTGATTTGTTACCTATATTTTCTTTATCAATAATTTTTTCTTTGTTATTGTTTTCGAATGTGACATATCCTTCATCTTGGCTAGTGAGCTTACAGAAATGTATTAGATCTCTAGTCATATGCCTTGAGCATCAATTATTAAGATAATATCTTTTGCTCCTAGCTTTCGATTGTAGATATATCTACAAGAAATGAGGGTTTGCTTTAAGTACCAATTTAACTTTGAGTCCCTCATGAATAGATCTACCTATATTGACTATTGGCATTAAGTTATTTATGATTCCTTTAGGAACCCAAACTAATTTATGCAAGCTATATCTTTTAAATGAATATTTATAGGCATAATGACCATATCTACCATAAAAATTACATATACTTTTAGGGGAAACATACAATGTGGGTCCTTTAACAAATATAGTACACTTTCGTTGAGTGATACTACTCACAAAGCCGATTTAATGATATGTTTTCAATTTTAAAATTTTCTAATATTTGTTGTAATACTATATTTTCCTTTTTGACTAAGTCTAACTCTTCATTTGAGTATAAGAGGTTAACATGCAATTGTCATACTCATTTTTTAATTTTTTAAATTTATTAGAGAGAGAAGAATGATCCTTTTTTAGTAATTTATATTTTTTACTAACTAATTTAAATTCATTATATAAACCATGAAATGAATTAAGTAATTTATCATAAGATAAAGAGGTTTTGGTTGAGTCACATATCTCATCGTTGAGAGCCATCAAGGCGTAGTTCGCCACCTCATCTTCATTGGTTTGCTCTTCGTCTTCTAATGCACTTGATTCGTCCCAAGTCACATTGTGTGTTTTCTTCTTCTTTTGTGTTAGCATTTTCTTCTTCAATTGTTGACACTCACTTTTGAAGTACCTTGACTTCTTGCATTCATAGAAAATGATTATTTTCTTTTTGAATTCATTTTTGTTCTTAGTGTCTTGTTTTACGAGATTTGTTTTGTTTCTTTTTATGAATTTTTAAAATTTTCTTGTGAGGAGTGCCCAAGTCATCATCATCACTTAAGCTTTCACATCAGTGGTCTTCTTTGGTTCGAAGTGTCATATCTTTCCTGTTCTTTGGAATATTGTTATCATATTCATCATGTGTCTTGTAAGTCATTTCATATGTTATTAATGATCCTGTGAGTTCTTTAAGAGAAAAATAGTTTAAGTCTTTTGCTTCTTAAATAACAGTTACATTTGGATCCCAACTTTTTAGAAGAGATCGTAAAATTTTATTAACAAGTTCAAGATTAGTATAACTTTTATCAAAAACTTTTAAACCATTAATAACATCTATAAAATGGGTGTATATATTACAAATAGTTTCGCTTGGTTTCATTCTAAACAATTCATAGCTATGCACCAAGAGATTAACTTTAAATTCTTTAATTTTACTTGTGCCCTCATGTGTAACTTTGAGTGTATCCCAAATATCATACGTATAGTTTCACATATAGAAACACGATTAAACTTATTTTGTTTAAAGTATAAAATAAAGCATTCATATCTTTAGCATTTAAAGAAAACGATTTTTTTCTTTATATCATTCCATTCATTCATTAGTATAGAGGTTTTTTTAAAATCATATTCGATAATATTCCATAAATCAAAGTCTATATAAATCAAAAAAATCCTCATTCATATTTTTCAATACGTATAGTCCATCCCATTGAACATAGGAGGACGAGTGATAAGTGTAACCCTCTTGATTGTAGGAAAAAAGTCATATAATCTCTCTTGGGTTTTAAACCAACTAAGAGAACTTGGTTTTGATACTAACTATTAGGATCGTAAAGTCACTAAGAGGGGGGTGAATTAATACTTTCAAGAAATTATGATTTAAAAATTCATTCGATGAAACTAATATCGAAAATATGCTTGACTTAGAATATGAGTAAATGTAATAAGAAATTAAATCAGAAAACAATAGTAATAAAGAGCATAAAAAGAAATACACACTGAATTTATAGTGGTTCGGTTGTTGCGACCACGTCTACTCCCAATTCCTCCTCCGTCGAGGCCATCGGCTTTCACTAACGATCTTCTTTCAATGGGCGAAGATAAACCACCCTTATTACAACTCTTTTCTCCTTTTCATAGGTTTAGGAGAGAAACTTTACAACTCTTTTTTTCTTATAAGTAGTCCTCACAACTCCTTTAGATTGACTTGGAAGATTGAGGAGGAAGGACTTAACACTTAGATTGTATACTTAGAATTACAAGTTTTTTGAGCTCTTTTCTTGCTATCTCAAGTAGGAATGAGTGGAGTATTTATAGGTTTTAAATGACTTCAAAAATAGAGCCAAAAAGTCTTATCCCTAGGTTTTTGGTGTATTGGAAGTACCACCGCCTACAGCATTGAGCACTAGCAGTACCACCGTCAATCTAGGTGATATCATCGCCTAACATAGTCTCGAAAACTATGTTCTGACGGTACTATCGCCAGTCAGTTTGGGCAGTACCACCGCTTAACCCTGGCAGCCATTGCCGGGTCTTCCGAGAACGTACACTTCGTATGTTCCAACTCATAGGTGGTTCTACCATTTGGTTTGGCGGTGCCACCGCCTGACCCAACTGTAGGCCACTGAATGAGCCATCCAATTAGCTCAAATCAGCCTTGATTTAAGCCCAATAGGCCCCTGATTAAGTTGACATTGTTACACCCAAAACCAATTCAATTAAGACCTAAACTATAATGATCAAGACAAACGATTACAAAACATGAATCTTATGTTGTCTGGCATGTCATTGATTTATCTGAACTCTCGGCGCATCATACTTTTCTTCGACATATTACTTGATCCATCGGTATGTTGACTCCCACAACATCCGATCTTAGCTTAATGTTTGATTCTTTCGACCTGATGCTCAATCTTTGACTCTAACCCAATGTATGATTCTCCTGTTTCAATTAATTTGCTTTTTCATGATCGAAAATAATCCTGCATCATTTTTCTCAAACATAGATTAAATCATACACTCATTAATTGATTACATCATCAAAATCCGGGATTCAATGGAAGAGGGACCAGAAGACCACTACGTGCCTAGCGTCAAACTAGTCGACGCACATCCACTTGAGATAGGACCAGAAGCTCTTGAGCTCATCGTCAACGCGGGAGAAGTTACATGCGTACGACACCGTGCTAAGCAACAACAACTCGGTGCTACTATCGGTGGTCGCTTCTATGATGACGTCTTCTCCCATAATTTACGATGATCTTATTTTTTTTAATTTAAAATATATATATCATTATATTAATAGTTTATTATGAGTCAATATGTCACGTAAGAAAACTTTAATGTTTGTTAACTCATACTCGATGGAAGGGACTTATATGTTATATTTTTAAAAATATAGGTAAACCATAAGGCTCAAGAGATTCATAATCAAAAGTATATGAACTAAAATAGTTTTAACCTTTTTTTAAATTTAAATTACCCATGTCATTATATTAATAATTTATTATAAGTAAACTCTAACGTAATGTTTGTTAACTCAAACACGACAAAAGGAACTTATATATTATATTTTTAAAAATATAATAATTATTTTAAATATAAATAAATAATAAAAGCTTTATATATATATATATATATATATATATATATATATATATATATATATATATATATATATATATATATATATATATATATATATATATATATATATATATATATATATATATATATATATCTTCCCGTGATCTTGACCGAGTCCCACTTTTAAGGCAGCACATCAATATCGAAGCGAAGGCAGAGACAGAGAGAAGCCATCGTAATCAACGTGCTGAAGCACACAGCTTCATTATATTTATGCAGCGAACACGCAAACCATGGTTGCTCACCCTTGATCACCGAACGTAGAAAAGTAAGCTGTTGCGATGGCTTCTCTAGTCCATCCATATCCTATCGGAGGTCTTCAGAGCGGCAAAGGCGGAGCTACTGCCGAGTGCTCACTCTTCCCTCGACGCCATTTCTGCTGTTACATTCCTCCAAGGGAGGAGCGATACGATCAGACCGACCATAGCGATGCCAAGGTCTCCGTCGAATCAATTTGGCCATAGATGAATCTGTTTGTAACTGGTGCACATATAAATACCAAGTAGCTCTTCTGGTGCATTTAAATTGAATTATGTACACTAAATGTAGCAACAACCTCTCTCAAATGTATTATGGGTTTTCTGCCAAAAAAATAACTTGGTTTCTAATATTTCAAATCCATTACAAACTAATTCAAGTCACCAGTGGAGAATAACAAAAGCAAAGCAAAAATGACCCTTGTCATCAGATGTCCGGAGTTCCAACTCCTGTTCATGCACAGGTCCGAATGTCTGTGAGAGCTTGCAAAAAAATGCAATACTCTGTAAGTGGTAGTCCGATGTGGTACCTCCTCGATCATGTAGAAGTAAAACAACCAGAGAATCCCCCTGCAGTGTATTCACCAGCAACAAAAAGAACATTTACCATCAGAAAGATCACAAGACTCAAAAAGGATAGGATACAACACCAAACGGATTCCATGAGTGCTTTTTTGGGACAAAAATCATTCAGTGTCAGGCTTGGGTTGTCACATTGAAGAAAACTTTCACAGTGATAGTGAGTTTAATTAGAGAAATGATTCCGGGAGGGATGGCAACAATCTGTCAAGCCATGCTCAAATTTTCCATCAACCATGCTAACCTAGTCTATGCGATAATGTTCATCGAAAACTCAAAATCTTGTTTCCCGGATACATCACTGATAGCAGCTAGAATGCAGGCAAAATATTTTTGTTCAGGCCTCTAATTATGGAAAATTGAAGCGTAAGAGTAGCAAAGTGTTATTGACTTGTAAATTTGATGATAGACTCAAAACACAGTAGCATTTCATTGAATTAGGAGGCCGATTTAAAAAGAAGAATCAAAATTCTAGATCCTTTGGTAATTTTATCTCAATAGTGTCTTTGCTAAGAGGTACTCAATAGTAAATTAGAACTCAGAAAAGAGGGTACCTGAGTGGAAATTTCGTCTCTGGAATTTCTTCTACTATCATATTTCTCTGTTAAGCTGGGTTATCTTTAGATTCAGACCTCTGCTGTTTCCGATAATGAAAATAGACAAATTGGATCAGAATCTGACTTAGTTAAAGAGACTTTTGCTTCAAGCGATCGCTAGATATCAACAACAAATATGGAATTTGGCAGTGAGAGAAAAACTCCATTCATCTGAGAAAAACCATTGATAGAACATAAAACAAACAATATCATTGAAGGATACGAAAACATCCAGTAGTATACATCCTCCAGCATCAGCTAGCCAGGGTAGATTGGGCCTGATTTTATGCCAATCCAAGCTTTCCACAAGAATACTGCACAGAAAATTGCAGAATATGGTAGTTGCTCCTCGACTAAAAGCACAATCCCAGAAAGACTATGTGAAGTTTCTAAAAGTGCCATCAAAATATTCAGCACACACCATACCTTCCCACATATGTTGCATTTCCACTCACCGCGAAAACAAACATTAACGGGTTAAGGCCCTGTAAGAGAGACACATGATCACACCAAGTGGTCAACTAACCAATATAGTTAACAAAAAGTAATAACATGTTAATCAAAGCATTTAAAAAGAATTTCCACATCCTCCGGTGGAGTGGGGTGGGGTGGGGTGGGGGTCAGGTAAGTATGGTGGGGCAGAATGTATGGGTGGAGGTCTTAACAAAAAATTAGCCACACAAAGGATCATAAGATATGAGATCTTGCCTGAACATTGCCCCTTCTAATCTGCAAAATATTCGAAAACACAGAGTCAGATTAAGTTTTACATAAAGTGAAATAGCCATGTAAAAATGAGGATACAACAAAATAGCAGAGTTGCATGTTCCCACTGCAAAAAAGTTGCCGTAGTCCTTGCAATGTGCCAAAGATAAAGAAATTTGCTGACTATTAATAGTATTTCATACGCATAGAGTTCATTCTCACGTTTAAATATATCTGAGGAAGCCTTGCCCCCATATAAATAGCTGCCATTGCCCAACCAAGTAAGTTTCCGACTCCAATGCTTCCATCATCTTGAACATGGTCCTATGAATGGTTAAGTAAAATAAGTAATTCATTTCTGCAGCGATCTTTTAAAGATGATCAAAAGACAAGATAAAAGAAGACTTCACATGCTCAAGCAAATATGCAGCATTAACTCAAAAAGGAATACGGACTAGCATTACCTGAAACAACTTACGTCCGACTCGTATGACCATTCCATTAGGTGATGCAGTGTGCACATCATTGGTGCAAAGATGAAGAACACACATACCAAAGAAAAATACAGCTGAAGGTACCTGAATTTGAAGCATGTGCCCATACAATTCATTATCACATTATGTAAAATCCAAAAAGAAAAGTTTTGAGCAGCTATTCTATACTCACTACAGCAAGCATATTTTTAGTACTCAAATTCGGTGGTGCAGATTGCGGGAAAATAATCCTGTCAGTTAGAGGCTCTTTTGCTACAGATTGCTGATCGCCACTTCTGGGTGGTGACCCTCCATTGTCACATGAATGTGGTAACCAAGCACCAAAAGCAGGCACGGGGCTTTTAGATAAAGACCGTGCTGACCTGGCATCAACGATTGGTAAATATGCAAAAGTAAGAACAAATGGAGGATAAACTGAATAACAATGAATGAACACCACAAATACAGATTAGCATACATCCAAGAACAACATATCAAGTACAAACTGAATCACCAAAAAGAAATATTGATTAAATTCACTTCACATGGAACATTTGTCAAGACTAACACATCAAGCTCAAACTGAATTACCAAGAAAGAAATATTGATTAAATTCACTTCACAAGTAACATTCGCAATGGAATCCATAACAAATTAAAACTGATTTAATATAACAATGCTACATTAAAGAAGGATCACTTGTTCCACTGCTGCAACTGTACTATTACTGGTTGGAAGCTGACAACCTTGTCAGTAAAATAAAATGCCAAAATAAATAACTATTTCCTTGATCTATGGAGAGGCTTATACATTACATAGACATGGAGCATCTGGAATGGGAACACGAAATAGGAATGTTGACAATGTCTATTAGAAACATGGCAAGACTTCCAAATCATTTCACAAACTCTTTGAAGGAAATATCTGAGAACACATCCTGCAATATGTAGAATCATTAGGTTAGTCTTGTCTAGGTTTTTATATATTACAAGGTTCATTTTGTACTTTAGTTCCCTAGGTCTTTGGATATTTGTTCATACCTCGTGAATATATTTGAGGCAGTTCCCCCTTGAAAAAAACATGATTAATTATATATTTAACAATGATAACATTTCTTGCCTTGGCATTTGTTATTTCTACCAAAAGAAAGATATCAGGGTCCTGAAACACTTAGCAAAGGCTGATGCTAGAAGAAAAATCATAACAGGGTTGATATGTGCATTACAATGACTCTTTCTTCATAATGTGCAAAATGTAGAAAGCATTTTCATTTTGATCTGAAAGAGGAGGGATCGGAGAAGGAGATTGTGGTTGCAAATGAGAAAGTTTTCGTTATTGGATAGAAGGAAACAATCAAAATATAAGAACATAAGCAGCAAAAAAATTGGGAACATAAGCTGCAAAGTTCCTGATAGTAGCAAAGTCTGCAATTGACACTATCTGAGATCTGAACCTTACACCTATTCTGGGAAGACTAATGAATCAACCAGCGAGAAGGAATTATTAGCTATCTTAAAAATTTCACCATATCCTACTTATATTTTAGGTCTATAAGAGAAATTAATGTGAC
Organism: Musa acuminata AAA Group; assembly: GCF_036884655.1. Lineage (NCBI taxonomy): Eukaryota > Viridiplantae > Streptophyta > Magnoliopsida > Zingiberales > Musaceae > Musa > Musa acuminata. The sequence goes on along the minus strand of NC_088336.1, from coordinate 16,581,430 downwards.
AAAGCATTTTTGACAGATTAAAATGGTTAATTACTTACAGGTTGTCATTATTTAAACCACACTGGAGATTACTTTTCAGATAAAGAATTAAAAGAAATCAGGACCTGAGGATCAATTAATCATAACAGGATCATTCATTTACACTTTGCTGAATCATGCAGATGTGACTGAATAAAGCTTAAAAAGATATGCCACCAGTCCCTCCATTCAATTTGACAGATAATTAACTGGCAGCTAGATTACTAAATCTGGAATACAGGCTGGTAAGAATTTCTAGTAAGCAAGCCATCATGAAGAGATAATGCCCAAGAATGGTCCATGTGGTGATGTCCTACGTGATATTGGATTTATTTAGAAATCCTATATCTTAAACATTATTTCTTGACTCAGTCATACCAAACCATAAGAAATAGAAACCTAGTAATGTAGGTCATGATTTAGATGAGACTGTACAAGGCGTGTCTTACAAAGAAAAATAAATATAGTAAACCCTTAATCTATTACAATAGGATCAAAAGATGATACTCAAGTCACTTGTCTCGCACAATATATTTATATCATAACTTGTACAAATTCATTTGCCAACTTCAGAAAACAGTCTAATCATAAATGAAGATACAGATTTAAAACCTAAAAAATAGAATTAAAATGAACAAGAAACCTACGTGTAATAGAAGTCACTCCCATAGGAATCACAAAGTACTTCAACTGGAATTGGTGAGCTTGGTATGTTGACTTCCTTTGACGAACTTGTGCCATTTGATCGGTAACCATGAACTCTAGTTTTCTTTGAATCTCCCAGCAGGCACTCTTCTGCTGATCCATCTTCTTGATGATGCTTTTGGCTCTGAAATCATAGCTAAAGATATCAAAAACCATAAGGTTCTAAAGAAAGTAAATCATCTCCATTCAATCAAATCAAAATTTACCAAAATATGCAGAATAGAATTTAGTCAAGATGGAAGCATGGAGGTACAAACAGGCAACAACAACTATCTTAACTTTGTCCATACACTACAATTGAGATTTCCACATATAAGGACCCAAAATTTAAGATTCACTATTCGGTAATTATTTAAATTGATATATAACATATGTAATCTCAGTTTATATTGGTCAAATGAGGACCAATATATTACCTATGAGTTAAATGGTGCAAATTACTAGCATACACCAAGTCTCTGGCAACAAAAGAAGAAGTGAAAGTTTTGCCTCAAGCAATATTTTAACAAAGACATTAAGATCTCCATTTATTTACTGGAGGTCTATAACATCAGATAGTATGTATTACCTTGACATGTATTCCATGTTTGTTTGGTTCAAGTCTATGGTAAATGTAACCATAATACATAGTCTGCCCAGTCAGGATAACTGTACTTGCTGTGTATAGCTGCAAGTCAATATAACAACCATAAACCAAGATAAGTAGTAGAATTATGCAACATTTACTATCATTTAAGTTGAAAATCTCACCAATGCCACATAATACTGTGTCGGCAACTGCAAAAATAAACATAGAAGTTAGCAAATCAGAATTCTTAATCAACTTCTTTTTTTTTTTTTTGGCAATCAACTTCATATTGTAAAATATCTAAGACATTATCCTTTTTCATTACTGTGACACCATTGCCAGTGTGACATCACAATGAATGTTTGTTTGGCCTAAAACCCAGTTCACAATTTGGTAGGCTTTTCTAGAACCTAATATCAGAGAGCTGGGAAGATATGATGTGGTCCATAATAGGGATACAACTGGGATCAGAAGTGAGAGCAAATAAATGAGATTGTGGCAAATACCTGAGATTAATCTGATCAACTGACCTGGCTTAGGTGAAAGGATCATTGCTTGCTTGACATTCTACACTAGGAAGAAATAATTAGGTAGATATAGTGCCTGTATTGTGTATAACTTTGAAAAAAGAGTGGATAGAAGAGAAACATTCTTGGACGATTACATCAAAAATGGAAGACGGAAGAAGGCACTGTGCCTAACTGCCCATACCCAATAGAAAGTAATGAATAAAGTTAAAATCATTTGACAAAAGAGTGCTGACAGCACACATTGAATACTCAGAAAATGCCCCTTATTACTCTTAAAAGTGGATACACAATGCCCCTAGTAAGTTTAAAGAGTAGAAAACCAAGCAAATGTACTTCTAGCATACCTATAGTAAGAGAATGGGTTCAGTAATCACTAAGGAAAATATTGGCTTAGACTCTAGGCACATGCACTTGTGATAAATTCTAAAAAATGTAGATAATTCATTAGATCAGAGATGGGAACTGATACAATGCAAGATCAAATGCATATCCATGCTGAAGAGCTAGGTCAATGGATATAGGCAGAGAGGAGTCAGACCATACTCTTAAACTTCAGAATAAGCATGAGAGGAGTCAGAAGGGCATCAGAACTTTTTACAGCTGATACAAAAGGTGATAACAGAAAAAAGCACAATCAGGAAACAAGTTTAACAACGTGTTCCTGACAGAGTTCAGCAGTTGATAGATCTAAATCTGCAAACACCGTACACCAAGCTTAGCAAAATAATGCAATGTAGCTTATTAGAAAGGTTACTCAGTCAACTATGAACTTCTAATGATCTCCATATGAGAAAACCTGGAGAATGATATAATGATCAATTCTACATGCATAGATGTCAATGATACTTACAGTAGCAGGTTCTAGCAGACAGCCGATGAGGTTAAATAAATCTCTGCAAGTAAATGGATCCATTATTAGAAGTTAAGAAAGAAACATGAAAAAGGTAAGGCTGGAAACAGAGAAGGGGTTTGAACCCATCAAATTAAATGGTGCTTTAACATGTTTAGCTTTGATATATGTCTAATAAGCAGTATATAGGGATGCAAATTGCTACTAATGATGAGATCTATGAATTCTCTTTTTTAAGAACACAACGTTTAGCACTCCCAGATATGAAACAAACAAAGTGCACAAATGCAAGACAATTCAACACTGAGTTTGTTTGCCATCTTAGAAACACAAGGCCTGTACATGAAAAGGACTCAAATGGACTGTATCATCAACTTGGGAACAAGTTATATGTGTGAAACAGGCATCAGAACATCTTCTGTTATCTCAATTCATAAGACGAATAAAGCATCAGCAAGTCAATAAGTAACATTATCTTATCAATTTGTATTTGAGTAGATATCATGTTGAATAGTTTATTCGTCACTCAAGCAGCCAACATGTTGCAATTATGACAACACCATTCTTGCACTCCCTATTTGTTATTAATATAGAGAACAAAACTTGGTACGTATGGGAAACTAAAGAACTCAAACTAAAACGGCTTTATGCTGACATGAACCAAGAACAGGTTACACCGTGTAAAACATCCTGATTCAGCTAAACACTCAAATGCAGAGCATTACCCAAATGAGAACACTTCGTTAAAATTTGAAGCATGGTGCGAGATAAAAGTAAACATTACCCAACGATCCATGTCATTAGAAAAGCAATTGAAAGGCCTTCTGTAGATTTTTCACAGTAATTTGTCATGATTTGAGGAATCTCTGCAATTACCCAGCTGATGATACTGGCAGCTCCAAGAAATAAGGAAATTCCATCCTTTGTACTACAAAGGCAATACTTCAAGTACATTTGAGCCCATCGCGAGCAATGTTGGTTTAAGAAGCAATGAGGCGGAGGAGCTGTTTTAAGAAAACTCATTGCAGAAGTTAACTACTCCCAAGTCCCAACCTAGACAATTTCAACGAAAAGATTCAAGATTAATCTTAGAGAACACATGACCGATAAATCTGAGTACTGACACATCTAAAATAAGTTCCACTGCCTGCACAGAGAACTATAAGTCATCAAACTTTTTATACCTTCAGAATATCAAATTATAGTTTTGAGGAATATAATATACACAGTGACTCACAACAGCACTTGCTCTATATTAAAGGTCCCACGAAGTTCTAAGGTCGAGTTAAAAAAAGATTCTTAGTCTCATAGCTCACATGTGAAACATATTTAGAACCAAATCATATCAGACTGTGCAGCAGCTCTGAAACCACAAAATAATCGTAATGCGGCTTAGTTGTGCATAAATCCATATGGTTTGGATTTTTTACGAGAATAATAATCCATACTAGTTGGCGCACCAAAGATGAAAAACTCATCACCGGCGCTCACACACATGATGTTTCGGCCACCATGTATCTTACGGTAACAGAAATAATTTGTGCTGAATTATAATCTTCGCATGATGGAGAGCACAAAACCTATCCTGTGAAGAATGATATTCCAAACATATAAAGTCGCTCCTGCATGTTATACAAGACATCAACATGCACAAGGGCCAAAAAACCAAAGCAGCATCGTTGCAAGCAGCCACAGTAATACCACAAGAAACGAAAACATCGATCAGAACCCTAACAATGGTGATCAAGATAGTTGCGTCCGGTAACACGAAATCAGACTAAGCCATGATTTAATCTCGAAACCGAACAGAGTAATCACGTTCAAGGCAGAGCCTCAATCAGGAAATACCCGTAAAGAAACACATAAGACTACACATCATTCAGATCCAAGAACACCCGGAAAACCACCACAAGGACCAAAACCCGATGAAACTAAACCGGCCACGAAACACTGCCGATTCATTATTGCTAAATCAAGCGACAACTCCAATTCAGAAAACGAAAGAACAGAACAAAAACCTCAACTACAACACGAATCCTACATGTCAAAGAGGCGCATGGGGTGTGACCAGATCGGAAAGAGACCATGGATAAGCTTAAAGATCAAAATCACCTCTAGTTTCCAGAGAGATCCCGGCTGCACAGAGAAAGAGAGAGAGAGAGGAAAGCACTTCGATCGAGGGTTCCCTCTCTTCTCTGAGCGCCGATGTAGTACTACTGCGGAGATGAGAGTGCTGAGGTTGAGAGTGCACGGAACGAGAGGAGGAGGACGAGCGTCTCGTGCGTTCTCGTCTCCTCTCTTCCGCCGTTTTAAGTTGAGAGAGGCATGAGGCGGAGTTATTTCCGAAAACAAATTCTGTGGTGGAGGCTGTTTGGAATCCCTCCACCACCGTCCATCTCAACCGCCTGATTTGATGCAACCTTTTTTTTCAAATCAAGCGGACGGTCGGGATAAGAGAAAGGGGTGCGATGGACGGCTTTGAAGGGGCTTTATCACCACGTGGCGGGAAGCGGGATGTTCGCCGGATCACATGCGCTGCCAGCTGTCAGTTGATTGATCGATGCAAACATATACGCAGCGTTAAAATTATTGAGGAACATTTGAACTGTTCACGTGAACTAGCTAATTGGTTCTCTATGATCGATAGATGCTAAACGTATTAGTTATATGATTCGTAATATTTTTGGCGACATGACGGCTAAAATAAGTAGGACTTACTGTCAAATTGTGTATCCTCGTTGTGAAAACTTTAATAATAAAAGAATAATTGAGATGATTAAAGAGAAAGGAGCAAACAAAAACGAAGGATGATGTCCGTCTCATCTTAATTTTATCACTAGGTTAGGTTATCGTAAAAAATCTTCTAGAATAAATAAATAAATAAATAAAGTAAAATTTTGTATAGGTTAAGGCAACAACTATGTCTCTCGGAGAAAACTCCTCTCATCGTATATTGTTTTTTCTCAATTTAGCGAGAAAATTTTTGTGAATTGCTACAATTAAATTTTATAAGAACTGATACAATTAAAAATATTTAATCATAGCAAACTGATACCTTGGTTTTTACATAATATTTGAAATGATATCTTCATGTTGACTTTCAAACTAAATGTACTAGATAGATTGGGTATATATTAATTGATAGTCTAACCTTTAAGATTTATTAATTTTATAAGAACTACTTTTATCCCTCCTCAGTTATAGAGAAATAATATAGATTTTGAGATAATGAACTTTTCGATTAATAATTTTTTTTTTTTACTTAAAAAAAGAGAGAGAGAGATAGTTGTATACGAACGCAACATGAATGGCTTAATTGTGTGAACCCAAAAATATTTATAAATTAATTATGTATTTTTTAAAATACTTGTAGTTAATCCATATATGGAAAGTCAAATGTTAGTATTTATTAATAGGTGATATGATCTTATTTGATTGTCAATTCGATTTTATAAAATTAATTTGACTTGATTTATTTTTTAAATACAATCATATCTAGAAGTGATATGAGTAGAGGGGAAGAGAATTTGTTTTCAAAGCAAAAGTCATTCACATTATGTGTCCATTGTCCCACTTGGATTTGATAGTGAAAGATATTCATATCTCCTTCCTACAACAGATTAAAAAAAAATAGAGTTTGTTTGGTAAAATATATTTGATTAGATATTAGAGAATCATGACAAAAATTATATATCTTTTGAATATGATAATCAATATGATACCTTATTTGTCGCAAAGTAATAGATCATGATCTATATATATTGTGAATATGTACAGAAAAGCTAAACTCATCTTGTAGACTTGTCTTATTCTCTTTTTTTATTTTTAGAATTATTATAATTGATAAAATAAGGACATATTGAGAAATAAGAAAAGAGATCTATATGATCATAATATGATTCGTAAAAGGTTCTACCTATATATAGGCGAGAGCAATGAGTCAAAAATAATTAGTAGAGTTTCTCCCATCAAAATCATATTAGGGTACCGTAACATAAATGGACTTTCTTAAGATTAGATGATAATCTTAATCAAAATCTAGTTAGAAATTTAATATATATTAACCAATTAATTAGGGTCATAAAATCTAATATTCTCTTACTTGACTTATTAATTGATAAGATATAAAAGGGTTTAAAATTAAAATAAATAAATTAAAATTTATTTAAAAATAATTTTACCTAATTAGATTCTAAAATTTTGGAAAAGTATTTATATATGTATAAATTTAAAAATATACCAATAAGTCCAACAAATATAATTATATTAAATTTGATTAGCAATGTGAATCATAGTAGTTGTATGTCATCAATATTATACTTTCTTTTATGTACTACAACACTTTTGCTCTTTCCTAGTATAATTCAAAATGATCCACGTAATTTATCTTGTTAAGAAAATATTCATATTTGGTCATAATATATATACAAATAAATATGAATAGGATAACAAAAATAAATAATTTTAATTATATAAATAAAAATATCGATTATAAAATTCACTCAAACACATATTAGCATATCTTTTCATAAACTCAATCATAAAAACATGTACTTTTAAATACTTTAGGACATAAGACCTAAGTGAATAGATCAACAATTAATATAATAAAATTTAGATTCTTAACTGACATTAATCATTTCTAGACTCTTTCTTTAACCACCAAATACTTTATATCAATATCTTTAGAATTACTATAATACTTGTTATTCTCATAGAAAAAAACTATTGTGATATGTCATAAAATATCTTTAGCAACTTAACAATTTAGTTTGACCACACTAAATCCTTAGATAAAATTTTACAATTAGAAAACTTGATTAGTAGCATGTTATCAAATCAGCTTCTATTATTGATAATACAATTTGCATTATACTATTATACTTAGATAATATAAATCATAAAGTAGACTTCTTATTATTGAAGTAATTTATAAAATCACTATATAAAATTATCATCATTTCAAATTGATTTGAATTTCTTTATGTGAGCATATAGTCTTTTATCACTTATAGATATCTTGCTTCATTTCTTTGCTGCCTTCCAACATTTTATTCTTGGATATCTCTAATATCTACTTAGTGTTTTAACTACATAATTGATATCTGATATAGACTTGAGCAAATAATAGACTTTCAACTATGCATATATAAAGAATATTTTTTATTTATTTTTTTCTAAGTAAATTTAGAAACACTGACTTTAATTGAATCTTATACCCTTATCATTTGTCAAACAAAACTACACACTAAATCTCTCTCTCTGATATAGTCTTAATAATTATTAAGATGTATCCTTAAATGTCTTTATATCAATAAGATAAGTTGTATCAATTATATTAATCATTTTAAAATTTTTAGTAAAATTTTTTTAGCTCCGTGTAGTAAACCAGGATCATTTTTTATAAGTAAAATATTATTCATATACAAAACTAATATAACAAGCTTACTTCCATGATATTCAAATATAAATACTGATCAATTATTTTTTTAAAATATAAAAGAAGTAATAGTATTATGAAATTTTATATGTCATTGTTTAAAAACTTATTTATGTTTTAAATGGATTTTCTAAATTTGTATGCCAAATTTTACATTTCTTTCTTTTCTCTACAAATCATTAGATTAATCAATATAAATTATTTTATCCAGATTTTTATTCAAAAAAATTATTTTTGCATCCATATGATGTAACTTAAAATCATAATAAGCTATTAATATTTTGATGGCTTTTAATAAGTCCATTAGATAAACTAGAGAAAATATCTCATTATGGTTAATGTTTTCTTTATGAGTAAAACCTTGGTCATTATTTAAAGTTACCATTTGGGTCATGTTTAGTATTAAAGACTCATATATAATATATACTTTTATAATTATTAGACAATTCAGTGAGTTCTCGTATGTCATTCTAGTTCATTAATTTCTGTTAAATCTTGGATTTTAATGATGAAATTAATTGATAAGTTTATAGAAAATATTTTAATCATGAATTTGGATCACCGAATGGCCAACTATTGAGCAAGATAGTCAAACATTATACTAAGAAATTATCATGTCAAAAATTGGAGTCGAGCTGAATGATTGGTCAATGTATATTTCATTGAACTTCATGCTAAGGGTTCGGGCATCGTGATGGAAGGATCAGATATTTAACTGAAAGATTATATATCATAGGAAAGAGTGATGTGCCATAAGTTTAAATGAAGTACCAGAAAATCAGACAATATATTAGAATAGTGTACAATATGTCGAACGATTTATAAATATGCTATATGTGTGGTTAATTTATCGAAGTCCTAATCAAGATCATTATAAATTAATTTGAGTTTATTTTAAGTCAAAACCATGTTAATTTATTAAAAAAGTTATTAGACTTGAACCTGAGCCCAACTAGGCTCGTTAGAAGGCCAAACCAATGGCCTAAACTAGGCTTGGTTGGTAGTGTTGTTTGAGTCAATCGACAAGCATTGTTTGTACTTTCTTAGCCTTTTTGATAGTAGTATCGCCTATGCCGATGGTAGTACTGCTATACCAGTAGTAGTACTATTAGAATCCATATTTGTAATTTGGTTATAGTGGTAGTGTCACGCCCCCCGAATAATATTGATAATATTAAAATTTTTCATCACAAATCAATCCAGGATCCAAACTAATATTTGAGGATACTGAGAAACATTCAATCAAATTCATATTCATAAAACCTGTACAGTTTATAATCATGTATCACATCACTCGATAATTCACGTTTATGGAAACCCAAGCCAACTTAACAAAACTTTAACAACACTTATAAATCCATAAGCTAAACAATTTATACAATTAGAATTCCAATCATTTACCACTAGTTCATATCATTGTAAACTAAACATTTCGAAATTCCAAATAAGAGAGATCTTCTAACACTTTTACATGATATATCCATTCAGGTTCATCGATAACATTTCATTACGTACAAAATATGCTTATACAATAATAACATAACAACCAACAAGACTTGCCAAAAATTATGAATAGCTCTCCATTACCTCAGCCTAATTTAAACATCTCAAAGAGTGACAAGTTGACATGAAAGATTGATAACAACAGAGTGAGCTAAAAACAGCTCACCAAGTGACAAAACATATCTAGAATGAAAAAGGACAATTTCAAACAAACAAGATATCACAATGCAAGGCAGAATACAAGAGATTCAAGGATACCATCTTATTAGATATAAAATCGTAAATGTTATTTCAATCAAAATATATTTGGTTCATAACAAATGGAGCACAGAGTAATTGGAGCATATCAATAGCGTATGAGATGTTCTGAAACATATCAATAGCATATGGAACATTTCAGAGTATAACAAAGGCAGATGAAACATTTCGGAGCATATCAATGGCGCAGGAAATGTTTCGGAGTATATCAATAACGAATGAAATATTTTGAAACATATCAATGATATATGAAATATTTCAAAACGTATCAATGGTGTATGAACATTTCATAGGCATAGGGATCATTTTGGAACATATCAATAGCATATGAACCATTTCGAAGTATATCAAAAACCAAATACGAAACAGAAGCTCAAACGTCGTATTTGACATTGCATTCATATCATTTTTATCCAAAGCATGTATAGAAAAACATAATCAAAGCTCTGGATATTATATCAAACATACAAAAGGTGTAGTGAGATCACAAACAGAATATGATTCATCTATTTCTGAATGACCACCAGACAGAAGTCTCCCACGTCTAGGAGCTTCATCCACTCACGTTTAGGTGAAGTCAGAGGGGGCCGATAGAGCATCGCAGGCTCTATGCATAACTCCCTTTACTAATTCTAGTAAAGATTCATAGTATCCCACAAACACCAGAGTATAAAAGGACAGTGTGAACAATAAAATTAACACATGTCGGAAGCACATGTGGAACAACGAAACACACATGTGCCTTTATGAGTCAATACGATGCAAACATAATATTTCACAAATACATTCAAACTTGAAAGGAACTAAAGGTAAGAGTATACAAGGATTTTGGCATATATCAAAAGCACATATGGAACAACGGAATATACATGTATTCATACGAAACAATGTGATACAATATAAACTTTATATAAAAAGTTTCAAGAATATAAATAATTTAATGATAAGATCATACAAGAATTCAAAGCAGCAATATAATGCTCAATTAAAGAAAGAATACTAAATGAAATCAATTTCCAAAGGGAATTGAACAAGAACAAGCAAAATCGACCAAAGCCCGATTTTTGGCAGAATTCGAGAGGCACATTGGACAAATGATTTAAATTATCAATTGTACTCCAATTTACTCAAAAAATATATTATTAAAAAATATTTCAATCTACTTTTAGATAAAATAAACTTCATATGAATTGAGGTTCCTAACAGAGAGTTACAAATAATTTGGTAGACAAAGGTCGGAGAACAACATCTCTATTTGGCTGAATTCATAGGATTAGATTCAACAGATAGCTGGGTAGGTATTTGTACTCCAAATCTTTCATTCTAGGTATCAAAAGAAAGATCTAGAAGTTTAATTTCTGATAAAATAACTTTTGTATAAATCAGAATTTCCAACATGGACTTATAACTAGTTTAGTCTCAAATGGTCAGAAGGTACGTACTCTGTTTTGCAGAATCCGTAGGGTCAATCGAAATATAAGTTTAGGTAGAAAAATCTATTCCAAATTATTCAAATAAGCAGAAAAAAAAGGTTTATGAGTCTATATTCTGATCAAATAAGTTTTGTCTATATTAGAAATCTATGCAGAGATTTATAGTTAAAATAAGGTGGAAGGGTCAGAATCTCAGAAGTTTTCTATATTCAAATCGTTACGTCTAAACAAGAGATGTATCAAATGCAAGGCTAGAACAATTTAAAGTTTTTATATTCAAGGCAAAAACAGAGATGAAATTACAGTAGAAAAGATTGAAACACATGTAATAAGAAGGATCAGAACACTTGTAATAGGAAAGATCGAAACACTTGCAATAGGAAAGATCAAAACACTTACAGAAGAAAAGGTTTAGGACACTTGTAGGAGAAAAGATCGGGACACTTGCAATAGGAAAGAATAGAATACTTGCAATAGGAAAGATAACACTTGTAGGAGAAATGACCAGGACACTTGCAATAGGAAAGAATAGAATACTTGCAATAGGAAAGAATAGAATAGTTGTAATAGGAAAGATCAAAACACTTGCCTTTCGAAGGTTTTGATCCAAAGATCCGAAGAAGGTGTAAGCCAAAATCCTTCTTCTACTATTCCTCTGTCTCCTCTCCCTATTTCATTTTCTACATCTGTCTTCTTTCTTCCTCCACAACTACAACTCGTGCAGTATATTGAGGCATAGTCACCTGGTCTCCCTTACACTCATTCCTTTTATTTTTTTCTTTCTCAAATGTAGCTGTTGCAACCACCGCCACTGCCACTGCCACAGTTGCAGCTGTAGCCGTAGCCGTAACCGCAGCTACGACGGTAGCCGTTCTCACAACCGTAGTCCCTTCCCACTGCATACTTCATTTTTCCTTTCTCTCATTCCTTCTTTTTCTTTTCCAAACATAGCTGCCACAGCCATGCCACTGCCGCAGCCGTACCACTACCGCTGCCGCGACTACAGCCACGACCGTAGCCAAACCATAACCGCAGCCTCTTCTTCCTCCCTTGCTCTTCTTCCTCTCCTTCTTCTCTTCTAGCTGTAGCTGCCACCTCCGCAGCCACAACCCCTTCTTTCCCTCCTCTTCTTCCTTCTCCTTCCCTTCTTCTTCTTCTTCTTCTCCTTCCTCCCCTTCTTTTCCCCAACGCACTGCCTCTCTTCTCCTCTGTTTCCTCCTATGGGAAATAGAGGTGTCGTAGTGTCTTCTCCTGCTTCTTCTTCTTCTCTTCCTCTTCTTCCCTTCTCCTCCCCGATGCCCCACACGTCCTTTGTTTCCTCGTACAGGAAACAAAGGTGCTACCGCCCTAGCTACAGCCACCTCCCTTTCCTCTCCCTCTTCCCTCTCTTCTCCTTCTTCTTCTCCTTTTCTTCTCTTCTCCCTCTTCTTCTCATTCTCTTCTTCTCCTCTCCGACACCTCACACCTCCTTGCTGCAGCCCTTGCCGTAGCTACCTTCCTCTTTTCTTCTTCTTCCCTTTCTTCTCCCTCTTCTTCTTCTTTTCTTTTTCTTCTCTTCTCCCCCTCTTCTTCTTCATATGTTCTTCTCCTTTTTATCTCTTCTTCTCTTCTTCTCTTCTTCTCCCCAACGCCCCATAGATCCTCTTTTTGTTTCGCATGGGAGTGCGTGGGAGGCGGTGGGATAAAACCATTATCCTCTCCCCCCACCCCCCTCGCCCGCTTTTTTTTCTTGTAGCCTAACAGGTTCTCCGATTTACAAATAGGTCATTACGTAAATTTTAAAAATGAGATATATTATCAATGAAAAGATAAGGATCAGTTTTTTTTTTTTCCTCCTCCTTAATCTCCAATAGATAGTGACCACAGACCAATCTTGGAAAATACTTATGCATTCTGCAATTGATCAAACAAGTCTTCCTAAAAGTTGGGATCCAAAATAACGACAATCCAATAAGCTAAAGATTTGAACAACCTTCCTTTTGAAGAATTCATAGGATCTTTAATGACTTATAAAATGATATGCAAAGCACACGATAAAAAGAGAAACATTCTAAAGAAAAGAAATGTTATTGCTCTTAAATCCAAAAAAGATTACTCGAACGAAAGCTCAAGTGATAACGATGAAGACATAACAATTATTATAAAAAGATTCAAAAAGTTCATGAGGAAAAATAAGACAAATCTAGTAAGAAGAGAAGGTAAGAATAAAAGTGAACCCAAGAAAGATACAATCATATGTTATGAGAACAAAAAGTCAGGACACTTCAAAAATTAGTGTTTATTGAAAAAGAAGATGTCAAAAAAAAAATAAAAATACTCAAAACAATATATGATGAATCAAGTGAGTCAAAAGAGCAAATCAATAGAGAAAAAGTAGCAAATTATACCTTAATGGCTTTCAACAATGAGGTCTATCTCCAAACAAGAGTTATAGTAAAAGATGATATCTTGATGATAAATACTCAAGACATATGATCGGATATCCTATAAATTTTTTAAAGCTCATTAGCTAAGATGGAGGATATGTTACCTTCAGAGATAATAATAAAGGAAATATAATTGGTATTGAAAATATTGGTAACAAATTAAATCTTTTGACTAGAAATATGCTATTTGTAAATGACTTAAAATATAACTTAATAAGCATTAGCCAATTTTGTGATAACTAATATAATGTTAAATTTGAATTTCATGCATCATAGAAATACCAAGTAAGAATAAATCTATGATAACCCTAAGAAATGATAATGTTTATACTATTAATCTTGATGATTTTCATAATGCGACTTATTTTTTAGTTTTGAATGATGATGCATGACTTTAACATAGAAGAGACTAGGAAATGTTAGTATAAAATTAATTTCATAAATTAGAACTAAAGAAGTTGTAAGAGGAATATATAAAATCAAATTTGTTAAAGATAAATTTTGTGATGCATACTAATTAGGAAAACATATAAGGAGTAACTTCAAACCAAAAAACCATATAAGTACCTCTAGACTATTACAACTAATTTATATGAATTTATTTGGACATATTGGTATTATAAGTCTACGAGATAGTAAATATGTTTTTGTAATTATTGATAACTATAGTAGATATACTTGGACATAATTTTTTATACAAAAATAATTACTTCAAATATTTTATCAAGTTTTATAAATAAGTTCAAAATGAAAAAAAGTTTTATGATTTCTCTAAGAAATCTATAACAAAATAAAGTTATTGAGAGAAAAAATAAGAATTTACAAGAGATGACAAAAACTATGCTTAATAACTATAGCCTACACAAATACTTTTGGGCCGAGGTTATTAACACAACATATTATATATTGAACAAACTTTTATTTATCTAAAACTCCTTATAAATTATGGAATAATAAAAGATCCAATATATCATATTTTAAAGTTTTTTGTTACAAATGTTTTATTTTTAAATGACAAGAATGCCTTAGAAAAATTTGATGCAAAATATGATGAAGGTATTTTTCTTGAATATTCCTTTATCTCTAAAGTTTATCGAGTTTTTAATAAGAGAATTTTAGTTATTAAAAAATATATTCATGTTATTTTTTATAAATCTCTTAAAGTTAAAAACATAATTTTAATGATGATTTTAAATTTAATAAATTAAATTTAAATGAGGATTATACTCGCTAAAACAACTTAGATACATCTACTTTCATATAAATCATACCCAAGGAATGTAAGGAGAATGCCTTGATCAAAAGATTTTAGAGGCATGATTGGTAGTTTATTATACCTTATTATAACTAGACCTGATATAATATTTAGTATTGGGCTTTATATAGGATTTTAATCTAATCCTAAATAATCTTACTATAAAGTAGTAAAAAAAATTTAGATACTTAAAAGAACTCCTAATATGAGATTATAGTATCATAAATCTAAAATTTTTGATTTGATTACTTATGCTAATGCTGATTTTGTATGATGTAAAATAGATAGAAAAAGTTTATCTATAACTTGTCAATTCTTAGGTCATACACTTATGTCTTGGTCATTCGAGAAGCAAAACTCTATTGTACTATCCGCAATTGAAGTTGAATATATTATGATAAATGCATGTTATGCGCAAGTAATCTAGATGAAAAATGTCTTAGAAGATTATGAACTTTACTTAAAAATATCCTTATAAAGTGTGATAATACTAGTGCAATTTGTCTATCAAAGGATCCTATTCAACATTCTCAAACCAAACATATTGATATTAAATATCATTTCATTAGCGATCATATAAGTAATCATGACATATGCTTGGATTTCATTGACACAAAACATCAACTAACAAACATTTTTACTAAACCACTTAGTGACGAATAGTTTAATTTATTAGAAGAGAATTAGGCATGTTGAATCTTTTAAATTCATGATTCTTTCTTTTGCTATTTGTTCTATTATGATTTTTTTTTTGCTAATAACTAAGAAGGAGATTTATCCAAATAACTTATGATCTTTTAGTGTTCACGACTTGAGATTTATTTTATATTCATAACTTGTATACTCCATTTTGTTGATGACAAAATGGGAGAAGAAGTAACTCATATTTTTTTATAACTAAAAAGGGATAAGTAGTGATTCATGTTTAACTTATGCGTTCAACAATGAGAGTTATAATGATTTTATAACTTTTTTGTTAGTAGTAACTCATGTCTAACTTTTGTTAATTATTCTTTGAAATTTAAAACTTGATTGAATATTTGGGCTTGCAATGATAAAATCAACAAGATTAAATTTGTTTCAACTTGAATTCAAGGCTACCATTGAAAAAGTATTATTTTGAATTCAAATTCATCATGGTGTATAAATAGGGGGAGTCTTATTAAAACTCCATCATTAATTGACTTCTCGATGTCTATAACTTAAATTTATCTTTGATAATGCAATATTAACATTTTTCATATATCATGTTGTCAAAGTAATTATTATTTTTATATAATTAGATCATTAATATACTCTCTTCTTTTTGCTAATACTAAAGGGAAAGAAGTAATAACTGATGCTTTTTATTATTAACAAAGGGAAAGAAATGATGACTAACAGGGAAAATCATGATATCTTATTTATATATTTTTTTGTTATTATATAACTCATGTTTGATTTTTACAAATGGTTAACTTATATGTATATTTTAATTGACATTACACATTGATAATAATTGAAATTTAAAATTTAAAATATTTATGATTATAATTTAAAATTTCAAACTTTATTAAATATTAATTTTTGGGCTTGAATGATTGAATCACAATATCGACAAGAACAATTTTTTTTCAACTTGAATTCAGTATATATCTTTAAAAGGATATATGATCATTTGAGTTCAGGTTTATCATAATTTTTTAAAATAACAAACAAATAAGGATTCTTGTTAAAACCTTGTTATCAATTATTTATCATTATTAAAAATGGAGAGATTGTTAAATATCTAATTTTGATGATGTCGAAAGCTTCGTAAATGTGTTGTATGTGTAGTTGATTTATCAAAGTTTTGATCGAGGTCATTATAAGTCAATTTAAGCTGGTATTAGGTTGAAACTGTGCCAACTTATCAAAAAAAAAGCTATTAGGCTTGAACTCGAGCCAAATTGATGGTCTAAACTAAGTCTAGGTTGTGATACCGCTAGGCTCAAATGGTAGTATTGCTTGAGTCAATCAACAAGTACTCTTTGTGCTTTGTTAGCTTTTTTTTATTATGGTACAACCTAAGTCGATGGTAGTACCAAATAGGTCGATGGTAGTACCACATAGGTTAGTGGTAGTATCACTAGAGTCCAGATTTATAATGTAGTTGCAATGGTAATACTATCTAGTGTTAGCAATGGTACCGTTTGTACTCCAAAATTTTAGAGATTTAAATTTTTGGTTCCATTCTTGAAGTATTTTGGGACCTATAAATACCCTACTTAGGCTTAGTTGATGAAGCATCTATTCCTAAACTAATAAATATTATAAACTCTTATTTTAGTATTGTTTGAGTTTCTTCCTCTTTTCAGTTTGGTTATAATTGTAAGTTGTAGGAGATGAGAGATCTTATATAAAAAGAGAGTATGAAAGTTATCTCCTTAACTAAAAAAATGAGAAAGTTGTAATAAGGGTTGTTGATCTTCACCCATTGGAAAGAAGATTAATAGTAAAAGCTAGTATCTTGAAGGGAAGAGGAATCAAGAGTAGATGAAGTTCAGGAAGACAAACCTAATATAAATTAGTTTGCTTCTCTTTACTTGCCTCTCTCTATAATCAAAATCGGTATTTCTCTTTGTGGTCGACTTCTCACCATAGATTCTTTCATGGTGCATTGCCTTAGCCATAGCTTGCGCCCCTACCGTTGTCGCTCAACTATGCACTAGCATCACCACCATTTGCTATTTTGCAATGAAGTAGTCACTATAATGTGCAGTCATTTGTCGCTACGCTACGGTTTTACAATATATCCTATTGCATATCGCCAACCTCAAATGCACAATCGAGCGACCACCTTCTCTTATTGTGTCATCGATGATAGCAGCACCACCGTGCACCATCTCCTAAGCTCTAATCACTATCTGTCATGCCTTGCTACTATACTCCATGCCATATTGTCCACCGTCGCCTAATATTGTCGAGTTCCATTGTCGCAGCCAAAACTAATGTCGTAACGATCAACATGATGACACCTAGCCTCGAATGGTTGTCGTGCGACCCTAGTTCATCTTTGTCGATAAAAGTATTGTCACATGCAATGGCGCCAATGTCCGCTGTAAGGTTGTTCCACACAATAGTCATTAAGTGTAGTAGCCACCCCTAATAGAGTTATCACTCACAAAAGCGCCGACAACAAGCTACCGATAGCAATGCTACACATCCTTTTCTTTCTTATCCATATATGAGGTAACATATATCACCCATGGGCAACTCAAGATAAACTCCTAGATATTTCGAGTCATGCAATGCAAATAGATCACTCAAATAGATGTAATACTTGATCTAGTAAACAAATAGATTTAATTATAAAATAGATTTGATGTGTGCTTTTATGATTTAAAATATTTAATTTCAAAATAACAAACCCTGATACCAATTATAAGAAATAAAACTACTATATAAAAAATTAATCAATATGGTACCTTTTTAGTATGATAATTAACAGGATATCTAGGATATCATAAATCTATATATGATAGAAGTTAGACTCATTGAGAGGCGAGAGAATAGATCTCTTATGATTATGATATGATTCATAGAAGATCTATCTATACATATAGGCAAGAGCAGAAGTCTAGAAAAATTCTCTTATCAATGTCATCTCCTCGTATATCCTAGCCGGACCTTCTAGAATTTCATGTTAATAGTAAATAATTTTAATCAAAATCTAATTAGAATTTCAAGTTAGTATATCTATATAAGTGTTCAATGCTTGTAAATATCAGTCTAGCATGTTGTAAATGAAAACATAGATAAAAGACTATACTGTATATAGGGTTATTCTTTTAACTATTATTCTAATATGAAAATACACCCTTTAGAAGCTATACTAATATCATATGTCCTAGCTAACTCTTCATCCATGATATATGAGATGATATGTGTTGGATTGTGATTGATTAAAAATAATAAAAAATAAAAAAATCTTTTAATAAAATTAGATGTTTTTAAGGTGTCATAAACCACGTGAAACGCATGCATGCATCTTCCAACTTCTTATAAAGGAGATAATTGGGTAATCATTACTGTTTGTCACAATGAGTAAATGATTGAGACAAGTTGGTGTATGAGTTATGCTTTCTTTGGTAGTCAATTATACTAATTTGTAGACTTGCCAACTTACTTAATTGACCTTTCTTAGGTATTTTAAGTTATATTGTTTATGACCAAGAGTTGACCTTAGAACTGATCAGAACAGCAGTCGTTTTCAGGACTAGGGAAAGACTACAGTGAGATGATAGATAAGAAGTAGGAAGAATTCATGTACTGAGAATAGACAGATTATTCAATTTAATTGACTTGGTGCATGGGATCAATTCATGTTGATTTCCTTTATTTAAAATATAAATTATGTTAGTGTTTTATCTACTGATTTAATCCTTTAAGAAAATATTAAAACGAAAGGTTTTGAGTTCCAATCTTGATGAGAAGTGTTAATAATATAAAGTCTCGACTTAATCTATTAGATGCAATGATGAACATAAATTTTCGATTTTGATAATTATATTATTTGATTATCTTTTTTAACGATTGAGATTTAATCCTATGCTAAACCATCAATCTAAAAGTTTTAAGCTTAAATCAAAATAGCAGACGCATTTGATCCTTTCAATTCTCCGCCATTAGAAGCGTACATGACGAATGACACACAGTGCCGATGACTTGGGTCGGCCATCTGTTTCAACCCTTTCGCCACGTCAGTTTCTTTCGCTGGTAACGCATCACATCTCGTGTTACATCCCGCTGCAACTTTTCTGTGTGGTGGTTCAGATCACCCACGTGTTGCTGACTCACATAGATTCCTTGTGGGCCCCCGTCTCTCGAAGCAGCCAAGCCTTCGCATTGGGTGAATGCGATCGGTACCTCATTGTTAAGTGCCCAACAGTGAAGGCGGTACATCGTTTATTGCATCACATCGGATTTGGAAGACCATGCTGTTGACATCCCTTTGTTCATGCCTTTTGCCTTTTATGCCCCTGCAACATTGATGTGATTAGATGTCTCACCGAATGATTCTTGTAACAGAGGCATAACCTTTTATTGTTTGTTTATGTTAGAGATGCTTCCACCAATCGAGAAATATTCTCATATGCTATGTTCCATAACCACAATACTTACTGTCTATTAATTTTAAACGTAAAGTTTGAGTTATAGATTATGTAAGAAATGATTTTTCTCATATTCTGCAGTCGCTGTTGAATTTATCCTTTTTTAATCTTCAAGAATAATGATCAAATCTAATAAATTGAATAGTTCAAATCTTATCATTTTTACTGAGATATTCGATTGGTTAATATATTATTATATTTTAATTAACAAACATACTATATTAATGTAGGGGGGTAGATATGTCATTTCAGTTAATATATTATTATTATTATTATTTTTATATTAAAAAAAGGCGTGAAGCGCTCCATATTCTCTCCCATTCCTCTCTCTCTCTCTCTCTCTCTCTCTCTCTACCCTCCTCCTCCGCCAGTGTTCTTCTCTCTTTTCGCACGAATTCCATCGAGCTCGATCGTGCTCCATCGCGTCTCATTGCGCGGCTATGATGAGAGCTCCCGCAAAATCCCTCATTGAGGGGAATCCTTAGCCTACCGCTCGGGCCTCAGGTGAACGGAACTAATCCTGGTTTCCTGCAGTTGTTGCCTATTCTATATCCCTTTTCTCTTCCTTTTGATTCAGATGTTGTTCGATATGTTTTAGTGGGTACGATTTGGGTCGCAACTTTCTTGGCCGGAAAGGGTTTTTTTCCCCCGCTTTCGGGCGCATTTTTCCGTTTTAGATTCATCGGATTAAGTGTTCCCGATGCACCGAGCTGATTTGTTGTCGTTCTTTTCTTGTTTATGTCGAGATCTTTACTGTTAATACGATGAAAATGTGATCCCACCCAAAAGTTAACGTACTTCCAGTCTGTGGTTATGTTACCATTGAATCCGAGATCCGTGTTCTTTTCCTTTTTTTCTTTTTCTCTGTGGTTCGGCTTTTACGTGTTAGCGAAAGCAGGACCGTGTTAATTGGTACTGCATAAAGCTTCTTTTGCTCCTGTGGGCTTTGTTTTTGTCCATCGTCTTGTAATAAAGTTGTGCTTGATCTTTTGACATTGGGTTACGTCTGTTTAATTTGGACTCAGCCATGTTCTGAGAGTCGCGGTCGGCAATCTTTCAGAGTGGGGTAGCTTCTATTTTTATCAATCTACAAGTGATTTTTAATTGCCCTTCATCTTTATCACATGCATTATTTGTGTTACTTCGTTGATCACTCATATGTGGTTAAATCGTGCGACTTGAAAATTATAGGCCAACATGAATACTAAGAAATGTGTTCTTTTCGTTCTGAAATAGAGCCAAAAAAGCAGGCACTCAGTTTTTCTGCAATCTACTTTTTTTCTCCACATGCAAGAGGATCATCTAAGCTTTTGAATGTGTATTTAAGATGAAGCATGAGTTTTTGGGGTTATTTTCTATTTTATGTAAGAAAAGTGATCTGGGTTTAAGATATTTGCTTCTTTTTGTTTACAGGAAGTGTCTTGAATGTGATCCTTCTAGGTGAAGTCATTAGACAAAACGTTAGGGTGTGAAGGCTTGTATCCCCTTTGCAGTCAATGAGCAATATATGTCGATTATTGTCTTTTGTGCTTGAGTTTTATTGGGAGTGTTTCACACCAATTCTCCAACCTACATCATCTGACTGACCAATTTTTCTATTTTAGCCTGTCCGCTATGATGACTGTGAGAACTTTCTCTTTTGCATGAGATGGATGACGGCCTTCTACACATGTCTGCCAATACATATTTGTTTGCGGACTTGTAGCTAACTTTACGTATGCTGGAAAATAGGTACAGAGTTGTGGATTCTTCTTATAAAAATGGGGGTTGCAAGCTCAAAGATCGAAGAAGACAAGGCCCTTGTGCTATGCAGAGAAAGGAGGCGGCTTGTTAGACAAGCTCTTGATGAAAGATGCTCGCTTGCAGCTGCTCATGTTTCTTATGTTCAGTCCCTTAGAAATACTGGAATCGCACTTAGACAATTTGTAGACCCTGGATCCCCTGTTAAATCTTCCTTGTATACATCAACATCTGCAACACCCGAGCCTCTTGCTCCAACTGATAAGCCTGTATCGCAGTTCTCAAACTCATCTCCATCTCTTTCACAGCATATGGAGACAGCTGAATCATTTTCTCCAGTTCCTTCTCTCCTCTCATCTGGACATCTTCATGTAAATCACATGAAAGCCAGAACAACTTCTTACATGACAGTCAAAGAGAAACCTCCAATTTCAGTAACGATGACCCTACAAACCTCACCCGCCACTCCAAAGCACCTTGCATCACAATCAGATGAAATTTCATCCTTTGAAGATTCCCCCACACCTACCGGGATGCAGCCATGGGATTATTTTGGTGTTCCTCATCCTATTGACAATCAGCTTTCATTTCAAGATGGGAAAGGGTTAAACTATGGTTTTGATAATGCTGATGAAACTAGACATCTCAGCGAAGAGGAGGGCATACCAGATTTGGAAGAAGAAGTAGGGGACATAGCACATGGGAAAAATGACTTGGACTCGGAAGATGATTTTGACCAACCTTCCAGTGAACCATTGGTTCGAATATTCAAGAACCGAAATTTGGTTTCAGAACATCAATCAAAGAGTGACAATTCAACCATCCAATCTATGGTAGATATTGTTTCTGCAACTACGCACCAGAATGGGGATGATATGAAGCTTAAAAATGGTATCTATGAAAATGATAGAACTCCTGAAAAGACACCGACAAAAGTGGCATCCGTCAAAGTTGCATTTTCTATAAATGGAAAGGCCGAAGAATCTAATCCAGAAACTAATCACAAGGCGAGGGATTTCTTGTTGTGTATGAATGAAATTGAAGACCTATTCTTGAAAGCTTCTGAATCTGGAAGAGAAGTCCCAAGGATGCTGGAGGCAAACAAAGTGCAATTCCGGCCTTTATTTCCTGAAGGAAATGGTAAGAAGACAATAAAAAATCTCATTAAATTTCTGCTGAGCATTCCAGGGGAAGAGAATAACACTCCGACCAAAGGCTATACCCCTGATTAGCTTAAAAGTACTCCTTGCTCAGATATATAAACTTCCAAGTGTTTTATATGTGTGCCGATGCATATGCTTGTTAGCATATTTGCCTATTAATCAAATGTCAGGATCATTTTCTTATAATTATCATGGACTAGTTAGCACATTGTTTATCTTTACAACAAATTTAGTAAATAATTTTACAATTCTGAATACTTAGTTTATAATGTATCACCTTATTATGGTAGGTACTAATAACAAATCTTCGATGCAGCTCACAGATCAAAAGCGTCTGCATTTTTGACAGCCTGTCTTGCTTGTTGTAAAGCAGAAACACCTCACCATCAGGGTAAGTATACCTTTAAATGCCATCACTGTTCCTCTACTCGAGCATTGGTCTTATGTAACTGTTAATCTTGAAGTCAGAATAAAACTGTTACACGCAATCTTCTGCAATTGTGCAGAATTAGTGAACTCAGATTCTGATTGTTATTTTTAACCTATATTAAGGTGTCATGTTTACCAAAAGTTTACTGTGCAGAAACTAGTATTGGTACTTATTAGAAAAAAGAAAAAGGACTTGAGTGTGAGGAGGCTTTATTGATGATGAAGCTTCTAATGTTTTAAGTCTGTAATGCAGTTTCTGCTACAAATGAAGTGAAGTACTTAACATGGCATAGGTCGGTGTCATTGCTCTCCTCATCATCTGAGAATTTTCTTGGTTCAATGACAAAAGATGATACACAGGAACCCAATGGTAATCTCTTCAATGGTACTTACATGAATTCAGGTAGCCATGCCTCAACATTAGATAGGCTATATGCATGGGAAAGAAAGCTTTATGATGAAGTTAAGGTTAGTAGTCATTCATTTAAGCCTTGTACGCTGATAAGAATTCATTGTATTTTTATTTATTTGCATGTGTCTGCTACTTGGTGTCCTTTTATTTTGTTATTCACTACATTTTCAGTTAATTTAGATTACTGAGAATGAGTAGAAGGGCAAGAATTGCTTCTTCTGATCAATGAGAAAAAAAAGTTGTACAACAGTTCAATACAGGACCTTTGATTTTGCACTTCTGTCTATGGTTAGTAATCAGCCATATGTTGGTCAGTGGATACATATATCTGGTTTTCATTCTGTGAATCTTATTATCTGTGGGTTGACGCATCCAATTGGAGGCTTGTCTTTTTAGTATTCGCTATTTTCAACACCATCTTTGTAAGTGATGATGCACTTTTTGGTCATCCTGCTGATGTATGATGTCGGACCCAATCTGGCTTTTCGTTTTTTTGGGTGCTGGCACACACACCAAATTGAGCTTGAGCTGCTTGGAATATCCACTTAGATTTGGTGTTCTAACTTGCAAGAGAAGAGCCGAGATGGAACTGGTGGGATCCTCCTCCAATGCCTAAGCGCAAATGCATAGTAAAGACAAAATAAATGAGATAGTTGGGAGAAAGGAATAAGAAATGATGAACTATATGAAGGGTCCCATTTATATATCTTGTACAATACCTGTAGGGAGATCACTGGATCCAATGGGCTGGTAATAATGGCTGTCATCTTCAACGTGTCAGAGTTGTGACTCAAAACAAATTTTATGAGCTTAGCCCATTAGTGGCTTGACTGGACCAATATTAATGGTTCACGTGGATAGGAGAGCGGTTTACTAATACTATCAGCAAGATTGACTTTATACGCTTTCTGCGTGGCTTGATATACTGTTTATACTTACTCATTTTCTTTATTTCTAATTTAATTAGGCGGCTTACTAATACTATCAGCAAGATTGACTTTATATGCCTTCTGCGTGGGTTGATATACTGTTTATACTTCCTCATTTTCTTTATTTCTAATTTAATAAATCTAGGGTGTTATGCGAATACATCAAGTTCTTGATTATTTATTTATATTTGGTGATATCAATGAAGGAAAGACTGAGTTCAATGATACAATTCACATTTATTGACTAATTAAAAATCCTTTTTAGATTTGTTTAACAACTCAATGTCATATCTTGCCATGTTTTCTTTCTTGAAATAATGGGTCACTGATCTTTAAATTATAATTCCCATCTATCAATAAACTTTATGACTTCTCCAGAAGAAACAATTATTGTCATCTATCTTTGAGTGTTGTTGTTATTGTTGTTTCTTTCCTGGGAATTTTGTAACTTGATGTTGCTGGTTATTGCAGATGTTCCCAAACAAATGTTTGGGAACATTTGTATTGTTCCTGATTGCATTGTTCCTGGACCTTCACAATGTTTCTCTTAAGTTTAATTTGTAATTCTCTTGCACGCTACTTATTTTTATTAATTTATTGCTATTTAAGACACGAGATCTAAGCTTTTACATTTTTGTGTATCAGGCAAGTGGTATAATCCGGAGGGAGTATGACATGAAGTGTAGACTGCTGAGGCAGAAAGAATCTACAAAAGTAAAACCAGAAAACATTGATAAAATCCGTGCCGTTGTCAAGGATCTCCATTCTAGAATCCGTGTTGCAATCCAGAGAATTGATTATATATCAAAGAAAATAGAGGAGATAAGGGACAAGGAGCTTGAACCACAACTGGAAGAGTTGATTGGAGGGTATGATTGCTTTTCCATATCTCATTATATCATATCTCGATAACATGCACATGAACTTGCAAAACTTTTGTACTGGCTCTAAAATACTTTTATGTGCATGCCAACTTGCAGTCTTGCACTAATGTCGTCCACAACTCTAATTTGAGAATCTGTAGAGAAACTCAGAATGAATCAATGTCTAATTGGATTAGTTAATGTGCTAAAAAAATCTGTCTTGCCAGATTTCTGGATCAGTCCAGATCGGTTACTATATGCAGATATCAATAATATCAACCTATAAAGGTGAGTCAAAGCTGCTACAGCCAATCCCAGGAGGAGGGGAGGAGGATGATAGAGAGGGGAGGAGGAAGAGGAATAAGTATAGTGGGAGGAGGGAGAATACAATAAAAAAGTTCACAACACTATTGGGTTGAATCTCTTCCCCTCAATTTTGTATGTGATGATAAAGAACCCTCTGAAGTTGGGTCATCTTCAAATATCACATTGGATACTCCATGTTTTTGTTTCAAATATATTGTTAACAAGTCTATATTAGTAATTTCTTTGGATCAATAAATGACATTACACTTGGCAAAGCTGCATAATGGAAATGTTCCTTGTAATGGTCCCAATGAACATGGCTTGATATTGTTACTGTTGATCTGTTAGTACAATGTTATTGTGGTTTTGCATGGAAACCATGCATGTCATTTTTTCCTAAACATAATCTTTTGAATACTAACCTGTAATATAATCCAATCTTGATAAGAAATCTTAGGACTGTCTTAAGTAATCCTGTTCCTATGAATCATGGATATAAGTATCCTGCTACTAAAAGATTGTTTTCATCATTGTTTGGTTAGATTAGCAGAAAAAAGCTAGCACAGGCTGTTCCTCTATGCAGATCATAAATGTTGCTGTATTTCAACTTTGGCTGCTGTATTTCAACTTTGGCTATAGATAGCATGCCATCCCGATACTTGAGAGTTGTTTTCTTTTAGATTAGTTTAGGTTGACAGAATCCTGCTATTAATATATCTTTTAATTAGTATGTTGGTTAGACTAGCAGAAAAGCTAACATGGTGTTTCTCTGAACTCAGTGTGCAGATAGGATGTGATATTATTAGTTCAACCTTGGATACAAATTTTCTGCTATCAGGATATCTTTAATGTATCTTTTTCTATAATAGCTTATGTTGATAGTAGCTGTTCCAAATATTCCTTTCTGTTGGCTTGGGTAGGTACTAGGTAGAACACGCTAAATAATATAGGTGTGACAACAAAAATATCAATCCATATGAAACAATTTCAAGAATTCTCTCAATTGTTTTGTTGGACATTGTTCCAGGAATCCTCAACTGCATGTGTCCTTTTCTCTGCTGGGCTTTGTAGAATTTCTGACGAAGCCCTCCATAATATTGGGAGTTTCATGTGGTCAATCTTCTTTATATGCATTTGTTGAATCTTTGTTCTGTATGTGATTCAAGACTAGATGAATAGATTTTTTTTTTTTTCAAATTGGATCTTGGTTTATGGACTACTTTGGAATACATACACATTACTTCGCCCTTTTCTTATTATGTATTTCCCAAAGTTCTGAAATTTCTTCGACTTCTTGGTGGTTGCATAGATGTTTGTGTAGCACCTATGCAGTGCATATCATTATGGACACCTGCCTACCAGCCTGCAATTTTCTAGAACATTGGTGTACTATGAAAGCACCATGCAGTCTGAAATCCTTTATTTATTGTCAGTTGCATGGTGAGCTATAAATGTTGTGTAGATTTTGTTTACTGTTCCATTTTTCGAAAACTTCAGTTACCTATAGTTAGTTTTAGATGGCATCGTTAGGAGATTACACGAGCTGAGAAAGAGGTGCTTATTACAAAGTACAAACTCGTTGATAGTTTCAATGACTGCAAATAGAGGAGTTCACCTATATAAGATGTTATCTTGTGGGTCTAGAAAATCTAATTACTGCACAAACTACCAATTTGCGTTGTTTGTTATTGAAGCGTCTGCTAATTTTTTATAAGAACCCTATTTTTTTTATTTCCTAATGCACTGGAACTGGTCAAACAAATGTGTACCACCTCTTTTCCTGCTTCAATAATGCCATAGTATTACCATCCTCATAGTTTCTAATCTTTTAACCTTTGCTGTGCTTTTATCTTTAAGTTAATGAAAATCTAGCATTTGATATGACCGGGTTCTTAGATATTGATGAAATTTGTGGAAATTTCTCTTGAAAATCTTTCTTGACTTCTTTTGAGGTTTGGTCCTTGTTCTTATTTCTATTACTTCAAATTCCCATGTAGAAGTACATTCTCAATTCTAGTTGGCCAATGGGCCACATAGTCTCATAAATAAAATTTGGTGACAAGAGACCACTTGCAAGGTGTCACAAAAATGATTCTGCAGCTTTCCCTTGTTCAAGCATGTGGAGCCTTGATAGATTTTTTTCTCTTTTGAGCTCATAACAATATTTCTCAGGTTTCTCCTGTTTCTTTTGTAAAAGATGATAATGTTTCTATATTTGATCAAGAATACTATGTTCCAAGGCACTATTTTTTATATCGCCAGAAAACTTAGTAGGGACAATTGTGTTGTTGTAGAACCACATACATTACAGAAAAAAGAGGGGAATATTTACGACATGGACCTGTATATTTTGTACTCATTAATTTCTCTGCAGCCAATTTCTGTAATGAACTTATGATTTATGAAGAGTAGAAAAAACTACTTTTTTTATCTGGTTGTTTGACATGATTACCCTTTTCTGTATTTAAAATTTGCAAATGATCTCAAATGCATTGCATTATCAGGGTCTGATATTTACTTTTTGCTAATATGTGTGCAGCCTAACAAGAATGTGGAGAACAATGCTTGACCACCACAGCCGTCAGTACAGCATTATCTCGTTGGCTTTCAACAATGGCAGCAACAAACTGTCAATTCAGTCTGAATTGGAGTGTCGGGCCACAGTCCTTGAGTTTGAGCTGAATTCTCTGGGTTCAAATTTCACAGAATGGGTATCAGCACACAAATCCTATCTCCACGCCATCAATGAGTGGCTTCGTAAAGGCTTAGTATTATCACAAAAACGGAACAGGTCATATAGGAGAAGGCCTCCAGAATTTTGTCCAAAAAGAGACATGGCTCCTCCCATCTTTGTTACTTGCGAAGATTGGTTGCTGCTGCTGAATAGTCTGCCTACCAAGGAAGTGGAATCTGCTATAAAGGATCTAGTAACTGTGACAACCCATTACTTGCCTTGCCAAGAGAAGAAGGGCTATGGGACTTCAAAGTTATCATTCTCATTACGACAAAATGCAGAGCAGGGTGATAAACTAGGAGAACATGTTCTCACAAATGATACACATGCCAATGGTAGTCTCGATTATGGCAACCTGAAATCAGTTCTCGTGGAGTTCCTAGATAAGCTGAAGTCTTTTGCGAAGTCATCGGTTTCAGGGTATGAAGCTCTCCAGAAGTCGATCGATGAGTTTCGAGTTTCTTACGAGAGAACTGTGCTTCGAACATGAATTCTACCATTTTCCAACGTCTTTGGGGCAGGGTAAAAACAAGTAAAACGAAGGTGGACCAGAGAATTGCATGGTAATTAATCTTTGCTGAATAACTGGTGGTATGAAGCCCTTGAAGTATATTTGGGAGGGTCCTTGGCTGACTGCTTCCTTTGTACATCTATTTTGCAGAATAAAAAGGCTCTTGATGATGTTGATGTAAGTAGGGATGCTAGTAGATGATTCGAGTGCAATATAATCTTAGATTAGCCAGGCATAGGAAATGGAAGAGGTTATTAGTATAGTGAGTGGCCAGTGATACCTGCAAATATTCGTCTTAT
This sequence comes from Musa acuminata AAA Group, assembly GCF_036884655.1. Taxonomy (NCBI): domain Eukaryota; kingdom Viridiplantae; phylum Streptophyta; class Magnoliopsida; order Zingiberales; family Musaceae; genus Musa; species Musa acuminata. The sequence continues at coordinate 16,551,926 of NC_088336.1, read as the reverse complement.
CTTAAAAAAAAAAAACTCAATGCTGCTTATTGGACATCCATTGCTGAAGGCGGGTTTGCTGTCATGTATGTGATTCTAAAACTGTTGCTGTATATGATTGACTTATCTCTCTTTCTATTTAATTTTTTCCTGAAAATTCATGCTTTAAGGGTCATGAAAAAAAAATATATCTGATAACTAAATCGAGTGATAATTAATGAAAAAGTGGAGATAAAACAATAAGGATTTACATATGATTGTTATGATACGATACACATTTGTTATGGTAGACCTTAAAGAAGATATATGTTTATTAATCGTAACGAGTGTGTCTAATGGATTTCTAATTAATATAGACTTATATCAAGAATTAATTTTAAAATTAATATTCCTTTTTATTGATAATGTATGAACTGAGATGGTGTGTGTGTGTGTTGGTAGTGATCACTTCTAAATAAATTATTTACTTAAAAAAATATAATATATTTAAAACACTCTGAATAGTCTCCACCAAAACAACAAGTAGTTTCAAGTCCTTAAAAGGGTACTAATATAATTAGAACTATAAAGATAGAGATTAATGTATACAAGTCGATAACTTCGGGGGACCGTATGTGCGTATTGCGAGGTGTCTATGGAGAAAACTTCCAATAGTTTGGCAAATTCCTAAAGACACCCCCGTTGGCGTTGGCGACCAATCGCGTGTTCCGTTTGTAAAGGACCGCGGTCCGAGAACGATCGCGGAGGGGAACCCTAGATTCACTACCGGAACTCCGTGATCCACCCACGCCTTTCTAGGGTTCGAAGCCGCGATTCCGTCGTTCGGTGATGGAGATCCTGAACAGGTTGAGGAACCTGGACGCCTACCCCAAGATCAACGAGGATTTCTACCACCGGACGCTCTCGGGGAGCCTCATCACCATCGTTTCTTCTGTCGTCATGCTGTTCTTGTTTCTCTCCGAGATCCGTGAGTTCTTCTTGTTATCTGTTTATTTTCTAGGCGTTGTTTGTAGTTCTTGATAAGTTTCGGGTTAATGTGCTGGGAATGTGGTGGTGGAATATGGCGGAAGGCGATTCGGTTTCGAGGGGCTGTTTTGGTTTGAATCTTGTAGTCTGGTGCAGCTACCTCGTCACGATTTGGGGCTTGGGGTCGTTAATTTCTTCGCGTTTAATGGATTCAGTAAACCAGGCGAATAATTTGCTACTCCACACTGGTTCTCTGTCTTTGAGATTTCCGGTTGGATTTATGTTAGTTTATTCAATAACCTGGTAATTCTTTTGTTGGATTGCGAGTTGGATTTTCTTGATGGTGCGATCGATTTTTGTTGGATTCTTTGGAATCAAGAGCAAGTGAAATGTGTAATCGAACACGGACAAACTAGTGCCAAAACAATACACAGCAACAGAGGGGTAAGCGGTGTCCGGTAAGGTCTCTAGGCATATTTAGGCAGTAGATACCACACATAGGATTTTTTATAAGATGAGGATCACCTCGTTTTAAAGCTTCCTGGTAGGCTTTCGAAGTTCCTGTGCCATGCGTATGCTGCTCCAGAGTTCAACTTGGCTTGGCTGCATGAACCAGAAAATTGATGTTGGTCCCTTTACTCAACACCATCCTATATGCACACTACTTTTGCCATTGGCTTGTGTATTTGTGCAGTATAACTGAGTTCTCTCTTCCAGAGAGCTCTATGGGTCAATATGTTTTGATGTGTGCTTTCTGAGTGTAGTCCCTTAGGAGTACTTAATAATCACTTCAGATTTTTCTTCTCGTTATGCTCATCCAGTCACTAGGAAGTAAGTGAAGAAAGAAGTTATCACATATATTTCTATATTTCTGCATCAATTAATTTTGAAATTTCATTTTGATTCCAATCCTTGTGAGTTTTCTGTTTCCCTGATTGATGCCGTAATGAATAAGTTCTCCTTCTAAATATGCTCTCTCCAAGTTTTGTGGTATTAACTTTTTTAAGCATGAAATGTTATTAGACTTCTTTTAAGAATCTGGATAATAATGTAGTTTAAGATATGCAGATCTAGTATTGGGTATATAATCACAATAATACTTTGGCAATTACTGTGGGTTGCTGATGAAAATTGGCTATTTGATCATTTAAAGTGTCATAACTTTCCATATCTATATTAGTGCTACTGATGTTCTTGAAGAGAGTGTTTATCCATGAGTAGTCCCTTCCGATGTACATTAATTCATCATTGAATATCATTCTTACAAAGGCAAGTGCTTCAAAAGAGTTGTGGCAATGATGCATCGACAAGATGCTTATGAGTTGAATAGGAAATGCATTCTTTATTTAAAAGATTCTGAGCAATCTATGTCACATTTCTAAACTCCTATCATCAACTATGTCATTTTAGAAGAAAATGAACGAAGGAGTATGTGTTTCAAATGTTGATATGAGTTCTTGAAATCAACTTTCATTTTTCCTCTTAACCTTTTCTCCCTCTTTATTTTTTCTTGGATTCCTAATTGATGACAGAATTATTGAACCACTAAATGTTTCTCCATTATTTTCTGGTTGAGCAACTATTTATAGCAGGAGATTTTAGATGACTGGTCTATATTGGCCCATCTACTTAAATTTACTGTCACAGAGGATAATCCTGGCATTTTCTCAAAATATTTGCAGTTGATAATGCAAAAGCTTATTACAAAAATTCTAGTAATAATGATGAGGGAGTTTGCTGAGGTCTGTATTGGCTTGGAAGTATTTTCGAAAAACTCTTCACCTTTTTAGTTTTGTTCGGTCATGTATCATATCATAGAGTTACTTATTACAACAGAGGTGTAAATTTTAAAATTTTAGACTCTATGATTTTGTTTTCCTGCGAAAAATGTTCTATAGGATTATTATACATGTATAAGAAAATTGATAGCCTGAGTTATAATCAGATACATTTTTTAGTAAATTCATGAACTATAACTGAGAATCTTTTACATAAAGTCAGCAAGCATTTTACCATTAAGCTTTTTGCAAACTTTTGCAACCTCTTACTGTTCAATGTTTGCTATTATATTTTTTCAGGAATGTATCTTTATTCAGCAACTGAAACTAAGCTGATAGTAGATAATTCAAGAGGGGAAATGCTGCGTATCAATGTTAGTATATCGTCCTAAACATCACATTTGATTTGTCTAATTAGACACATTCATGATTGCTATGTCCATTTAGTTTATCATTATATATATATATATACATATGTATATATGTATATATATATATGTATATATAATATTTTATATACATATATATATATATACATATATATGTATACATATATACATATACATGTATACATATATACATATACATGTATACATATATATATATATATATATATATATATATATATATATATATATATATATATATATATATATATATATATATATATATATATATATATATATATATATATATATATATTATAGTTAGTCATGTGCTACATCTTGTTATCCTTATTATGTGCTTGAAGATTTCCTTGGCATCTATGCTTATTCCCTTTTGCTTATTAGTCTACCAAATAATATGATAGGAGTATAGTGGATTTTTGTGGATTGTTGTTTTCTCTTTAACATGATACAAGATCACAGAAGTTCAAGATAGAATATTTATGTTGGTTTATCGTCAAAGTATTTGATATACTGTTGATTTTGCAGTTTGATGTTACCTTCCCATCACTTCCTTGTTCACTTCTTAGTGTCGATACAATGGATATCAGTGGAGAGCGGCATTATGACATAGTATGTATACACAATATTTTATACTATATGGTTCTGTTTTAGTTTCTGTGTTTTTATGTCAAATATGTTCTGTATATAGAATAAATGTCAGTGAAACTATCTACTTTTTGCAGAGGCATGATATTGTGAAGATAAGAATGGACCACCTTGGTAATGTGATTGAATCAAAACAAGATGGCATTGGTGCACCAAAGGTATACTTTTTGAGATATTTTGCCACTTGATGTGAGTTCTCATATGTATACAATCTTTATAGTTAATGTTCCATGAATCTTTCACCTCTTTATTGATTGCTACATCTTTTAGCTTTTTATTATGCAATTTTCATTTATTGTATACCATGAGACAATTCAGGTGGTGGAGCTTTATATAAAGAATTATTGATAGTCTCGTTGACATAATGTTGGATTTTGATGTTAAACATAGTGGATTTGCTGCACTATTGGGAAGACAAGGAGCATTTTGTGAAGCCCACTATTGATAATTAGTATCGTCAAAAAATAATTCCAGGTCTAGTTTTGTTTTATGGGGTTAATGGAAGTTACTTTTGACTCTTGATTTACTTAGAGGTCGATGAGCATTGAGATCTATTCTGGCTTCACTTCTCTTTCAGGAGAATAGATTGCTTGTTGAGATTAGGTGTTCATATTGACTTTACATGCTGATAAATGAAGCAGTTCTTTAAACAAGACATCAGATGGACAAATTTTATCTTACCAGACAGGCAACTTTAGGCTTGTTCCAGTGAACATAATATTCAAACAAAGTGACTAATAAATTCTGGCTATTTCAATCTTACAAAAGGTAAACCTTTAGGTTTCTAAATCTTGACCAAGGATTTATATGTAAAGACTTCCAAATGTATGAATTAAGATTAGCAATCCTTTCTGACTATCTTTTTTTTTTTCCCTTTTTGATTGTAAAATTGTTTCTTTGGTCAATTTCTGATCAGTCAATACCATCTGTTTTAGTTGATCCCTATCTTAGGTCCCAAATCCAGTCCTGTTCTTGATAATTTATAATTAGCCATTCATTTTTTAAATCTTTGCATCAGGTGAGTAGAATATGCATAACATGAAATAATGAGCTAAATCTTTTGTAAATTTATGTATTTACAAGCTATGGTATCCAATTTTTAACATTTTTCCAATTCCTAATGCAGTCATTTTCTCAAGGCATGTCTTTAGATTTGTTGTTGGTATTAGTAAGAAATATTCAGGAAGGTATCTGTACTGCTCAATTTTAATAGGTGTTTGTATTGTTCAATTTCAGTGGAAGGTATTTGTATTTTCTCAATTTCAGTAGGTGTTTGTATTGCTCAAGTCGTGTTGAAATACTGCTCAATATGAGTCGATTTGACTAGTTTGAAGGTATTTGTATTTACAAATTCAACCTTGAGCTCAAATTAAATCATAGACTTCTGATGTCAAGTTTCACCTGACAGTTAGTTATATGTCATTGGCTGAACTTAATAAATAATTTGAGACCCTAGTGTGCTGTGCCTTTGGTATTTTATAAGCTGCAAGTTGGCCTCATAAAAGATTGTTGAGGAAGTATATTAAATGATCTTCTTTGAAGCCACCTTGTTAGAAAGTATTGCACATGATGGCCTGGTTTTCTGTGAACAGAAATATGACTGATCTGTTTGGCCATCTTCCTTTTGTGGGAAAATGTATTTCAGTGGACTATGTTAGAGATTTAACAAGTTCTCTTCAAAAACTAATTTCTTCAGCATTTATAACAATCAAAATTTCTAGGACCCATGGCAATCTAGTGGTGGATAGGGCATGTTCATGTGAGGAAGAACTCCACCTTTAGTTTATATTTTCAATGGTCTATGTGCCAATTTGCACAGGGTAGAACAAATTACACCAAAAAGGTATTATCACAACAGTGTTACTGGCATTGGAGGTGCCAACTCATTTCAGCCAGCATGTAGGTGTGGCAATGGACACAACATAGTATTGACAATGCCCAAGGGTATTGACATGCACTTCTCCATGAGACAGTTGTCCTTAATTCTTGTAGATCTGTTGATATCATTTGATGTTCTCAAAAGTATATAACCTAGTATAAGGGTTCTGTGCTGTGGGTCCATGGTTTGGCCCAGATTTGAGTTTCTTGTTGCTTTTATAGGGCATAAGTCGCCTAGCAAAAAAATGAATTTTGCTTTATATATTTTCCTCAGCTTGAAATCTATCAATTCACTTAAAAAATTTTACACTACCATAGATAATTTCTTGAGGCACACTTTTTTTATATGCTTTCCTTTTGTTAGCCAATTTGTGGTTTTGCATCTGTTATTATTCTAAAATTTTTAGGGTTATATTTCTTTTAGATTGAAAGACCTTTACAGAGGCATGGTGGAAGACTTGATCACAATGAATCTTATTGTGGTTCTTGCTATGGGGCAGAAGTGGTATGTGCTTAAATCATGTTTCACTTTGTATCTTAAGTCTTACTTCCAGTGCAGCTAATTTAGCCTGAGTGTCAATTCCTTTTCTAACTTGAGGCAGCAATAGTAATGACTGTTGTCCAATGGCATCCTAAGATAGTGCAGTTCATTTTCCTTTGTAGTCAGACGATGATTGCTGTAACTCATGTGAAGAAGTTCGTGCAGCTTACCAGAAGAAGGGGTGGTCTCTGACAAATCCAGATCTGATTGACCAGGTTTGCAAAAATGCTTTCCTTCACCTAAATTTTGGTTTTGGAGTTACCATAAATAATTTCTTATGAGCTTTTACGCTGCTGAATTAACCGTAGTATTGTAACTGTCATGCCATATATTGTCATTTGAATAAAGTTTCTGAATCCTCAGGGAATGTTTTTAAGAATGCTCCCACAGACATGAAATGAGACCAATGAGTTGCTTACCGATTCTCATGTGAATCACACCTTTTGTCTCTGTGGGTGGACATTCTTGGGGATGAGAAACAAAGGGATTTGTCTCTCTTCTACAAATGGAGAGTTTGTAGTTGATCTAGAATTGGATCATGGGATTAAGTATATGTGAATCTTTTTGAAACCAAATGGGATTTCCAATTTGTCAGAAGATGGACAGAAGCTGGTTTAGATTTCCAAGATGCTGGAAATGGCAAAATTTGTCATAACCAGTTGCGAGTGGCCTGACCAGTCACTAATTGATTACACTACTGAGATCACTTGGTTAGCCAGGATTAGTAAAATCTGTGATCAATCTTGATATATCCACTGAAAGGGGGGTTTTTAGTTATCAGACACTACCAATCCCCAATTAATCCTGCAAGTTATTATTTTCATCATTAGTTTAGGGTTTTTCTCTATAATTCAAATGTGTCTTCTGCCCTTCTCCCTTGTATCAGAATTCATACATGACACATCATATAAAATTTTCATTTGTAGTGAACTCAACAGTGATATGACCAGATCATAAGTTTGTACATGTATCTCCAATGTAATATTTTTTACTAAATAGTTGGACAATTGCTGCTGACGAACACCGACAGAAAACTCATGATGCTTTTTGCCAGCATGTAAGCATCAGAACTGGACAGTCATCTCTCCACATATCTAATTGGAGATTCAAGTCCAGCTTCATGTGATGAATGTAGGTCATCCTAATGCATCTTTCTATGAAGGTTTGACTGTGCTGTACCCCACCTCTTGTTAAGTCTGTGGTGTCTTGTTGTAACTCTCTTGTGCTGGTCTCTGAAGATTGTTCCTGGGCCTATGAGACTTTGTTACTTTTTTGGTTTGTATGTACTTTTAAGCATCTGACTTGGTTCTTTGTAATCAACTTTAATCACCAATTTAGTGCAAGAGAGAGGGCTACATCGGCAAAATAAAGGAGGAAGAAGGTGAAGGATGCAACATCAATGGTTTTCTGGAAGTCAGTAGAGTAGCTGGAAATTTTCACTTTGCTCCTGGAAAGAGCTTTCATGGATCTTATAGTTTCTTGCAAGATTTGCTGGGCATTCAGACAGACAATTATAACGTGAGTAGAGTACTAAATTAACCACTGCTGCTTCTTTTCCCTTGGTTGTAGGTGATTTTCTGTTTCAGCATCAGGTATAAAATTTACCTGAGGATCAACTTTAATCATTTTCTCTTTTGACTAACACCAGATAAGCCACACAATAAACAAATTATCCTTTGGAAAGGAGTTCCCAGGTGTAGTAAACCCACTTGACGGGTAAGTTGGGCAGGCTATCTTCATTTATTCTACTTGCTGCTTTATCTCTATTAATTTTGGATCGTTTTAGATTCTGTTCTAACGTGTTGCATGAAAAATCCAGTGTGAAGTGGATACACAAAACTACATCTGGGATGTATCAGTATTTCATCAAAGTGAGCAATCATTTTAAGTTCTTCTGTATTCAATATTCAACTTATTTAATTTGCATCTTTTAGCCATGGTAATTTCTAATTCGATTAGAAATTACCATGGCTAAAAGATGCAAATTAAATAAGTTTGCTATGTAATTCGATTAGCCTTAAACTAATGAGTCATTTCTAATTCGATTACTATGTAATTCCTTGAATACCATTTATGTATTTAATATAGCATGTTTGCTTTTTATTGTACTCTCATTTTAATTTTCTGGAAAATGTGTGACATGATCATTCTGATTTGATATCACTAGTATGGACGTAAATATTACTTTGTTTTTTCCTGCTTCACAGGTTGTTCCTACAATCTATATTGATATTAGAGGACATAAAATTCACTCAAACCAGGTAAGAAGTTCGTGAACTGTGTTTTGTATTCCTGTTCTTTTAAGGATGGATTTGCACTGAAGTGTGTTCTTTTGCAGTTTTCAGTGACAGAGCACTTCAGAGATGCAGATGTGTATCCAAAGCCCCCACCTGGGGTATACTTCATTTATGACTTCTCACCAATTAAGGTAAGCTAAAAGTAAGAATGGACTATATTGTTGCACACTTGTTCCACAATGTATTGGATTATGTGTTTTAAAGAGCTGAGATGAGTTCTTTTTCTTATTTTGCAGGTTATATTTACAGAAGAAAATGCATCACTCTTGCACCTTTTCACAAACGCCTGTGCTATAATAGGAGGTGTGTTCTGATCTGTCAATGTGCTGCTACTCTTTCTTGAACTTAACCAAATGAAACTAGGATATGGTATCCCCTAATCTGACAGTGAAATAGCTGCTCACACTGCACATCACCTTACACGACATATAGTTAAAACATTGACACTTATATGCATGAACATTATCCTTCTCTAACCAAGAAATTGAAAGGAGATTATCTAAAATTGAACTTGTTTGGAATTGATCAGGTGTTTTTACTGTTGCCGGAATCATTGATGCCTTTGTCTACCATGGTCACCGTGCAATCAAGAAGAAGATGGAGCTTGGCAAGCACACCTGATATGGTTAAAGCCAGTGTTTCATTCCTTCTTCGACCATGTGATGTTGTATGAATCATCGGAATGAATTCTGCAAGGGGCAAAAATCACCTGACCCAATCTGCTGGAGTTCAGAAACCATTGTTATTAGTTTGATTCTTGGTCATTTTGCTCATTGCATTTGGTTGGTCATCCTAGTGAAACTGTTCTCGCAGCAAATCCAATATATGATGTGTAAATTCTTTTGTGGGCATTCCCTCCCGATGAGAGAACTGAGAAGTATTTGATACAAGTCAAATTTCAAATGAGAAACCCTGATTGACATTTGGCTTTCAACTAAATGGATACCTGGTGACGTAGTGTTGAAAGGTTGGTTGCGTTATGCTCATCTGTTAAAGATACATATTCTCTCAATACTTCTGCCCTGGGAGGTAGGTCATCAGTGTTGAAGATAATCAACCCTTCATTTAAACCAACACAAAAATGCAGGTATGTGTACGCATGCCTTTTATGTTAGTTATTTTTTGTTTAAAACATGTCTTTGCAAAACTCGAAAGTTGATATTTTTAGTTAATCTTCACTAGTTGACTGTCTTTGACTACTATAGGAGACTTTAATTGAGATTAATGTCCTGTTAGGCAGTGACCATCTTATGGTTAAGATAGCTGGATTATTTTGGACCTTTAGGTAATCATCTGTGTCTAATGGCCGTATTTCTTTTGTCCAAATACGACAGAGAAATGGTGAAGGAAAATGTGGATTGTGAGGTCTCTCTTACTGGAAAACTTCTGTTTCAGTGAGTATTGATTATGTTGTTGCTAACTTGGATTATCCTTTTTTTTAAGTGTCTCTATGCTTATGGAAGAGTAATGTTTCTGAAAGATGAATACTTGTTGCTCGTCCATTGGTGGACAGAAGGTTTGGTTTGGTTGATGTTAAATGGTGTATTAGTTGATCTTGTGCTGTCTGCGCACACACTATGGTGCATGTGGAGAATCTTTGAACTGATGCATCGTTTCAAATGCATAATAGATAGAACGTGATTTACATGTACTGCATCTTTTACAGGGGTGCTGCATCAATATCACCTGGCTCTCTTGTTTACTGTTCCTGCTACTTAGGTGTTCTTGTTGAGCATGGTTGTCAGGTACTTTTAGCTATGCTGCAACAATATCACCTGGCTCTTTTGACCTGCAGTTTGGGTTTTTGTGCTTCCAATATGGGATGTTCGTATTAACGTGACAGATTTCATGATTGTTTGGCACCTGTCGCGGATCAGTCTTCTCTGCATGTTTCCTCTCGTGGAGTGCAATGTTCAAGGGTAAATTACTTGCAATTAGGGTTATGGTGCTTTCGATATTGGATGTTGATATTAGCCGGTCAGTTTTTGGTCTTCGTCTGCATGTCTTTTCTTGGAGTGTAATGTTCATAGTCATATTATTTTTCCTTGTAAACCAAAATGCCAAGTCTTTTTGCTTGCTCTGATTAGCCAATTGATGGTTATGGCTTGGAGTAGCCGTTACAGCAAACAGTGCTTGATTCGTGATGGGTGATTATCTACGTAGCAAGACGGACGATGGTATGTTGAAACTGTGGCATTTACTGTGTTCTATTCTATCATACAGCTATTGCTAAGCCAGAACGACTGCATGATGCTTTTAAACTTGGAAATTGTAGAATTTTAGCTTATCCCATGAGATGCAAGATTTCGTTCGATTTATCATTATATATGAAAGGAGGTGGATTGGTTCAGCTCAATTTTGGAGGTTAAGAAAAATTTCCAGTTCAATGTGGAACCGATTCTGAACCGTTCAGTTTTCCCGAGACAACAATTTGGCTGCAGTCCATATGTAGCAGTTTGGCTGCAGTCCATATGTAGCAGTGAAGAGAAGCTGCTTATCTTGATGAGCAGCTATATATATATATATATATATATATATATATATATATATATATCCCTCAACATTTTATGAATGGAACGTCCATATATTACAACAAAAATAAGATATATAATAAAACGGGATGGAGAATTTTTCTCCTCTAATATAAATAATAAACGTGTCAGGAAGAAAGAATTCCATAGAAAAGAATGAAAAATTGTAGTGCCTCAGTCAGCATAACCTGAGGGAATCCTAAAACAATACAAAGGTGAAGAAGGAAACCCCCAGCAACTTCTTTTCGGTTCTACTGCATGTGCCAAAGACTGCTCTCAGCTTAGGATTCAACATGTGGGATGATGGAAGAAAATTAGATCAAACTTTGCCATCGTGTTCTCCTGATTCTGAGAGCAGTCCGTGCTTCTGAGATTTGTCAATGGGCAATGAGTAACTCCATCGCTCTTTCCCCCCTGGTTTCGACGATGCATTTCCGTACCACAACATACCTATTACTGCTAAGATCATTCCGAAGATTACCTGTAAATTGAGACCCTCCCTTCCAAATAAGAAGAATCCCAAAACTAAGACGAGGATCGTCTTCATGTGCCCAAGGACCTGAAATGACACTGCTGTGAATCGTCCGATGCAGATGAACTGGCTAAGGTTGGTCCCTACAGCAATGATGCATGACAGAAAGATGAAGAACTGCAGCACACAAATGTTAAAGGAGTTAATAGATGAAGTGTTTGCAGAAAACAGCAAATATTATAGGAGTCAATTTTTATTATGAAAACAAATCATAACATAGGAGAGAACATACACAAGGAGCCACCATAAAAGTTGGCAGTTTGAAAACACCATCAGGTACTTACCACTACGGTTACGTTGTAATCAAATGCATCCACCCTTTTGCTTGTTAACCAATAATCAACAAAAGGCCCTAACATCAACAGCGACATCGCCTGAGCTGGAGCAGTATGCCCGATGAGGTTGAACGATCCGAGAGAGTATTTCTTTTGAAGAGAATGCACATACTACATAAGCCAGTGAATACAATCAGCATCCGAATTTAAAAAAAAAAAAATTAAAAAAACCACTCAGTCTATACGCTATGCAAGAAAACATTATCAACAATGCACAAATGAGAGAGCATTTAGCAATCTGCATATTTATTTACTCACATATTGTTGCAAAGAAGTGCTCCAAACTGCTATGGTCGCAGCTATGAGCCCTCTAGAATTCACGCTCACATCAGTAACTGTGCATATAGCAACTCCAACAAGAACCACCACTATGCTGAGCTTTGTTGCCCTAGAATAACGAATCTTATCAAACACAACCTCAAGAAGACATGATACTGGAATCATACTCAGCTTCGCAATCTGTCATGACATTACAAAAGTTTGTCACTTTGTGAAATTATTTTCCATACCTAAGACAGTGGAAACCATAGTCTGTGATCAGAACGAACCTGATAAAATCCGACGGAATTCCACATCAGACTAACATTCATCCCGACGATTGATAAGTTTGCAAAAAATACATATTTTATAAGCTCAGATAAAGGTAAATGAGAGGTTTGAATGTATCCCAGCCACTTAAATACAATAGTCATGAGTGTGGTTGCGACAAAGTGCAGACCAGTTAATGTTGTAGCTGCAGTTAAGACGGTGCATCACAAAAGAGTTATAAAACAAGCAAAAACACTTGTAAGAGTTAAATGAAATTAAAACTAACGTTGAAGTAAGGAACTTCACCAATGGAGTTTATAAATTTATCAATTTTCTCAATTTTATATTTGCTAAGGATTTCATTTTCAAAGCAAGTATGAGGAACAATTCAAGAGCAAAGCAGAGTTAGTATACAAAGCACTTTCTCCACCTAAATCAAAGGACGAGGAAAAATTCAAAAGCAAAGATAAATTGTTATTCCAAAGCAATTTAGTCATCTAAATTCAGGATCTTAAAATCATAAAGCAGTCAAGACCTAATAAAGGATTGTGGTTGCAAAAGTATAAATTATTCAATTTTCACTAGACTAGATAGTAAAATTTTATATACATGCCATTAGACAGTACTAGAGTTGAGATTTAAGAATTCTTTATGCATCATTTTTTTCAACTGAAATTTTATTCATCTCCCGTTGATTTATTATCAAAGTTTTATAAAGAACAACCTAAAGTAAATAAATAGCTATTGATCACAACTAATTAATAACTCACTAGTATTGGTTTATGTCAGTAACTTGTGATGCATAGGACATATTGTTACACTGAGGCAAGCAATGAAAGGTACATTTACAAAATGGAAGGGCACTGCCAAAGAATTACAGGTGATATTTATGGACTCTGCTTCATATAGCATTATTTTCAATGCTATTCATAAAATTCATAAACCAACTTCCTTGGTTTATTAGACTTGTTTATTATATTTACCTTGATTTACAAAGTTATATAAGCATGCAGAAATACACATCCATTTCGCTTGTGACTTATGCTAAACATTGACATAAGTTGCAGTTGAATCTAAATAATGGTGAAAAGTTAATTGTTTTTATATAACAAGTTTTCTGATTATTGTGTTTCATAATTGATGTTTTCATTTTTTATATAACTGTTTGTGTAGAATATTTGCATACAATGACTAAGACAACAGCAGCTTGAACTAGTGGATTGACATGAAACAACAATTAGAAATATCCAGTCTACAGCGACAGCACCTTATGCAAAAAGGTCAGAAGATATACCAAAGAAAATGGCTAAATGCTGTCAAGTATGAATTGCTGAAGAACTGTAGTAGTTCATGTGGTAAAAAAATATTAGATGAAAGGAACACCTTAGTAGACATGGACACCTAATATAAGAGAGCAGAATATAATGTTACATAACTGTTGAGCATAAACCATACCTGTCAAAAGTACTATTTAGTATTTACAATGCACAAAAAAAAAACAGAATAACATTGAACAGATCAGCTGAAAATCCAAAAATCAGCAATAAATAGCACAATTGCAACAATATAGAGATTAAACTTCCAAATTTTCATACAAAGAAAAAAAAAAAAAAAGCAAAATATCAAGAGACATTAATCTTTTAATGTCTATAGTTTCAAGATAACATAATCATTAAAGAGAAAACAAGGAATCTGGCATAATTTCTCACCAAGGAACACTTAACTCAATAAGAATTGTACATAATGAAAATGGGACACTGTTTCTTACAAGCATGGAATTTTTTAGATATCTACTTGTTTTATGCCCTAAATATTATGAGAAAATCATAAAAAGGAAATTTCTATGGGCTTACCGAAACTGAATTGATGAGTAGCCATTAAGGCCTTGTTGACCATGATAACTCCAACAGATGTTAGAATATTGAACATCCAAGCAGCTGCATCTAACGGTGCCTTCCTATCACTCTTGCTTGCAGGTGCCATGGCGTCGATTGTGTACTACCGGTCAAGCTTAGTAGTTTATAAATCTCCAAACGATGGCTTGCATAGCAACACGGATGAACCTACATCAGAAACCACCAGCTCAAACAAAGTCAATTACTCGTTATGAACAATAAATGCATTTCAAAAGGCACTGATCTCAGCAGATATCCTCAAAATTTCCACTTAGATTTTCAATCCTTCAATTGTTATCAACTTCTATTGCATCATGGTTTCAATGTACAAAAAATTGTGATTCCTTTAATATGTCTATTTCTCCATTTATTTATACATTGATCTCAGAGGCACTAGAAATGAAAGAAAGTAGTCCAGAGGCAGCTCTACTCCACTGACAGAAAACCTCCAGATGTTAGACTTATTATAGGGGCCAAAATGCCCAATAGGGACATAAAATATAGGATCGTCAGGACAGCTCCACTTAACCTGTAAAAGCATGCGTCATGAACAGATGAAGCAGACAAAACAGTGATTAGCTTTCGCAGGTAAACAAAACAATTCTACTTAACAATGGAATATGTCTAACACTATTTAAAGGACGGATTTTAAGCTATATCCATCGAAGTACGTGCAACTTAATCTTGACCGCCCAATTGTACGGCATCTTAAGATAAAGTCAGCCTTCAAATGCCTTGCGATGCTATCAAGGAATCATCACATTACAGTCAATAAAGATCTACAGGCATGTCTATGAGAAGGAAAAGCCACCGAAGTCAGAGTGACTGTCGAGTTCGTTGATACGATTCATGCAAATGATGCAAGAACCCTAATACCCCACCAGGAATAGGGTAAAAAACCCTATAAAGTACATCGATCTCGACAGTTCAACTACCCAAAATTCACTTGCATAGTCAGGGTATAAAGACTTATTTAAGTCGAATCTTGAATCCTTGATCCCTCGTTACTCTCCTTTTCTCCCTTTTCTACATCTTCACACCCTTCACAAAGCCCCTTTCTCTTAATCCGAAAAAACCTCAAGAAAATATTAGTCCGGCAGATTCGTCACCGACTGCTTCCTCGTAAGAATCAAGAAACCATTTCAGATCATAACGACAAAGCCCCCACAGCGATTCCACTGCTCACGCACCCACAAGCACATCGGAATCGTCCAAGATCGGAAAGAATGAAGAGAATTCAGAATAAAGGTAGAAACAACGACGATCGTCCGACGTATAACAGATCCAACTCACCGGATCCGGCCGAGAAAGATCAAAACCTAGCTCGGGCAAATCGTGGACCCGCGCCTCCTGCACCGACGCATTCGATCGCGTAAGGAACCTAACCGAGCGTTCCGATCTGAGGCGCGTTCGGCAGCAGCGGGGATTCCTTCTTCTTCTGTTCGCCTCTCGATTTCTTTTCTTGCTTTTTTTTTTTCCCTCTCTTTTGGTCCTCGGAAATTATATATAAGTATATATGTATATATATAATATAAATTATACACCTTCAAAATTAGTGATTTTTATATTTATCTCTTTGAATTTAAGTTCATATTTTTCGAAAATAATTATTTATCCCTTGAAATTTATGTTTATTTGTTTATGTCAAGGTATATGCTGATGTTTAATAATAATCTTTAGAAATACGATTAAAGCATGAAAAGAAAGGTGAAAAAGAAGAGAGATGAAAATAGATAATAGAACGATGAATGTGGATAACAACAATAGTTTAGGCATTTGGGAATAATTAGTAATGATTAATTATAATTTATTGAATGGATGCCAAGAGACATACTTTAAGGGTTTAATTATTTGGAGATGTATTTACTATATTAAATTGGAGGAAGAAATTAGACTATTTCCAAAATATGATCAATAGACATGCAAAAAGAAGTTATTTTTTATATAAATTTTGATAATTATCTTCCATCTCATTATCTTAATTGAGCAACATTCCGATAAAAAAAATTGCATAATTTAAACTTATTTTAGATGACAACTACATTCAAGCACAACCCTAACAAAAATTAAATTAAATTAACTTACTACCACAACCAAAAATAAACTGTATTCTCGACCAGGTGTCGTCAGCATGGACATCTGTATCTATACTGGCCAATGCTTCTAATTCTATCCGACTGCACACCAAATGGGTCTCTTGACACATGCCACCATCTCATTAGAAGCTATAGATTTCATGGATGAGAGCCCCAATCCCTCCAGTTCAAAGATTTGCTGCCTCTCGTCTTCTTATAGCCTCAAACCCTTACCAATTCCCTCAAAGCTCATTCTAAGAGGCAGCAAAAATGGCAGCAGCAGCAGCAGAGCTGGCTCTCATGAAGCCCATCAACCCCATCTCCAAGTTCAGAAAAGGTGGCACCTTGAGGCCTCGCAGCTCCCAACTCAGAGTCTTGGCTTCTTCGCAGTCCGGCGCCACTGCTGCCGCCGCGCCTAAGAAGAAGAAGTCGGGCAAGACCGAGATAAACGAGACACTGCTGACGCCCAGGTTCTACACCACGGACTTCGACGAGATGGAGCAGCTGTTCAACACCGAGATTAACAAGAAGCTGAACCAGGCGGAGTTCGAGGCGCTGCTCAACGAGTTCAAGACCGACTACAACCAGACGCACTTCGTCCGCAACCCCGAGTTCAAGGAAGCGGCGGACAAGATGCAGGGGCCTCTGAGGCAGATCTTCGTGGAGTTCTTGGAGCGGTCGTGCACCGCCGAGTTCTCTGGCTTCTTGCTCTACAAGGAGCTCGGGCGAAGGCTCAAGGTCGGACCCTTCATCCTCATTCTCTTTTAGCAGTCTGAGCTTCCAATAATAGCTTTGCTCTGTGTCAAAGTTGTAATCTTTGAATGAGTTCTTTCTCGAAGACAACAGTAGCTGCTTCCTGTGAATTTACCAAAACCTACATTTTTATTATTATTTCATCACATTAATCATCAAATAATAATTGGAATAGTTTTTTTTGTCACTAACCTTCGACAAAAATCTGGAGACAGAAAACCAACCCTGTTGTGGCTGAGATCTTCTCCCTCATGTCCAGAGATGAAGCCAGGCATGCTGGGTAAGTAGAGCAGCTGGTCATTCTACTTTAAAGAGCCATTATTTTCTTGTGACATGTAGCCTTGGATGCATCACATTCCTAATCTTGGGATTGTAAACTTATGCAGATTTCTGAACAAAGGGCTTTCTGATTTCAACTTGGCATTGGATCTGGGTTTCCTGACAAAGGCTAGGAAGTACACATTCTTCAAGCCAAAGTTCATCTTCTATGCAACATACCTATCTGAAAAGATTGGGTACTGGAGATACATCACCATATACAGGCACCTGAAGGCCAATCCTGAATTCCAACTCTATCCAATCTTCAAGTACTTTGAGAACTGGTGCCAGGATGAGAACAGGCATGGAGACTTCTTCTCTGCTTTGCTCAAAGCACAGCCACAGTTCCTTAATGACTGGAAGGCCAAGCTGTGGTCTCGATTCTTCTGCCTCTCGGTATTTCTCTCTTTTTCCTGTCAACACCATATTAGGCAATGAGGTCTTTCATTATCAAAGCTAATGAGAACTGTTTGCATCAAACTCACAATTATGGCAGGTCTATGTGACCATGTACCTGAATGATTGCCAGCGAACAGCTTTCTATGAAGGAATTGGCCTCGACACCAAAGAATTCGACATGCATGTCATCATTGAGGTAATCCTAATATAGCCAGTTCAGCTTTGCTTATTTATTAACCAGATAGCAAGCACACAGAGGAAAACTTGGCATTCTATGCTGCCATGAGCATCCTTCTAACTTACTGAATTCTCAAGGATCAGAAGGAGCTGAGATTTTTATATACAAATGAAGATTTTCAACTGCAAGGAGAGAAAAAAAATGTGATGCATGCCAAAAATACAAATTGACTGTGGCATGGAACTTTGATACTTTAACACAGTTATAATCTAATTAGGAGACAAAAGAAAAAAATACCCTTCCTCTTTTATTTATCAGACTCTAAAGCAGCTGATCACACATCCAGACAACAGATTGTGACACAATTGTAGATGAACAGGAATTCTCTTATACTCTTCCTACTCATGAAAGAATGATAACAAGTGGTAAGACTACAATACATGTCATGATGCAGCACTAGCTTTTGTCATCAGATGATAATATATGAACTTCTTTTCTAGGAGAGACTTAGAGGAACAGATTTATAATGTCATATGGCACACTCACTCATATGCAAAAACTAAATTCTGTAAGTCAGTGTCATAGTACAAATTGATGTTTACTTGGGTACTCACATTGCCAAATTGATGGTCGCAGACAAACCGCACAACCGCGAGGATTTTCCCAGCTGTTTTGGATGTCGAAAACCCCGAGTTCAAGAGGAAGCTGGATAGAATGGTGGAGATCAATGAGAAGCTGGTTGCCGTTGGTGAGAGCCAGGATATTCCTGTGGTGAAGAACTTGAAGAGGATACCTCTCATTGCTGGACTGGTGTCTGAGCTTGTGGCTGCCTACCTCATGCCCCCTGTTGAGTCTGGATCTGTTGACTTCGCTGATTTTGAAGCCCAAATTGTTTACTGATTCTTGTAGAAGACTAGCTGAGTATGCATCAATTGTTCAAACATACAACTGATATCTTTCAGTGTACTCTTATTACCAGTTGAAAACATATTGATGCATGTTTCAGTCATGTAATATCAACTGATCCAGAACAATTTGTCCAGCACAAGCTGGTTCAAGCACATTGAGAGTAGATACTGCAATTTCAAGCGTCACTATTTGAATAACCTGAAACACCATGATCTTGTTGCTTGTGCTCTCACAGGCATGCACTAAGTTCCTAGACATTACATAAATCTCTTTTTTTTCTCAGAAAAAAACTCAGTTCCCAACATCTAATTTAAGCAGTGTATTTTGTAAAGAAATTAGGATCAACCCGAGTAATGTAATTGCGTCAAGAAGCCACAAACAAGGCCACCAGAAAATGGAATGCTGACCAAAAGACAGTTGTAACAAGGCCATCAGAAAATGATATACTGAACAGAAAGTTGCAAAATGTTGTCCAGGAAAATGATTAATGGAAAAATATATTTCATCCAAGCAATAGCTAGATATGATGCACAGAACTTGTCACCCACATAGATTTTTCTGCTTTGTAAAAACTATTTTCTAAGGGAAGCAAAAAAATGGAAAATTTTATCAGATTATAACTACACATGGCATATGCTAGTCGACAAAAATCCATTAGTTTCTTGATGGTAGGACAGTATTTTAAGACATTTTATATTTTACATATGCAACCTGGTGGTACTGAATGATCTACTACTTCCTGGATCTGAAGCAAATTGACTGCTAAAGTATTAAACGGGTTACTCAGTACAGAAGGCTTCGACAAACCAAGAGTTCTGGGATTGGAAGGGGTTCAGATGTGTTTTAGCCTGAATCCGCACAAATCAATTCAAGCATGCCAAGCAGCAATTGAGTAGCATCACTGCAGCATTAGTTACAGCATAATCATAAAGGAAAAAAACAAAGAAGAGTTGCATATATAATTAACCAAGTGACATGATGTCTTCCTTGTTACAAGTTGGGAGAGTTGAATAAAAGACGAAACAATTGTCCACATATTACATCCAAGCAAAACTCATAGCACCATAAGTAAAGCAGGTTTCATACATAGGCAACCTAGCACAACAGAACCACACATGAACAGAGATAAAGGGGGAAGAAGGCCGAGCAATCTAGTAAACATGATTATTGAGATAACTACCTGGATAGGCATAGTCACAATTTATTTTATTCTCTGATGACTCATTTTGCCATCATGATTTTCACAAACTCATCATAATTGATTTGACCATCACCATCGACATCAGCTTCACGAATCATCTCATCAACTTCTTCATCCGTCAACTTCTCACCGAGGTTTGTCATGACATGACGGAGTTCAGCAGCAGAGATAAAACCATTTTGGTCCTTGTCAAAAACTCTGAAGGCTTCCTTCAGCTCCTCTTCGGAGTCAGTATCCTTCATCTTGCGAGCCATCAAATTGAGAAACTCAGGAAAGTCAATCGTCCCATTACCATCTGCATCAACCTCATTTATCATGTCCTGTAACTCTGCTTCTGTAGGGTTCTGGCCTAGAGAACGCATCACAGTCCCAAGCTCCTTAGTGGTGATGCAACCTGTTAAAATTCCAAAAAGAATAAATACACTACTAAAATTTGGAGCAAAGTTTATCCCATTTAACACGAAAAGAAAATTCCAAATAAGGATTTCTGCTCCAGTCATTGATAGATCTACAGCGAATAACAGAAGTTAAAACTTTTCAAAGCTTGTCAGAAGCATACAGGATAAAACTAGCAAATGTGTAGATTTAGAAACTTGCTAAACCAAATAAAACATAATAAAATATATAGTATATTTGTATAACACTCATTTCCACAAATGGTTCAGAAGCTGTATTAGCATGCATTAGTATCTTAAAATTAAGAGTGTAAACTAGCTGAGCTCCACCAAGCTAGCCCTAGCTCAAGCCCATCAAGCCAGCTCATCTGATTGCAAGCATTGCTGCTCTGTTGAAGATCAGCCCATTTAGCAGATCACTGAGAGCTTAAGGCTAATTAAGTCTTTCACAAGTATATAGACTTTCTTAATTCAAGCTAAAACAGTTACAATTTTCCTTCTTCTTTATAACAATGCACATTAGTAAGTTTGGCTAGTCGCAACAAACAAAAATTTTGTTACTATAAAGAAAAATGTTAATTTATATATCATAACTACATATTGCATAGTAGGCAAGGCTCAAACTCGGCTTATTTATTGAAGGAACTAAACAAGAAAGAATTTGATTGTTTACACATTAAGCCAAAAATAAACTGCTTGTAAACAACTTGCTAGTCTGACAGCAGTTTGGTACTTCAATGAAGTCATTTAACTTGTTTAAATTCTTCGAGTGCAAATTTCAACATTTACCACTCTCCAATTATGGCCTGGATCTTCGTAGTGTGTGTATATATTGTCCCCTTTTAACCATGTGTCATAGTACTGTTTTTGCTGTCCATAAGTGTACGTACTAGTTTTGCAACAGATATAGAATTGTGATATAGATATCAAGCCGTACCAGTTTTATATAGGTGGCAAGTCGATGAGGATTATGGATCTCAGTCCCCCTTTATCACATCTTAATTGCATTCCTCACAAATCTTATTTATCTTTTTCCAAGAAACTGGTAGTTGAGCCTGCTATAAGTTATCTTTTAAAAGTAAATTATCATTTTTTTTTTTTTGGTTGGCATTGCATCAACTAAACCAACCATTATTTTCACCGATTTCCCAACTTTAAAGTACCTATCTTTCATTGTTTAATCATCCAATATGGCACATCAATCATGTGAGGGTAACACCAGGAGACGGACTTGCTAGCTTGGACAAAAGGTGATAAGACAAACTTTTATTGTTTGTTTTTCTAAATATATAAGATAAGAATCTCACCTAACATAAGAACTTGTAGGTTCACCTAAATATATAAGGTATAAAATTTGCTGTTAAGACAAACCTGTTTACATTATTGTTTGTTTTTCTCACTTTGTAAGAAGATATATTTCTAAAGCAACGTAATATTTCTCACATTTTGAAAACCCTAAATCTTGAGAGGAAGGTATAATAAATGTTTTCGCAGATGAATTTTGCTCCATTACTAAAAGATACAACCAGAAAGACTCGTACAACAAAACCTAAAACCCACATTACACCACTGATGAACCCTAATGTAAGCACAATGGATCACTATACGTAGAAAAACAAAGGAAAATATAAAGAATCACAGGAACAATCTAGTGGGGACAGAATGAATAAACCAAAAATCACTCTGCTCCAACAGAAAGCAGAACAACCACAAGCATCCAAGAATCGGCAAAAGTACACAAAAATCGAAATGACAATCAAGCAAGAGACAGAAATTAGTAATACAAACGATTAGCATCGGATCGACGGGATCTAACCATCTCCGTCTTTGTCGAACAAGCTGAAGGCCTCCTTGAACTCCGAGATCTGGTCGTCGGTGAGCTGCTCCGCCATTCCTCCTCAGGGGATCGAGTGCAAGAGCGATCCGGAGACCCGCAGTGAAGGAAGGGGAAGTAAGAGGAAGAGGCAAAAGCGAGATCTCAAAGCACTCCGACGCCCGCCTTTATAGAAGCCCCATCGATCAACGGCACGTCGACGGTCCCGTAACGGACGTCATCGCTGTTTTAAGGTTAAAAAGTATCCGATGGACCTTTAACGGTCCAAAATGACAATTTACTCCTCCACTTTTCTCATTTTCTAGTGTATACTTGGCGACATTCTGACCGTCTGATCGTTAGGCAACGGTCCCAATTAGACGATGTTTGTTAACAACGTGTGAAGTTGGGAAATAGTTCCGAGATTTAGTCAAAGTCATGAGGGCATGAAAGGTAAAACGCTTAGCAGCATCATATATTCTTCTCTACTTTTTATCTGTGGCTTTCATTCCTTACTCGTAGTCTTTGGATTTCAGTTGGGCCTCTGGGGCCCAATTGGAGGCTCAAGATGTCAATCCAATTAACTAAGTCTAAAGGGTCACCGTGGCCCAAGTGATCACTTAAATCTAAAATTGGGTTTATTTTAACCTTAATTGAGATAAAAATAATAACAATTTAAAAATATGATGTGTTAATATTATTGAAAATTTCAATTTATAAGATTTAGAGATAAAAGAAAAAAAGAAATCTTTTTGTAGACAAAATACAGTTGGGTTCCCGCTAATTTCTCTACACCTCTACTCCAACCACCCCTCCCAACTCCCCTCCATGCGCAACTCATATCCTCCCTTAATCCTCTCTTTCCTTCGGAGTCCCCAAAACTTACCCCGTGCCCCTTCTCCATCATGCGACGGCCTCTCCTTGCGCTATAGCCCAACTCCGCCTCCTCCTCCATGGGCAACTGCTTCACCAAGAACCCCACCAACCCCGCCCCGGCCGAGGGTGAGGGCGAGGCAGGCGCGGATCCGGTCCCGAGCTCCGCCCCCGACGATGCCCCCGTCCAGAAGGCCCCGATCCCTACGGCGGCCTTCACCCCGCCCCCCAAACCGACCGCCATCGGCCCGGTTCTTGGCCGCCCGATGGAGGACGTCCGCACGACATACTCCCTCGGGAAGGAGCTCGGCCGGGGCCAATTCGGCGTGACGCATCTTTGCACCCACAAGGCTACCGGGGAGAAGCTGGCCTGCAAGACCATCGCCAAGCGGAAGCTCACCAACAAGGAGGACATCGAGGACGTCCGGAGGGAGGTCCAGATCATGTACCACCTGTCGGGGCAGCCCAACATCGTGGAGCTGAAGGGGGCGTACGAGGACAAGCAATCGGTGCACCTGGTGATGGAGCTGTGCGCTGGCGGGGAGCTGTTCGACCGGATCATCGCGAGGGGGCATTACACCGAGCGGGCGGCCGCGTCGCTGCTGCGGACCATCGTGCAGATCGTGCATACCTGCCACTCCATGGGGGTGATGCATAGAGACCTCAAGCCGGAGAACTTCCTCTTGCTTAGCAAGGACGAAGACGCGCCTCTCAAGGCCACCGATTTCGGGCTCTCCGTTTTCTTCAAGCAAGGTACAATTCCTCCATCCGCCTTGGTCAATTCGATCCGTTTCTCTCTTCCTTCTCGTTCTCATCCTTTCCCCTTTCTTTAACACAGCTACTTCTTATGTGGTGATTTAATGCAAAGCAATTTGGAAAAATACATAGTAAAAAGAAACAACAATCCAACAATGCCTTTCTTCCGTAGATAAACAGAAAGGCATTGGAAGCTAATGCCTGCACATGGATCTAATCGTGATGTTACAACAATGAAAAGCTCAAACTCTTTTACCAAGTCAGATTCAGATCACCACATCCTATTGTTATCTAATAGACAAATTTGTATATATTCTTAATACTTCTTATGATCGGATAAAGAGTTTCTGTTCGACATAAAACCTATGAAAAATTCTCTCCTTTCTGTGGTGGTATGTTGTCCGGTCATTCTCATTTCGGTACTTGTGTTTAATGTTCTACATTTTTTTCTATGAGCAATTGTGTTTAACATCTTTTCCATACAGCATTTGTTCTTATCCATGTTATCTGGCTGATTGCTTCACTAAGATCTTCCCTAAACAGGAGAAGTATTCAAAGACATAGTCGGCAGCGCATATTACATAGCACCTGAAGTTCTCAAGCGAAGATACGGGCCAGAAGCTGATATCTGGAGCATAGGGGTGATGCTCTATATTTTTCTATGTGGAGTTCCTCCTTTCTGGGCTGGTAATTTTCTTTTACTCTGCAATCTGCAGCCGATACTGCCTAAGTCGAGAAAAACAAAGTCAAACTAAGGTGTTTTCCAACAGAATCTGAACAGGGGATCTTCAATGCTATTCTGAGAGGACAGATTGACTTCACAAGTGATCCATGGCCTAACATTTCACCTGGTGCTAAGGATCTTGTGAGAAAGATGCTAAATTTGGATCCAAAACAGAGGCTAACAGCATTCGAAGTTCTCAGTATGATCTATTTTCCGGATAATAAATTTCTTAACTTACTAGCATTACTAGCTTTGTTTTTCTCTGGGCAGCAATTTGATCTATGTCAACTCTGGTTGGTGGTGTCCCACCTCAAAAGCTTAGTTGTTAAACAATTAATGTGTTTTTAGTCTGCAAAAGTAGGTTTCTTGTATAGTTCATATCCATAGCAGAACATGTCTAGCAGTTGTTTGTCTATTCTTCATTAATAGACACTCATGCATTCTTTAGCTATGTTTCATTTTTTAGTTTGCTTGCAATTTCATTGCATAACCAATTCTTAATTATCACACAGCAAGCCATTTATTTGGCTGAAAATCTTGGAGTAATAAATTGCATCCAAAGAGAAAAAGGACAAAAATGCATCTATCTTTTGGTTGGTGAAGGCCTAATGGTAATCAAACATAGTTCTTACATCTTGGCAAGATCAGATGGACAGAAAAATTAAGACAAAAAAAAAATCATTTCTTATATGTTTTGTTCTTTTCTTCTTTTCGAGGGGAAGAAAAAAAGGTGAGGTCACATGTAAAAGGCAAATCCTAGAATCCCCTACTCTAAATATGGTTTCTTTCCTTTTCTTTTTTTTTCCTGAATCTGTAGTTTCTTTCCATGGAATCTTATGGAAGATTGCATTTGGTGCAAGTTGTCTCATCTAATTATGAGCTTATAATGCAGACCATCCTTGGATCAAAGAAGATGGAGAAGCACCTGATACACCACTTGACAATGCAGTTCTCAACAGACTGAAACAGTTCACAGCAATGAACCATTTCAAGAAAGCTGCTTTAAGGGTAAACTTCTTGCCTCCCAATTCACATGCTGCATCAATTCAAGGGTAAACTTCTTGACCATAATTTCTTAGTAACACAAATTAAGGATCACTAATGGGGACCGATTCATACTACACACACCTCAACTGTTTCTTGTAGAAATTTACATTAGATAGAATCACAGTGGCATGGCTAGCAGCATAAGCATGCTGATTAACTGGATATCCTACAAGACATTGCTCTATTTGAGCAACAGCCTAGAAGAAGAATTTTTTTTATCTTCTAAGAGACAGAAAGAAAAAGGCATTCATAACTCAAAATGCAGTTGTCAGCTTTTGATGCATATATCTGCAGGTAATAGCAGGATGCTTATCTGAGGAAGAGATCAGAGGGCTGAAGGAAATGTTCAAAAATATGGATTCTGACAATAGTGGAACCATTACTCTTGAAGAACTGAAACAAGGTCTTGCTAAGCAAGGAACAAAGCTATCAGAGAATGAAGTCAAACAGCTAATGGAAGCTGTATGTTCTATATGCATTAAAATCCTACTAATAAATTCAATCAGTCTATCAAGAAGGAAAGAGCCAAGTTTCTGTACTAACACTTCTGACAATACGATACTGAATGCAGGCTGATGCAGATGGGAACGGAACCATAGATTATGACGAGTTCATTACAGCGACAATGCACATGAACAGAATGGGCAGAGAAGAACATCTGTATACAGCTTTCCAGTACTTTGATACGGACAACAGCGGGTAAGTTATGACCAAACTGATAGTACAACACAATTTTTTTTCCTTTAATCAATATTTCTCCTTTCTTCTTTAGCTATATTACTAGGGAAGAACTTGAGCAAGCTCTGAAAGAGAAGGGGCTGTATGACGAAAAGGAGATCAAGAACATAATTTCTGAAGCTGATGTGGACAATGTAAGTTGGTTGATATAGGCCATGCAGCAGCATAAATCTGCCTAATACTAGAGAATTAGGGACTCAGAAATCAAAGCAAACATAAATTTTGTTTTCTTCTTGCTTTCAATTCACAGGATGGAAGAATTAATTACGATGAGTTTGCGGCCATGATGAGAAAAGGGAACCCTGAACCAAATCCAAAGAAAAGAAGAGATGTGGTTATTTAACCTGAGCATGTAAAAGAGGGAGGAGAGGATCAGTTCTGTTTGAACTTGACTACGTATCCTATACTTTGGTGTGGTGGAGAAATCATGCAGAAGATTGAAGGCTAATTATGGGGGCGGGGGGAAGTGAGGATATTTCATGTACAAATCTTGCTTGTGGGGATTAAATTAGGCGGAGAAGTGATCAAACATCTTTATGGCATATAAAGGTGTTAGCTTTTGTGAACTTTATACAGAGTTAAACAATCTTATGTGAGCTAATGCCAGTGAAAATTTTAGCAATGCAAATTGAATCATTACCCGAACAACAGTATTAGTACCATGAATAATTGTATACCCTAATTTTCCTCACCAACCATTACCACAGCTATTAATTGTTTGCATTTAAGAAACATATTAAGCTAATCCAAAATAAATTAATGACACAAACTTGACTATTAAAGTCCAAGCCACCAATATCATGTTAGACCACAGAAATTATAATGAATTAAACCATAGCACAGAAGCAACATTGGTAGAAATTAAACTTCTTTAAATGAGAACGAATAGAACAAACTAGAATTGATCAAAAAATCTCTGGTAAAGCTAATTATTTACTGACACCACCAACCGGCTGATTTTATCCGACAAACATACTATTCAGCATCCTTCTGACTAGTTTCATTTGAGGAATTCCACTTATAATAAATGTCAAAAAAAGGTTCTATCAACAGAAGAGCCACCTGCGGCATGGAGAATAAGCTTTAACAGCGCAGAACCATAAAACTGATCCTATAAATTGAGATATGCAAATACATAAAATGATGACCACAATCAGACCAACAACCCTTTTATTAGCAAAATAATACATTTTCACAACCTGGCCAAGATGGGAAATAGAAAGGGCAGGCAGAGGTACCTGCTACACTGAGTTAACTAAGCTCAACATAAACTTGTGATTAGAACTTGAGAAAATTCCTGGAGGAGTTGAATAGAAATTGAAGTAGCCTCCACTGCTTCCAGAAGGAATTTTGGCTTAAGGCCTCTTTTTCTGTTGAAGCATATCACCCTCCCCATGAGCAAAATGACAAAAGTTTCCAAACTGACGACAGCCTTCAGCAGTGTTAAAACAGCTGCAGAGTGTTGTCTTGTAACCACTAGTTGCAATCCTTGGATTTCCAACTGCGATGTCTGCTTTCTGCTGCATGGCAGAAGCAGGTGCAGCAGAGTCTGGGAGCACAGGGCCCAGACCCAAAGATCCAAGATCCCCAGGTACATCTTGGATATGCCTTCTACCCATAGTATATCAACATTTCTATTAAACGGAAAATGATTTCTAGTTATATCTTCCAACAAAGATAGCCATTACCAAGAATCATAATCCAATGTTGGATTTTCCATTGATGAAAATTACAAATGCCACACTCAATTGTCTATTGCAATCTGATAGTACAGCGAATCAATCATTGGTCCAATGAACATTTAGAAAAGCACATAGACCTTTCTCCAGGTTGGTGGCTCTTTTCAATTGGAGATCTCACAAATGGAAAATTGCATGTGCTGGTTGACCAAATCTGGGAAATGATTTGCTCATAATATGCATTATGAAAAGATGAAATTTTGATCTAAAAGTCTTAGGAAGCTTCTTTTTTTTCTTAAAAAGTTCAATCATTAGTTGGGTCTACATTCATCGTGTTTCCTGGTCGTTAGATGAGAGTCCCAAAGTAGTATCATTTAGCAATCGATCACTAGAACTAAAACTTGAAAAGCACTAGTTCTTAAAACTCCATCCTACCGAGTAAAAAACATCTTTTTAGGAGAAGATACATACTCCGAGTACTTTTCCCAGAAAACCAAAGCGAAAGCCCCTACTTTTCATGCCATCTGCCTTGTGACTAAAAGATACTCGATGGCACCATCCAAGTTCTCCAAACGAAAGAAGAAAGGAAAAGATAAGTATACTTACCTGCAGGCCACCGGCCCCTCCGGCGAACTGCTGGAATCCGCCCCGATCCTGAGGTATCCGCCGGCTTCATGCGCAGTCTCTTCGGCAGGGGGATTGGGAGAGACCGACTCACTCGAAACGAGAACCGTGTCGATGGCCCACGAAACGGACTGGACCGGCCCAGTTGGCGCAAGCGTGAACTTTCATAGCAGGGCGGCTCAAACCCGGGTCTTGATTCGACCGGTCCAATTGAATTAAATTGGAAGTCTGACCGGTCCAATTGAAATCATGGTTTATCCTTCCATCAATATTTTATCCTTCTGGTACAAATTAAGAGATTATTCCGACCGGACATCGTACCTAATCACGTGAAATATTATTAATAATAAGTAATAAAAAAGGGCAATATGGATATTTAGCTCCAAAATAAGAAGGAAAGGAAAACTAATTCCCGCTTGCACTGAACAGCAGAACGAAATCATTAAAGATTTCCCACTTAACTAAGTCAAAATAATCCGCATTATTGACCAATGCAGAATAAGCAAAAGAAGAACACGACGCCGCCTGGAGATTTGATTGCCCTCCGACTTCGCTTGTTTCTCGAGATCAGTAATCTATTGCTTCCCGTATGCAGTTCTTTAATTCGCTTTAGCCACTGCGGAATTATTGCCGACGAGAAATAAGAGGAGAAGGCTGAGAGATCGAAGAGTGGGAGTCAAAGCAGTAGGTGTGGGGAGGAGCGGCCGCCCTCCGATCCTTCGGAGCTGCGAGAAGTTCCGCCAAAATCTGGGGTTTTGGAGGCAGAATTGGGTCTGCGCCGCCTCGACTTCCGCCAGGATCGATCCTTCGTAGCTCGATTCGCCCGGGATCGTGGGTCGTTCGTACTTCCTCGAGACGCTTGCTTCCAGTGTACGGGTAAGGGTTGGAGAATTTGTCGTTCTCGGTTAGGGATTGCCCTTGCCCTGTGTTTATAGGGGGATTTTGAGCAGAGGGGGGTTCTGGATTCTTCCTTGTCGTGTGGCCGTGTGGACTTTAGCAGCCTTCTAGGGTTGGAAAGTTGAGATTTTTCTGGGATCATTTTTGGGTCTTTTCTGGTGCTCGGTGCCGGCGGTGGCCATGATGGTGATGGTGTATGGGGAGTAGCATAGATGGGGTTGGATTCGAAGATGGTAAGCTAACCGCAGCCGGGATGCCGAGCTTTGTTTCGTCCACGACGGTGGTTCAGAACAAGTATGTCCATGGTCTATACATCCTCTACGTTTTCTCCCTCGTGTTGTTTCTTGATAAATCTGGTACCTTCCGATGCTTAATTGACCGCCGCAGCTTGATATCATTGTTATCAGCTCATTGGTTCTTGGATTAGAAGCTGTCGTATTTTCTTCATGATTGTGTTCTTTTCTTATCTTAACTTATCTTCTTATTTCTACAATTGTAACAATCAATATGAACAGCTTTTTCTTCAATCTTAATATGGATTTGTTAAAATGGCAAGCGTGGGCATTAGACAATATAAAGTAATAAATGGAGCTGTATGTGACTTGAGAATGCATATTGCATTTAAATTATTTAGCTGGGTATATTGCATATATCGATTATGGGATTTCTTAGACAAATGGTTCTTTGATATATATGGTATTATGTGAATATTATTTGCTGTTCTCAGTCTAGAAGATAAAAAGTAAAACGACAAAGGGAGGTTGTGCATAACTTTTGGAATGGAGGCAAAGGAACAAATCTTAGCAGATTATGTGGCGGGATCTTGCTATGTGGTTGTTACTGACAGAACATACTATATCAGCCACCAACTCTATCTGACCTGCATGCGAGATCAGATATGAGCTAAAAGTCATCTTTTGTTGTGAGTGTGAAGAAAATTATTGACCAAAGTTTTGGTTACACCACACTAAAGTTCAAATTGCAAAATAAGAAGCAACCCCTATGCTTATTGGGTTGGTTTTTTTTATTGTAGGTAGGCATTCCTCATCAAACATTAAACTTTGCAAATATTAAGTATTGTTTACATGAAAAATGAGTTGGATTATGTAAATAGAAATTGATAAGCAATGCATCTAGTGTTATAAACCCAAAACTCAGTATATATGGAAACTGTTTTCTACTTTGATATATGAAAAAGTGATACAGAGTTTATATAAGAAACTTGAGAGGGGGTTTCCTTGGGTTTGGTTTTGGTTGCATGCCAAGCCATTGGATTTAACATAAAAGTCTGTAAATTGAAGCAACTTCATTGACCTAGCTAGGACAAATTTAGTATATTGGATTTAAGAACCTAAGGCAGAATTTTTTAGTGATACACTATAGAGAAGCTCTCCTTTTTATCAAAACTAGTGATACACTATAGACAACTCCACAGGAGACGTTTTTATCAAAACTAGAAAAGTGAGCCTCCAATAATGACAAGAATGTGTTCCTAACTAAGGAATCATCGCCATGTTTATTGTTCAAGTCTGGTGCTTTGTTGGAATTAGAACTAGTCTAGTCTAGTGCCCCATTCCAGTAATACGTTGGTTTACTTGACCTGTGCTCACATATTAGAACTTCTTAAATTCAACCTTTGTTCCCATTGTGCATACATACACACACAATTATATACATGAATACAAGTAATACACGTTTTACTTTAAAGGTTTCTATGTACTTCATCTATGGCTAATGCTTTCTCTCAGTAGCAGAGAAGGAAACACGACACAGAGAATTTCAGACTTTGGCGTGCTCGAGCAGTCTATCACATTTCATATAGGTTCTGCCTCTGGCCTCCTATGTAGGAGTTGTTTCCTTTTGTATTTATTGAGTAGTAAAGTAATCTAGCTTCCTCAAATTGTTGTCTGATTCAGTAATTTTCTTTACTAATTGAGTAAATCTACCATCATATAGGTGCAGTACATAAGGTCGCATTGCTACACAACTGTTGGTTCTGTTGCAATCTTGTTTGCATAAAGAAGTATTGTGGGCCTAATTTTAATGGACTAGTTTTGTTCGATTGTTCTTCTTAGAAAACTCATTTTCACTGGATATTTGCTACAAAGAAGTTTTTTGTTGTCTTTTTTTTTTCCTTGTAATATAAGAAATGACATGTTTTAAAAGGTCAGTGATACCTAAAGTAAGTAATGTGAGAGAAATAGGAAGAAATCTGCTTTAGTTTTCATAAGTAGTAATGGAGCCTTCTTATCTTAAAGAAGATAATTTGAGATGAAAATAGTTTAGTATTTGCTGGAAGG
Organism: Musa acuminata AAA Group; assembly: GCF_036884655.1. Lineage (NCBI taxonomy): Eukaryota > Viridiplantae > Streptophyta > Magnoliopsida > Zingiberales > Musaceae > Musa > Musa acuminata. Next base: position 16,519,932 of record NC_088336.1, on the reverse strand, counting down.
CTGCAACTAACTAAGCTTATAACCATTTTGATTTCTACTTTTAAATCCAAGTGACAGAAGGATCCATGTGTTTTTGCCAAATGGTTTGGCCTAAAGGGTATTTTATCATTTGTGCAGATCCAGCAGTTAGTGTGAAACATAGTGGACAATCTATAAATTCTGACCCTTCTCAATTTGGAGTTCTTGGTAAAGTAAGATTTCACTTTTTTTTTTGCACTCACTAACTTTATAGGTGTACTTGGCTACCTTGCTACTAGTAGAAAAATGCTCTTCTGATCCTTTTTTCCTGATAGCAGCCTATTGCTTCCACTGAAATTGCACCTTCAGCAGCTAGAGTTGAATCTTTGACGTCATTCCAACATAAGGAAAAGCTACACAGCTTAATATCATTTTCCAGTGGTCAATTTGAGAATTGGGGAGAGTCAATGGCAGATGCTAGTCCTAGGACAGATACCTCCACAGACGTGGACACTGATGACAAAAATCAGAGGGTGATTTTCTTTGCTCTTTCATTTTTTTGGATATATATACACATAAACAATTTCAATAAACCACATCATCTGAACACTAGATTGTATTTCTTACGCTGTCACTTTCCAGTAAATGATCAGGAAGTCTGGACCTGACTTGCTTTTGCAACTATGGTTGCCCCACTCTGTTAAAGCACCATGAAATTGAAATTGATTGTTATTTGGCCTGCATGCTTACATTAAATGCATAGAAGATAGTTTAAAGTTTTAAACTTTCAAGTAATAGTAACTTTTGAGTATTAAAAATTCATGTAATTGTTTATGTGAAATACTAAACCAAACTGAATAATACAAAAAAAAAAAAAAATCGAGTGAAACTGAGACAAAGGCCTTGCTTTGACTTTGCAGTTTGACCAATTAATTTGCACACCCCTACTCCTTTCCTACACACTGCCTCCTCTACTTTTGTGTTTATTGCTCATTCTGTATATATGCATCTGATTTCCATGTGTTGTTGGGTAAACTTTTTAAATCTAACTGATGGCCTTTTCCTTTGTGAGGACATGGTTGATATATGGTAATTAATAGCACAGATCAAATACAGTAGGTGTGTTATTATTCTACATCAATTTGTGTGTTTATGTCAAGGATATAAGCCTGGGTGTCAGTGGTATTTTGGTTGTTGCTCAAACATCTACATGCCAGCATGTTGGCACAAACATAGCCACAGGGAAAAAGGAAAGAAGAGAGGAAACCAGAGAAATGATGTTGAACTGTCTTTTCTGTTCGAGCAGTGTCCATCATCTTCATTGAGCACAGAACATTATCCAATCTGTCTTCAAATTGAAGCTTCAAGAGGAGGGCAATAGGTTTTGAGCCTCATTTGGTAAAGCTTTAGGTATTGAGGGGAAGGATAATGAAAGGGTGGAGCGAGATTGCATAATGGATAGGGGCAAAAAGACAGATGGTGGACAGGTGAATGATGAGTGACTCTCCTTGTGCGAATGAAGAGAAGAGGAACCCTAACCAACGTGGGAGCAAATCTTGATTTTGTAAACTATCCATTTGCTCCAGTTTTATTCAATTAATTTCAATACTGTAGCAAAATGAGGCTTTATAAACTTACCTGGTCTGCAAGGTGGTTCCAGTGTTAACCAGCACTTTGCAGGCCTTATGGCTGGTATTCCTGAAACTTAATTCCTTGGCTTGTATTAGGGAAATGTTGTGAAAATGGGTATTATAAAGTAAATTGTCCTGGGAATGGACTGTATCACGACTGAGATAAATGATTATGAGATTTTTTAGATATTCAGAAAACCATATTAATGATGGGCCAATTGAAAACTTAAAAACGATTGTGTAGGAGGGCACTGTAAGCCTTTTCTCAAAGATTTAAACCACATACAGCATTGATAGACATGCAGTCACCATGATTAATTGTTGAGTATTGGTGCATATCACCATAGGGTTTGACAATTAGAAGATATGTTTATGACTACTGCAAATAAATGGAAATGCTAATCTTGTGTTTGCTGAATTGAGGTGTGTATCTCTTCATGCTATGTTGCAAAAGGGAACTCGCTTCACCAGGATTGATTAATTCTTTTATGGTTTTTGGCTATGAATCTTTATCTCTTCTAATTGCAGTTAGAACGAGGACAACTTGCTTTTGCAGCAGCATCTGATTCTAGTGACAGGTCGAAGGACAAAACACTAGACCAGAAGGTAACTTATTTGCTTTATCTTCAGTTGGTGCTTTCATGTATTAGCCAAAAGTACATTTATTACATTTACTTATATTGAATTTTTTTGTTGCACAGACCCTTCGACGACTTGCTCAAAATCGTGAAGCTGCCAGGAAGAGTAGGTTAAGAAAAAAGGTATTTCATCTGTATATTAATTGCAAGCCATTTTGCTATTTTCTAACTGTCAGTAACAAAAGCATTATGATATCCTGGAGAACAAGTATTAGATACTAGGAACTAGATGACATCAGCTTGATTCCCTAGCTGTTAATCCTCCATCTGGGCTTCGAATTTTAATCTGTGATGTAACCTATCTTGTAATCATAGAGAAATATTTGTATAACAATGATAACCTGGGTCTCTTTTGGTTGCTGGGCATGGTGAATAAATTAGCTTAAGCATATTCTGGAAAAATAATTTAATTTGTGGAATCAGTCATTTGATGAATGTATGGTTAATATTCTTTTTTTCCTCCTCTTTCAAATAATATTTTGGATGTTAACTTTAGTTGGATATATTTTCAACTAATTGTATGTCCACCTGTTTATTCTTTGAATCACAAGGCTTACGTGCAACAGCTAGAAAGTAGTAGACTGAAGCTTACTCAACTTGAGCAGGAGCTTCAAAAAGCTCGTCAGCAGGTATTGTCCCTTTCTTTTGCCATATCTTCTTCTCTATTACATTCAGCCTGTTTCTTTCACATACATTGTAGATTATGTAATCAGTCTGAAATATTTCTTTCTTTCGGCAGGGAATTTTTATTTCTAACTCAGGAGATCAATCCCATGCTACAAGTGGAAATGGTAGTTTCTCTTTCATGATTCTTAATCTGATGTTGAAGTCTAGAATCATTAGCCTTTTTGGAACATAAGAACATATCTTTACTAAGTTCCATAACTGCTTTACTAATTTATGCCAGTGGTACCTTTTATTAGTAATTATCTGATTTTTTTGTCTGAGGCAACAAAACATAAGTATCTGCACAAAAAGGTTATATAAACATGCATCATGCAACAAAATTGTTGAGGTTCTACTGCAGGATATTCTTCAGCCATCCCCTTCACAATATCCTTGGTATCAAATACATAAAATGTAACATGCCGATTCTCCTTTTTAGTTAAGTAGGTTACTTGATTAACTCATGAACAAAAATTATATCTAAAACTATTAAAGCTTAGGTTCTCTTCCAAGAATGCTAACTACTCTTCATTCATATGGTAATTTCAAATTTGCATCAGAAAATTAATGTCCTACCTTGTCACTGCTGGTATAAATTTTGGGTTCCAATAGTATTTGCCTCCTGTTCTATAATGGTATGTGTTAAATCATTGTTGCAGGGGCCTTGACCTTTGATGTAGAATATGCACGATGGCTCGAAGAACATAATCGGCAGATCAGTGAACTGAGGGCTGCAGTGAATGCTCATGCCAGTGAAAATGATCTTCGTGTTATTGTTGATGGTGTCATGGCGCATTATGATGAGATATTTAGGCTTAAGGGCATTGCTGCCAAGGCAGATGTGTTTCACATATTATCAGGCATGTGGAAGACACCAGCTGAAAGGTGTTTCTTGTGGCTGGGGGGTTTCCGTTCATCTGAGCTTCTAAAGGTGCAGAACCTTATACCTTATGCTTTTGAGTAAGGTCTTTGTTTTTCTCCTCTTTTTTGTGCCACCAGAAATTTACTCGAGAAAATTGGCTTTGTTTTTATGTAAAATTTTTAGTAGGCACTTTTTATGTCGTTTTTTGTCTTAATTCATTAATTTGTTTTTGCTGTAACAATACAGCTACTTGCAAATCAGTTGGAGCCGCTAACAGAGCAGCAAATGATGGGCATATGCAACCTCCAGCAGTCATCACAGCAGGCTGAGGATGCTCTCTCTCAAGGGATGGACGCATTACAGCAATCATTGTCAGAAACTTTGGCCGGGTCTCTTGGTCCTTCGGGAACTTCAGGGAATGTTGCAAATTACATGGGTCAGATGGCTATGGCAATGGGGAAACTTGGAACTCTTGAGAATTTCCTTCACCAGGTAAAGTAATCATTATTAAATTTGCGACACTGGTTTAGGATGCTGCATGAATTGTCATGTTGTGTTTGAATTATTTTGCTGTTGCACAGGATTTATTTCTCCGGTCAAAATTGTTAGTCCTATACGTTTCGCAAGTCTCATTCGTCACTGTTGATTCAATCAACATACCCATGTAACTTTGCTTCTCATTGTCTAAGAACTTGGAATCCTATTCTCCAATAAGTCTTCTCCATTTATTCTTCCAGGCAGACAACCTGCGACAGCAAACCCTGCAACAAATGCACCGGATATTAACTACTCGTCAGTCTGCACGGGCACTTCTTGCCATCAGTGATTACTTCTCACGTCTTCGTGCCCTGAGCTCTCTGTGGCTTGCTCGGCCCCAGGAGTAAGAAACCCATTTTATGTGTTGTTGTTCTATCCAAGCACAGTGCTTCCTGCTTAAGGGCTTATTTGCCGAAGTATTTATCTTGTGGTTGGTTGTTGGCTCCTCTACTACTGATGGCTGGATGATCGTGCATTAGTCTCAAGATTCTCAGGGGAGCTAACCCAGATCTCGTAGAGCATGAGTGGTCACCATCACCATGCAATGTACCATTGCCTGTGTAAGAAAAACTCGTCTGTCATCTTTGTTTTCATTGTCTACTTTTGTAAGTCTCAGGTGAAAATAAAAATACAATTGTCACAATAATCTATCAGATTCGTTGCTAATGTTTCATCTGTTTCTTAATTCAATCACCGACAAGGATCAGACCTTGTTTATTGTATCCATGACTTAGATGCCACTGCATTGTTAACTCAGAAAGTTGTGAAGCATAAATTGTCGTTTCAATGATTTTTTATAGTTTCAAACATTAATTTTTCTTATTCTTATCTGTATATTCTACTATTAACTGGGTAGAATCTGATGACACACCTTGGCAGCTTCAGCATCGACCGTGCACTGACAAACAGTTTCTTCAGCTTGTTCTTCCGAACTGCCTCTGCCTTCATTTACAGGTGTTCATCTATCTCGTTTTTAAGGCACAATGTATCCTGAAGATGTTTGCTCAAGAGCCTGCTGTCAAGTGTTCAGGAAGCCATTTCTTCTTGCACAAATAGGCATTCCTATGTTGTTTGTAGATGTCATGAGCTCAAATTAGTACATTATGGCTGCAGAGTTCATCTTTCTGTCATTTCCATAACATGCAAAGGCTGCTGCTTCTATAAACCTTGGCACACACACTAGGTTGAAGAAAACGCTCTCCAACTATTTCTCCTCCCTCCCTCCCTCCCTGTCCAGGGGAGAATGATGGAGAAGAGCTTGATGGTACACACCATTTAGAAGACGACATTCTTTCTTCCTTCTTTCACCATCACAAATGTAATTATTTTAGATAGTATTTTATCGTCTTGTCGTCTTCCTTCTTTCACTATGACAAATGTTATGATTTCAGATTTTTTTTGTCATTTTTTTAGCATTAGAATCATACTCTCTTTCTTTCATTTTAATTATTTTCGATATATAGAATAATCCAAAGTTATTGGATATAGTAAATTGGGCAGTACGATCTGATGTTATTATCTCAATTACATGTTACTGCTATCTTCCTTTGATTTGAATCTGACCAATTTATTTTACTTTTATCCGCAGTTGGGAGTTATTTTGCTTTAGCATATGTTTATCAAATGTTTCAAACCTCAAATTCTGCAGATCCAACCTTTTCTCACGTGTTAACCATCAGTCTTCCTCTTCCTTAGAACAGCACAGTTGTTTTGGTAGGTAAAAACTTGGAAATAAGGATTTCATATCATCTTGTTTTGGTAGGTAAAAACTTGGAAATAAGGATTTCATATCATCTCTCTCTCTCTCTCTCTCTCTCTCTCTCTCTCTCTCTCTCTCTCTCCTTTTTCCATTTTGGAACCCCTTTAATTTCTTTTCAATCAATTCCAAAAGTGATGATAAAGTTCAGATGCATATGAGTTTGGTTCTTTCTGCAATCAGAGCAGGAACTTAAGATCAGAAAATACAGTTGAAAAAAAGAGATTATTCAAGCTTATCATACCATATAAAACCACAGGCACGAGTAACATGTCTGAATCAAGCAACTTCTCTGACCAACCCAAGAACTTTTGAGTTCCTTCTCTCTATTTCCCAATTTTACCTAAATGTAAGTTGGCTAAGAACTTAACATCAACACAAGGCATAGAGGGAGATTTTTGCACAATGACATTAAGTCATACATGAAGCCTTCTTGATTTTGAGGTAAAACAACAATTACAATGCACCAAGCAAACACTGACACAACATTTAAGCAAAGAAAGGAATGAAATGGTCCACAATGTTGATTATTAAGAGTTAAATATCTTAAGCAGCATCTAATCCCCATTATCATCTACTAAAAAGAAGTCAGTGTCACAGGTCAGATACTACCTAAAGACTTGTCATGAAGACACAGTTCTAGCTATATATATATATATATATATATATATATGCCAACGTGGAGAAAACTTCGTTACCTAATTGCTTCATTGAGTTAGAGAATTCTATCACGCAGCTTCTTGGGCAGGGATGATTCTTGTAAGCATCAACCTTTCGAAGAGATGCCCAGCATCAAGGAGATGCCCATGCAAAGTAGCTACAGACCGCATACCTTGCAGCAGTCCAATTGCCACACCCAAAGAAGCATCTGCCTTGGGTTGGTCCAGGCTTGCGGACGACACACTTGCTGCTCAACACCCCACAGTAGCAACAGGTTTGCCTCTCCTTTCCATTGGGGTCCACAAAGGGATGAAACTGGACAGGAGCACCGACCAGTTCTTTGGACTTTGAGATGTAGTGGTTTTGGTCCAACAAAAGATCACGGAATGGCTCGTATTTTATGGGAAACTCCACAGCTTGCGAAGTTAAGGAATCAGTAATAGAGAACTTGAAGCCCATATCCATCAGATGAACAAGGAGGCGGGCGGTGTTACGGGCATCATCAAGGCCACAATGTGCACGACCCTCCCATGTCAATCCAGCAAGCTGGATGGCTTCCTTGAGATTGCAGCGGACACCTTGAAACATTTCCTGGAATGGAACCTTTAAGTTGATCCACCTGCCCAATTATGAAAAGCAAATTGAACTCAGAATATGTTGACAGAGATATCTTCATTAACCAGTGAATTAAGACATGAAATAAAGACATTATGAGCTTGTTCAAAACAGATTTATCAAGTAACTCTTAAAACAAGACTACAAATCTCCTACGTCTGGGTTGTCAACTAAATACAATGATGACAACTAGGATATCAAAAGGTCAACTGGCATCATTTCTTACTTCTGTCTGTGTAGAACCAAGAGCAACATCCTTGGATCAAGGAACTGAAGTCTAATTAATTTTGACAGAAAGGGGAGGCTGACAAGTTTGTAGTAGAAGTTCTGCCAGCAGAATCATGGTAGCACAAAATGTTCTTGATGAACAAAATTTAATTTCAGTCTAGCACAAGTATTGGTCACAAATGAAACACAATTAATTGCCAGGAAGTGTCGTGTTCCACCTATAAAGAACATTTTGTGAACCGTTGAAAGGCATGAAAAAGGTTACCTGTTAAAATAGGGAGGCTTCCTAATCTTTTTAAATCTGCATTCAGATTCTAACATAACACGACAATCCCAGTTAGACCATGTCACTACAACAAAGCTGTTATGCTTGATTCCTCTCTTTTCTAACCATTTATCATGCATCAACAGAGCTTCACTTAGAAGAACACCTCTGTCTACCTGGAAGTTCATAAAAGGAGAAGTTAAATACCTTCATATCAATGTACTATTAAGCAACCTCATTAATTGGAAATATGATTTCAAGTAGCACTTTGCCCTCAAAGTTCATTTTATTAATGGTCTGCAAACGACTTGCATTTGAAAATAGTAAAACAAAAGCTACTTTTGGACATTAACATAGTGATCTTTGGACCATGAATTATGACAAATTAGGCCCATCATACACGATAAGCAATACAGACCAGGAGAATAAATTAAACATTAAAATTATATAACCAAAGAAAGAATTGTCATAACCACAGACATCAGAATGCACTCGATGGTATCTATTCTTCATATATTGAACCAGTTATAGATGAAAGAAAAGCCACATTTGGGACTCACTACTAGTTGGTAGTCGGTGCCGATCATGCTTTGCCAACAGACCAAGGTGTCAAGATTATTCCATAGAGTTCTGGATCTTGCTAAACCAAGAATCTTAATTCAACTTATCAAATCAATGCCAATGGAGAGCAAGGACAATTCTGACAAGGTTTTTGATATACGTGCAAACTGGATTGATGTACAAATTAAACCATAACAGCATATTTAAAAAGGTTAAGCCGGATAGAAAGCAGGTTGCCCTCGTAAAGGTGGAAAAATGAACCATTGAATAAAAATTTCCTAGATGTATCTAGTCCAATCATTGGCTATAGCTCAACTTATCCTTCACATAGATCACCCGGCAATGGTAGATGATGCGTGACCGTCATTTTTTTCTTTTCCAAGGAAAATTCCATTTTAGCATTCCAACAAGTCTTTTGCACCAATTCCCAACACCCCCTTCCTGCTATCTCATAAGTCGTAGTACTCAAATAAATTGAGATATAGAATCAGATGTGAACACCAATACAGTACTTTGACCATGTTACAACACATCAACAAGTTCAAGGTTCATTTGATGAGTTATTATTAGAAGGCAACTCCAGTTGAGTGGTAATGAGATAAGGCAGCAAGATTTTATAAAAGACGCATTACAAAGCAAAACCCTTTCTTCTATAAATCTCATGCACACACCAAAGCTAATTTACCAACCATTCCTTCTGCAACCCAAGGAATCAAAGGAACCAAGTTTCTACAGCATGGGAAACCAAGGAAACTAAGACTTTGTCAGATCACCGCAAACTAAGACTTTGTCAGCTGCAAAAACTGTCACTCAGGTCATAAAGAAACAATCTTCTTGTTACACTAAGACTCACCCTCAAATTTGATTCTCTATGGAGAGAAAAAATTTAGGGCCAAAGAAATTAAAGAAAATTCTAGACAACGAATTCATTTAATCATCCATGACAAAATTACAGCTCAACAACTTTAGACCTCTTCACAAAAGACATACTGTAAGAAAATTGACAAACTCTAGCCTGAAGAAAGAAAAAGACTACTGGCAAATGGTTACAAATTAGTTATAGCCTTATAACCTACAAATACCCTTAGTTTTGAAAGACAGAACAATGATTTCACATTTGGTGAAGTCAGCAATTAAGCCATTTTAGCGCGCTGTGCAAATTAATGCTTTACCTTATTACTGTTTTTTTTTCAAATTAAACTATGCCTAGAAAGAAATTATCTATTCCTTTTAGGCTTTTACAACATTGCATTAAATTCTGAAATATACAAAGAAGCACTATTTTGTTGGCCTTGATGACTCCAATCCAAAGGTTTGATTCCACAAGTAGCATTCCTGCACATTTTTGCTTTCTCTTTGTCAAAAAACAGTGCAACCAACAATCACACTACTGAATAGCATTTCATAGAAATGGTTTTCCATATATGCATGTATGTATACAACTGAATAGAATAGTCAAGACTTTCAATGTGTAGCCCTATGTTAAGGAACACAAGAAGAAAGAAAAAACAAAACTAAGGAAGAGGGTAGGGGTTGAAATGTGTGATGACCTGAATTTGCTGGATCCCAGTGAGCTCCTTGCAGAAATCACTAAGATGTTGGTGATATGCAGGCCGCACATATGTCTGAAAAACAGCTTCTAGTTGACCAGTTGCACTGTTGACTAACACGGATGGGAACTCAATGATCTCTTGTGGATGTGGATTCTTGTCTTTGTCACATGTGGCCTCGAAGTCAATAACTACAAAGTACTGGAATTCTTGAATTTGATATTTTTGTGGGTGCGATTGTGAAAACATGTTGACTGGTGACATATAACTAAATCTGTTTCCAACAGGAAATGAATAATAGTTTATAGGATAAAGATTGCTATCAAAGGCATTCAGTTGGACTTGCTGCCGCATTACAAAATCAGTATGGAGATATGGCAGAGCATATGGTTCTTGTCTGTAGAAAGGTCCACTATAACCTTGATTTAGTACTGCATTACGCTCCCAGATCATCGAGTTATTTGCTTTTATAGGATCATGAACAGGTGCATTTTTTGGCACAGAAATCTGTTGAACAACATCCCCACTTTCCTGAGAGTTAGAGTAAGAGGTAACTTTGGGGCATCCTTGGGATGCCTCGGAGTTTCCTAGCATTTTGTCTGCATCCAAGGAAAGAACATAAGCAAAGGCAGAAGTTGCATACAAAAGAAAAATCAACTAAACAGGAACTGATAAAGCTCAACCATAGCTTGTCTAAAAAAATTACAAAAGAGAAAGGCTGCTTTGCAAGCTCCTAAAGATGAGGTCAAAATCTTCAGTGCAATATAGCAAACAATATTATAGGATAACAATTGCACATGGTCTTTAAGATTGCAGAACATGCAACAAATCACATATTGGTACAAACTTCCATCACATCAGAAGAAAATAAATGCACAACTAGGATTAGCTTCTTGGAAAACAAGATGAAGCTGGAATGAGATTAATGATGATAACAAGAAACAACCATTGGGCAGCTACGCAGATCCTCCCTTCCATCTAGTTCAATCCTCATACAATCCAAGGGCCATTTATTTTCTCCATTGCAACTGGTCAAGTCATGTTGGTATTCTCTTAATGTGAAATCATCCTTACTCTCACTGGAGTCACCATAATACCATTGACCCTTCATATACGTAATTGTTTCTCATTTCACGTTTACTTATTGGGCTGCTGTGACCTAACATACCCATGTTCTTGAGTTGAAACAGAGATCATTCCCACCATAACACATTCCAGTTTTAGCAAATAACAAACAGAAATTGTCTCAGATTCCTATTACAGTCCATTACACAAGCTCTGGTAGATCACAGCAGAAGCTGATTAATTTTTGTCATGTTGGGACAATCTTCAGACAGCTTCAGAGGTTTCTTTCAGTTTTTTAATATGTGCCAAGACATGAAAAGAGGATAAAGATGATACAATAGCATGATTTCTCATCATTGTATATGTTCGTCCTCGTTCATCTTTCTGGTTGAGATAAATGAGTTTTCCACTTACTTGCAGGAGTGATGAGCATCTTTGTCTGCATAGGCTTATGTGATCCTGGTCATGCATAAGATTAGATTCTAACCCTTATCTTGAAGTTGACATTAGCCCCATTTGAGAGTCAAAAGCACTTGGATGCTACAGATTTCACTCATCTGCCTGACCTCAGGTGGGCTATTCTAGCACCACCAGAAAGAATGTAATTCTGGATCAATTTAAAGCTAACACTTCTTGACATCTCCCTTTAACCAAAAGCATATTCACATTACATATGCCATCAAGAATGGCTTGTTATTTTATAAGCATTTGAAGGTTGAGAATATAAGCCTTGATGGAAATCATCTAATCTAATTTTAAACAAATCATATCAGTGATTACAATAGGCGCTCGGGCGCTTATCTAGGCACTCGGGCAAGGCAAGGCGAGGCCCGAGCGCCTCGCTTCATTTCCAAGCGACGCACTTCAAAGAGGTGTCTCTTGGACACTCGCCTGAGCCCAGGCGCCGGGCGTTTCGAGCGAGGTTAAACCAAGTGACCAAACCAGATTTTTAGGTTTGGTTGGTCTCCGATGCTTTAGTTGGTTCGATCGAACCAACTAAATCACTGATATTAGGCTCCCTCTCGCGATTTCCCCGACTTCCCCAACCCTAACACTCGCGATTTTGCCGCCAAGATTTCTTCTCCGCTGTCGTTGCTCGCCACTGCCACAATCGCCGCTCACCGACTGCTCGCCGCTGCCACAATCGCTGCTGCTGTCGTCGCTCGCCGCTGCTTTCGTCGCTCTCGCTACCGCTCGCAGCTCCCACTCCCGCTGTTGCTCGCCGCTCCCGCTGCCATCGCCGCTCACCGCTCCCGCTCCCGCTCCAGATACCGCTGTCGTTGCCTCAGCAGCCTCGGTCTTCTCACACTCTTCTCACTATACTGTTAACAGTATATTAACAATATACTGCTAAGTATATACTAATAATAGTATTTTTATTTATTACATTAATAATATATTATTTTGATTTTAATACTATTAATTTTTATTTATTTAAAATTATTGTTAGGTTTCAGAATAAACGACAAGTGTACAGAGCAACTCAATAGATTTGATGTAAAATTTTATTGTTTTGATTTTTGAGACTTTTTATTAATGTGACATTGTGCTTGTATCCGATTTTCTTAATTTAATAGTATTTTTATTCAAATAATTATATTTATTAATTATATTATATATTTTTATATTTTAGCGTCTCGCTTCGCTCAGGCAAGCGCCTAGCATCTCGGACGTTTTTGGACCTTGGCGCCTATCACTTTTTAAATCACTAAATCATATATGGTCACTAGGCTATAAAATTTTGAGTAAATTTTCTTGAATAACAAATAAGATGATTATAGTTAAAAAGAAATGAATGGAGTGTGGTTAAATACTTACCAATCATATCTGCCATGAATAGTGATATTGCATGGCCAATGATGTCTATGTCTCATAGTGTTATTGATCCATCGTCATGAAACCATTACAAAAACCTTTGAGGTTGTGTTTAATTTGAAATAATCTACTAATCTTGTTCGGTGTAAAGTTTGATACCTCCAACCTAGCACTTAGATCCACCTTTGCAAGTTCATCAAGTATCAAGAGCCCAGCAAACTAGATGGAGGGGTATGATGAGTCGATCAAGAGGGTTAAGAATATGGTGATATTTGTATGTTTCAATGTATTTTAGTTCAAAATTTTGAGTTCTTACATAACATGGTCACAATAGAATCAGTGGCTTCTTCCAACTTATTCAGTGATGCCTTTAAAGCTTCCACACAGGCCATGATTATGTTGGTAAAATAATGATCCAAATAAATTACCAGCAAATATCATGTGTAACTGGTCCTTGCCAACAGGAATTTGTTTCTCAGGTTACCTTAAATAATCTACATGAATTTGTACAGGAGTAAAATACTAGACCATTGAAGTATTATTGTACAGGAGTCCACCTCTAGTCTCTCTGGTTAACTTCAATTTTGGACATTAATTTGTTTTTTAGTTTTTCTATATAGGAGAATAATATCAAAACCTTCTTGATGGAGAGTCATCTAGCTTTACAAAGAATTTCAAAAAAAATTATTGTAGGAAAAAAAATCAACAAAAAGTTATCAATTAGTTGGTCTAGAAATTCTAAACATTGTGTTGAAAATTTAAAAAAAAAGTCTTGATCTTTCAAGGGACTCCTTTTGTATTAAGTGCGCTCTTATATTAAATATCCTAGAAGTCACATTTTAGATTCCTAAAAAGCACATCAATTCCCTAGGAGATTGCTCTTGGAAATCATTGTCTTCATTAATTATACCACAGCTCCTAAAACCCTATAAATAGTGAAGTTTATCAATCGATCAAGCATTTTTCAGATTTGAATGAAAAGAATTGCACCTTCTTTAATCTCCTACTCTCCTCTCTTTATTTCTTTCTCTTCCCTCTCTTTTTCTCCGCTTCCCTACTTTGTTCTACATCAGTTTGGTATCAGAGCACATCAAGAAACCAACCCTGTACCCCATTAGGTTCCAACTAACAGCAAAAGCTACGATCAACACTCAAAGATCCTTGCACCTTCTCTTTTTTTCTATTTATCACCCTCTCTCCCCCCTTTAGCTACAACTACAGTACCACTAAAATTTGAACCATTGAAAGTTGTCCAAAAAAGCAAAACAAAAAGTGAGGAAAAAAAGTGAGAACCATTTGAAACATTGCATTTCTATCTTGTGCATTGTAATAATTAACAGCCTCATTAACAAAGGGTAATTTTCGATAGCATTATCATGACTCGATGAGGTGAAAACCAAACCAATCCTAATGAATCCCTAAACCAACATAGTGAGGTTTAACATCCAACGGGAAATCTCCCTTAGTTTTCTCGACACTGTGGAGAAAGCTTCTCGATAAGCCCTTGAGATTAAGAAGTACATTAAACTTTATCTAATTCGTCGAGCATCTTCCCAGTCTCTCAACAATCCTAGCCCAACTATGAATCGTCTAGCTTGTTCAACTATTGATTCTCAAACTAGTTCGTCTTCAGTCCAGTATCATTATTGTCATAATAGAGGTCACGTTGCCTCTCGTTGTCCTCAACGTACTTTTACCTTAAAACAAGAACCAAAGGATCAAATCAAGGAAGTAGATCAAATAGTTGAACCAGAAGCCTACTCAGAAGACGAACATGAACTAAAAATTAAAGATGCCCATGTTAATATTGTCTGCATTATTCTCTCTACTATTAGTGATTCCAATGAATGGAAGAGGATAAGTATCTACCATACTCTTATCCGAAGCAGGGAAAGAACTTACAAATTGGTTATTGATAGGGGTAGAACTATGAACGTATCTTAAATCTACTATCAAGAGACTAAACATTAAGGTAGAGTCACATCCAACCTCATTTAAAGCAGCCTAGGTTGACAAAACCACTCTACCCGTGACCGAGAGATGCCTAGTACCAATCAAAATGGATGATTACCAAGATGAGATTTACTGTGATGTCCTAATAATAGATATTGCCCACATTCTTTTAGGTCGGCCTTGGTTGTATGACCTTGATGTTACCAATCATAAAAAAGAAAACACTTATGTCTTTCCATACAAAGGCAAAAACATCATCTTACGATCGACAAATTTGTCAGAAAAAGACAAATCAAGAACTCTCAAGTCTCCTCAACAAGCCCCAACAACTAAGGGACTCCACTTATTGGATCCTAAATCTTTGTAATTATGCATTATTTTGGCACTCAAAACAAAGCTATTGATGCCCTTAGTAGAATTTCTATAATCCTATCTACCATGACTATCACGACCCGAGCCTGATGGGCTAACTGGCCTATCAACTTCGTTTAGTCTAAACCATTGGCCAAAATGCTTAGGCTGAAGTTGATAGTAATATATTCATTAGACCCTAATAAGCCAATCTTAATCTTGCCCACTTCTGATGTGGGACTAATCGGAGGTGTTACAATGAGTGTCAAGGTCACAATATTCGAATGATGAAAAGAAGAGTATACCTAATGTCCAGACTTTACTCACATATATCGAGAAGTCCAAGATGGAAACGGTTGTAAATATACGGACTTCATTCTTAAGGATGGTTACCTTTCTCGATCTATTAGATTTTGTGTTCCCCGATCCTCTCTTCGAGACTTTCTTGTTTGGGAAATGCACGTGGGTGGATTAGCAAATCACTTAGGCCGACACAAGGCCATTACATTAGTCGAGAATATATTTTACTAGCCTTCCTTAAAGCAAGATATTGCTCGAGTGGTGTCGCGGTTCACACTTATCAAATTGCCAAAACTCGCAAGCACAGTACTGGTCTATACACCCCATTACCCATTCCACATTCACCATGATAAGATGTGAGTTTAGATGTTGCCCTTGGACTTCCCAAAACAACCCGTGGCCATAACTCTATTCTTGCTGTTGTTGATCAATTTTCAAAAATAGGCCACTTTATCCCAAGACCAACGATGCCTCACACATTGCTAAATTGTTTTTTCAAAAAGTGATTAAATTATATTGCTTGCCCTTAACCATGGTGTTTGATAAGGATATGAAATTTGTTAGCTACTTTTGAAAAAACTTTATAGAAACTATTTAGTACAACATTGAAGGTCCCTTTAGCTTTACATCCTGAAATTGATGGTCAAACTGAGATTGTTAATCGTTCTTTAGGAAATATTCTTAGATGTTCAGTTGAGGAGAAACTCAAAAAGTGGGACTTAACCTTACCCATTGCAGAATTTGCATACAATAACTCAATCGGTTGCTCTACCCAAAAAAGCCTATTTCAAACTGCCCTTGACTATACTCCTCGTACACCCATTGGCTTTGCACCCTTTCCACTACTATCATGCCTTAGAACCAGCCTACTCCTTCACTTCACATATTTATGATTTGCATGTTGAGATTCGACATAAAATTGTTATAAGTAACGAAAGTTACAAACTTGCTACTAATACACGTTGTAGAAGCCAAGAGTCAAGTTGGTGATTATCTCTTGGTTTGCGTTTGCCTTGAGAGTTCCTTAAAAATTCATTCAAAAAGTTGCATTCCCGAGCCATTGGTCGTTTTCCCATTATCCAAAAATCGAGACCTAATGCATATATGCTCGATTTGCCTTCCAATTTAAATATTAGTCCAATTTTCAATGTGGATGATTTAACTCCATATCATGGTACTTTTGAGCCTCATTCTCTATCTACGACCGGTGTTCCTACATGTGACAACCCTCCCAAAGCACCGATTCTCTCACAACATGGGGATGACGTAGAGGCCATTCTTCATTACCACCTTGTCACATCTATTACTAGCATTACTCAACATTTTTTTGCCAAGTGGCATGATCATCCAACTTTTGATACCACTTGGATTACTTTGGATACTCAGTGGCGTGATCATTGTCAAGTCTTTTGGTCTTTCTAGGAACTCACTTTGTATTAAGTGCACTTATTTACTATTTAGATATCCTAAAAGTCATATTTTGGATTTCTAATAAGTATACTAATTCCCTAGGAGATTACTCTTGAAAATCATTATCTTCATTAATTGTATCAAGGTTTCAAAATGCCTATAAATAGTGGAGCTTGTCAATGGATCAAGCATTTTTCAGATTTGAATGAAAAAAATTATATTTCTCTAGTCTGTTACTCTCCTCTCTTATCTCACACTTTTCTTTGTTTCTCTTCCCCTCTCTCTCTCTACTTTCCTACTCTGTTCTACGTCATTTCTCCTATCAAATCTATTGATAAAGTTCTGCTCAAGGCACAATATATAGCTGAGTGTTCTTCCCTATAAATCCAATGTTAGCCTAAACCTGAGTGGTCTAGTACTAGGTGCTTCATGTGCCAGTTGTATGCTATACAGTTCTAGTAGACGCACAATATATAAAACAGAGCAAGTTTTCATCAAATAAAGTTCAATTGCCTCACGTACCACTCGTCTGCCAAAAAAAAAAAAACTTAAAAACTAACTCCAAGCACATTGGCAAACGAATACATGTATTCTAGTGCAAAGCCCATTCCACTCTTCAGGAAATATACTATCGAATTGCTAATTTCTTCAAGAGATCATATCACAAGAAAAAAAAAGACAAACAAGCAAGTATATATGAATTTAACAAAATTCTAACAAGAATGACAACCCAAATAATTCTAAAAATCAACCACAGCTATTTAACGAACTATAAACAAAAAAGGACAAAAAAAAATTGATCTTCACATTACTCTCTGAAAGAATTGTTTTTGATACATCTGCTACAAGAAAACAAGAAAAAAATTGGTGATAGCAAACAGAAGAATCTTCCAATTCAAGAGCCCATATCTAAAACAAATCAAATCGTTCATACTACTCACCGCCCCTACATTACAACTCCCAAAGACCGATCACTAACCCATAAAAGATACGATCTTTCACCGGAAAAGCAAACGAATATTCGAAGATCTGACAATGAGAATATCCTACCTTCGGCTGGCCGATGAATCATAATCCCCGAGGACGCTATGTTCCTCCAGGTCACTGTCAGATTCTGCTCCCCATCATCGACCTAAAACCCACCACGATCGAAACAAAATCAAAATCCACCAGGATAAACGGAACAACGTCATCTTAAATCGAACAAACCAGCCCTTGATTCGATCAAGAAGAACAGAAGAAAAAAAACCGGATCTCTCTCGGCTCAGATTTGCCGTTCTTACATGTAAGCGAGGGAAGCGAGGGAAGATGAGAGAGGCGAGCGAGCGGCCTCTCGCCACAGCATGCCTCGCTGCCCCGCTAAAAGATGAGACCGGTGCCGACTGCGGGGAAACCTTTTCGAGATCCACCGTTCCATACAACACAGCGGACGCCAATAGCAACAGGATATTCTGTACGTGGCAGAGAGTTATGACCGACAAAAGTTGTTTGCCGTCCGAATAGTAGCAGCAACAGTACGCTTATTGGAACAGGGAACTGGTGGGGCCGACGCGACTGACCTGTTCTTCTGATCTGCTCTGCAAATGCTTTCTTGAAAGTGGCCTGGTTGATCGGAAACTGGCAAATCGAACGGTCGAAAAGTGGACAATTAAGAGAAAGGTGTCCGCACAAAGGGACGATAATTGTTGCCGATCCCACCTCGAGTAAGAAGTGACGGGCCAAACCAGGAGGGCCACCAGGTGCGGTCCAATGACGGGGAGCGGGGCCTAGCACTTGAGAGGCATCGGAAGTCGTCGCATTAAAAGGTTCGACACGGGGATTAGGTGAGCCGAGCCGTGCATCGCCACGCAATCTGTGAGGAGCTTGTGGGGTTAGACGTTGACCCGACGTTGACCCACCCAAAGTTTTAGCTAATGTTTATCTCGGATCTCATCTCATAATGAACTGATAAAGGTTACCCATAAAAGCCCAAAGCCCACAAAACTAATGAAAGCTAGGTTAGACGTTGACCCGACGTTGACCCTTCCAAAGTTTTAGCTAATGTTTATCTCGGATCTAATCTCATAATGAACTGATAAAGGTTACCCATAAAAGCCCAAAGCCCACAAAACTAATGAAAGCTCATAAAAATTAAATATTGGCCCATGCAGGTTTCGAACCTGCGACCTTCGCGTTATTAGCACGACGCTCTAACCAACTGAGCTAATAGGCCATGTTATTTAATTTGATTCCGTCTTATATTTCTATTAAATTTTCCGCAGAGACCACTGCTCCCTCCATCTTCGCCCTCGTAGTCGTGTCTCAGAAAATGGGGGAGACCATTCGTGACGCAGGGATCGTCCCAGCCGCCAAAGGGCATTCACTCTAATGGGGAAGATGAGCCATATCAAATCGAACTTTACGGAAGCAGTAGAGCGAGGGAGAGGGAGCGGGAGCTTCAAATCTCTCCCGCCAGTGGAGCCAACCTGGAATTTTTCTCTCCAAAAAACAAAAAAAGGTTAGATTTGATTACAGCTTGACCAGAAGTCAACTAGACATGATTTTGACTTTACCCTCACAAGGAAAGCCGTTGGTTTATTTTTCTTGTACCACAGATGATTGACTTCGTCCTTGAGATATAATCCTGTTGGCTTTAGAGGTGGCAGCAGACCAATTGAAAGCCTTGCACTTTGTCTAACGCAATTATCATAGTTTGAATTCCATCTCGTATTTATAGTTCCTCATAAAAGTTTGAATCTGAACAATCAGATTCATGTGAAGTGTCCGTCCCTGTGTCTCTTCCACCTCTATCTAATTCACTACTATAACGTTCCTAGGACACTGACATATTCTCGTGGAGATCGATACTGTGCACATAATGATGGAACGACATCCTTCAATATCCTCCTTAGCCGACAACGATGACCAGAGCCAGTTTGCTCACCTTCAATCCATGAAGAGAACCAGCTCAAACCACAACCGAGATCGAAGTGGATAAAGAGGTGGAAGAAGACTCGAGCCCAGACCTGCCTGCAGAAGACGAGATAACGATCCAGCGATCAACCAGCAGCACTGCGGAAAGAGAAGGAAGACGAGAATCACAGACTGAGAACAGAGTACTGGATCAACAAGATTCGTGGCTGGGTCATGGTGGTGGCTTCACTGGTTGGCAAGACGAACTAAGCTTGACGTCTTCGACGTCGCAGCCATCTTACAACAGCAATAGCTGAGGAAACAGTGGGACGACTGGGCATCGTGCTGGTTATCCAATACTTCTCCTACCAATGGCAGGAGTCATGATATCCGATCCAAAGCACAAACGCTAAAAGAAGCTCAACTGTGTGCAAGTGAAGAGTCCCACAGGCTGTCGACACACAATGTACGAATCAGATTGCAAAATAAATCGAACCTATACACGAAAACAGAGAAGCACAAGATCACCAGTGTAGCGTAGTTACACTGGACATTCTACCATTCTATACATCACGCAGCTTCTCTTGCAAATATCAGTTTCTACAACACGCTAGACATTTCGTCACAATCTAAGTGGAGCTGAATTCGAGCCAGATTTGTTGGAACTCCTTGACAATGAGACTGTGATACTTCCACGAATTCAACGATAAGTAGCACGCTAGCAGCTCCTCCATTTCCTTCGGCGATCGAATGTTGTTTCCGATGATCATTTCCACCATCGACTCCCTGAAATCCCTTTGCGGATCCGAGGACGACTTCACCACCACCAAGCTCCCCAGCAATGCCTTGCTCTGTTGCACTGATGACTTACGGTTCCTGTAAGCCTGGAGACCGGCGAGGCGTGGAGTGCGATAAGCTCTGACCTCTGGTCTCCTTCCAATCCGCTTCCTGTGCTCCCGAAGAACGCAAGTCTTGTCCGGTGCGTCATCGTCATGGACATCCTTTATCGGTTTCGTCAGAATTGGTGGTAGTTTAAGCTCCGACAGTACTTCCAAGTCTCCACTCATGGTGCCCATGGTGTTGTCATCCGTGGAGGAATTTTCATGGCATCGATCAACGTAGTCACGATACGATGGGCTTTCAGACTCTGTAGCCTTCCTTTGGATGTTTGCTCTGGTCTTTCTCGGAGATAATGCGGGGAAATGAGTGTCTGAGGCCTTGTGGTTGACAGGAGAACGAGGAAACCCCTCTGTTCTTTCTCTGGTGGAGACGTAGTAGGAGGATCTTCGAGGGAGTTGAGCCAGTTCTCTGGGTGGCGAAGATGTATGAGGATGACTTCGCTTCATGGTGTTGTGGATGCTCTGGCGTCTGGTTGATCTGCCTATATCCTTGAGCTTGTAGAACCAGGAGCCAGGCATCATGTCAGATAACCTAAATCGATGATTGCCCATCTGCAAACTACACTCTCGATGGAAGAAGAACACTTTGTTATGGACTACTAGATAAGTAGAGCTTGATCCACATGAAGAGCATGAGCTAATTCTGCGGTTTCTTACGGATAGGAAACGTAAAGCTCCAGCCTCCAGATTTCTTTATGTCCCGAGGAGGAGGAGGAGGAGGATAGTGGGAGACAAACAAAGAGAGGTGAAAGGTTGGTAGGAAGCAGAAAAGGTTGGGATTGTCGATAAAGATGGTGGTGGGATCAAAAACATAAACCGCATCCTCCTCTCAGAAACTAAAAGCAAATCAGAAACAGGGAACTACTGAATGAAAGATGGAGAACACAATTATGATGACTGCTAATATTCAGCATGAAAAGTGTATTATTTGATTTCATCAATTGATGAACTTGAGATGCCACAACGCATGGCCTTCTCCTGCTTGCTTGCAGGGAGTGTGGTAGGAGTACACACCCTTTAGAAGAGTGCCGAGGCCATTATGGCTGGAAGTCCGCAGCTTTACAGCCAAACGTGGAGCGCTTTTGGGGCGGTGTGACTCTCCGTGCGTTTCCGAGTGCGCTGTAACAACAGACATGCCGGCGAGATTAAGGTCGACTTTTAACGTGGGGGAGGGGCGAAGAGGAAGAAAAGCAGAGAAGGATATGCCGACGACATGTGCAGTGCGATTTGGTCATACATTGCAGCTAATGGTGGGCGGCAAGCGATTTCGATGTGCGTAGAAGCCACACGTAAAGGGCAAATATGGCATTTACTATCACGTCGGCAACGAATTATGGATCGGCTTATTTCTGACTTGAGTTTGAATTTAGATCTCGACACAACTTTATCCAGAATGAATTTTATATATATATATATATATATATATATATATATATATATATATATCATACTGAATATATGTATTATATAATAATTCATACTGAATAAAACTGTGGATCCGTACAACACACACACAATATATATATATATATATATATATATATATATATATATATATATATATATATATATATATATATATATAATCACAAGCTATCTTTACCTGATCTATTATTCTACATGAGATTTGAGCTACAGTTCATCATGTGTTTCCGTGACAATTAACGAATTCGAATCATTGTCAACATGTTTCAGGGTAGACCAGATCAAAAACTACTGATAGAAATTAATGGGGGGTTGACTTGATGCTCAAACTCCCATGAACTTTGAGAACGCATGATCGGTTTGTCAACTCCCATCATTTTCCAGGTTCTGCCTACCTAATACTGTTGCTCTCTCATCAACTGTTCTTTGATAACAAGCCAAGATGCACGTCTCAACTCTCTCGAGTTCTCGTTGCCCTATTCATGGATGTTAACTCGACTTCAATTATGTCCAGACTTCTCCAAAAATCAAAAAAACTTTTTTCCTGCATTTTTATACACAATTATTACTTACATATCATTTATAGAATGATTTCTCCAATCTATATTTATAACTATATGTTCTTTTTCCTGTTGTTGTCAGGGTTCACAGTTCATATTTCTGCACCATTGTAACCCAATCAAGTAGCACATACCATGATGTTTAAATCCCCAAAACAATTACATATACAGCAACTTGGCTTCTTCTCATCCATTTTGCTGTCCTTAAGTTATGCTAAACACACAAGCGTGAGAAACATTACAAGTTACTATCGTAAACTTCTTCTTCTCATCCTTTTTTATTTGCACTCTCAAAACACCAGAAAGCTATGTCTTTTCGTGGATACTGTAACAGTCTTCTTCTGTCATCTAAGAATGTCCTCCATTGGATCCATCACTTGGACCGGACGGTGGCGCGATGTCTTTAAACATGGTGAAGAGGACCGGCGCCGACGAGGACGTCGCCACGAGCTTCTTATTCTTCGACACCAAGCCAACGGTGGTGGCCGTCGCCGTGTTGCATGGCTGGGCAGATGGAGGACTATAACTCGAAGCTGTCTTCCCTGGGCCGGAGGTGACCGGACCGAGAGGTCTCGCAGTGCATTGCTGGAAGATGATTAGGATTAGAAGACATGCAGTGACTTTGTATTGGATTGCCATGGCGGATAACAAGAGGTAGTATGGTAGTGCAGACCAGCACTTGCGTCGAGGTTATTTATAGAGGAGAGTGGAGGCGAGCAAAGTGACCGAAGGGGGAAGACGGAAGGAGTGTGTGTTGGAGAGCTCGGAAATGGTTACGTCAGAGGTGAGAGAAGCGAAGGGACTCCAACCCTCCGTTGTTTGACTTCCACATGCGTTCACGAGTAGAGGAAGAAGAAGATGGCACGTTATTGTGAGAGTTAAAGTGGGAAATTAGGTGATTAAACATTTGATCGATGTGGTGGATATCCGTGCAGGTACGTAGATCAACAGGGAGCTAATGGTGATCGATCGAATCGTCAAAGATACTGGCATTCGCCCACTGATTCTTTCGGCGAAAGAAGTCAATTGGTGGTTTGACTTTTTATTCATCTTGTCCACCGGAGTCAACGTCCGGTTTGGCATTTGGAATGCTAAGAGCTGAAGATTACTGAAGTATGGAATCCGATGAATTAAGGATCGAGTTTTTGATGGATGGATGGAGTGTTGGAGTACAATTTCTTACCGTGAAACACCATCCAAAAGAAATCAATGGCACGACACCATCACTTTCTTTTAGTGACATGACGTGGTTAGGGAATGGAGGAAAGATCTAAGCAAGGATACAGAGTTTGATCTTTTTACACAACATCCCACGATCTCTCTTGTGGCTTTAAGACACAAGTCTCTCATGAAGTTGACAGTTCTACAACACTAAAAGTAGCCAAAATATTGTGCTTCTTGCTGCACTTTCTTGCACATCGCCCTCACTCTTTGGATTCTGGAGTTCTCGGTATTCCTGAGCCGTGGTTGATGGTGGTAGTGGACAAGTTGTCTTCCTCCACCAAATGCTCATCAAAGCTTTGTGTGAACATGGTTCATGGAATTGGACAAGTTATCTCCATCCTCAAGTTTTCTTCCATTCAAAATTGTTGCTACTTTTGTCTTGAATAAAAATTCCATAAAACAAAAAAGAATGGATGAATTCCTGAAATATATTTTTTTTAAATTTATTTTCTCATGAAGTATTCCCATTTTCGGAATTCCCTAATAATATATTCTTTTCAATAATATTAAAAATATTATTTTTATATAAATTTTATAAAAAATACCGTATTAAACATAATAATGTTTATACTATATCATGGTGTTTTCAATAATATCAATAAACCACTATAACTTAGTATAAAAATACTTAAACATAATATTTTTATTACATTATACTATTTTTTTTAATACTCCTGAAAACATCTGAACATAATGTAAAAATACTATAATTGAACCGATTCACTTTCGGTCCATTAAAAAAGAGAAAAAAAATAGATAGGTTGTCGGATTATAAGTATTTTAGGTATTAGATAAAAAAAAATGTTTCGTGCAAAAATCCAAAAAAATATTTTTTTTGAGAATTCATAAAAAATAATAAAATAAATAATCTATATTATAAATGACTACTGTATATTTGTGGCAATATTTCACATGCATCCGAAAATGAGAAGGACGTGCACGGCAGTCTGATGTGAACAACTCTTGACTCGTCGAGTCAAATCTAATCCAAATCGATTCGCCCTGACCCGATCTAATCCGCGTGAACATAAGGGCAGGACCTTTTTGTAATTGTGACCACAGAAAAGCCCTAAAAATAATAAATGTGGCGGTGAACCTAAGAGCCGTCACGAGTCTCTCTCGCCCTCTTCTTCCCTGTTCTCTCTGTCTTCTCCTCTCGTGTCGCTCATTCTCGAAGCCCATGGAGTGCAGCATTCGGAGCTCGTCTCTGGTGCCGCCGAGGCCGGCGTCTCGCCTCGGAACTTCCTCGGTACCCGCGAAGCCCCGATTAGTGGTACAGAGGCTTATTTCTCTGTTTCTTTCCTGAATTCCCTCTTTATGTTTTTTCTCCCCTCTGTGTTAACCTTTTTTGTGAGATATTTTCCTTATATATATTTTTTTTGAAGGGGTTGAAGCCCTCGATCGCCCGAAGTCGTCTGGTGTTCTGTAGAGCGGCTGGGTCTGATGACAAGGATTTGGGAAACGGGTTCCCGAGAGTCACCAGCAAGGTTTTCGTGGAGGAGGTGAGCGGCTCCGATTTCACTGTTCCTTCTAGCTCTTACCGCAGGATAATGCGATCGATTCGTTTTACGGTCGTCTGGTATGAACTGAGTTGTCCAAAAGCAGAATTCGGGATACTTGAATTGAATGCCTTAATTGGAGCAGCAAGCGACTATAATTGTGTTAGTTTGGATGGAATTGAATTGGTATGTTATGACTAGGAGCAAATCACGTGACCTTAAGCTGGGTCTGAATGGAATTCGTTTATTGAAGTCGTACTATTTATTGAATGCCTGATATAGCATCATTCTTCATGAAAACACTTGTACTCATTGTCTTTCTTTTAACACGGTATAATTCCTCTTTTTGTGTCACACCCAACCCAAAAAGCATCGATGGTTTGGTTTAAATGACAGCACAATGGTAAATACATATACAATTTATTCAAATCTAACTTGATCCGCCAGTTATATATGCAACCCATACAATGTCTTGGTCGGGCTGAATTGGGTTGATACAATCTGATTGCATTTATTTATTCTAAATATGATTTTCTTTATTTTAGTAGTTAATTCAAATCTTAAACAAGAATACTACTGGAATAATAGGTAACTCAAAGCATTTCCTTTTTTTCTTTCCAAACATCCAAGGGTATTAAGGCATTCAATTCATTTCTATTATTTTCCAAACAGAAAGCTAACTTTCAATTCAATTGAACTCAGTTTCAATCAACTGAAATCTATTTAATTATAATTAAGTTAAAGTTGATTCAGTTTTACATAAAGTTGGTTCCAATTAGAGTGTTAAAAGATGAGCTCTAAGCTTGAAATTCATTTTTATGGAATTTTAGAACCTAAATTCAGAGATTGATGGTGATGAGACAGCTTTTTGAAGATTAGCAAGAAAGGAACAACCGGGATTTCATATTTGATAAATGTAGCCTTGAATTTTATATCTTTCATCTTTTTGTTGTATAATGACTTCTGCCTTTGGCTGTCACCATATTAATGAAAGTGGTTCAAGCGTGCATATGTTGGTTCCAGGCAATTGGAGCCGAATATGGAGAAGGTTTTGAGACGTTTAGAATGGATGGTCCACTAAAGGTTGATGTGGTAAGAATCTCGACTTCTTGTTCTTTGCAGTCTTGTGATGTTCATTGTTGTGAGATAAAAATTGATGATGCTGATTTTTTTAGGATTATCTAAATGATAAATTGCAAGAGTGCTTTCTTCAACGGGTACGGCATGCCATGAAGCCAGATGAAGCATTTGGACTTATCTTCTCATGGGACAATGTTGTGGTAATTACTGAAACTCTTTTGGTATCTTTGTATCTCTTTGTTATGTTTTCTAGTAGAACCAAATCAATCATAGGCACTTGTTGCCAACATTTGTTGATCTGTACCTGTCATTTCCTGGAAACATCTAACCCACTGTAGGCAAGTAATCTGATCCTGTACATGCTTCAACATTTACAGTTGTTTGCAAAAGTAACAAACTGTGCTATATCAACTGTGACATTAGTTGAAAAACACCAGAACCTCCAGGGAAGTTCAACAGTGGAAAAGAGTTTAGTGAGAGCTTGGGCTTGACTTCAGAAGTTTAAGAACACAGTTTGGTCTTGTGAATAGCTGCAGCCTGATGATGCCTTATAGGTTCTATAGGAAGAGTATCAAAAAGCTGCTATTTTCTTAGAGTAGTTGCAAGTATCTTGGAGCATTTTTTTTTCAGTGTCTTTTGCTTTTGTTTTTTGTGTATTGTATGACATGAGCATACTTTTGTGTTTGTCTCAGGCTGACACCCGATCTTTGAAATTGGATGCTTGGAGACAGCTTGCTTCTGAAGAGGGTATGTTTGCAGCTGATATAAGGAATATGCTGTTTTGTCACGCATTCAACATATTCAGCAGCATTTAGTGGTCCACAGAAAAAGCACTAGTATAATTAGTTTGTACCAAGATTATGGCATCAAAAGTGATGGTTCCTGGGTTTTGAAGGCTGTGAGCGAGTGGTGGGAAGGAGTTGGTATTTTACTAATTTTTTGTTTTCTTGTTTTTTCACAATCAAGAATCTGTTAAATTAATGATTGGGCAAGTCAAAAGAATGGGTGAACCAAAATACCTAAGTGCTTGACCAGGAGTCTTTGCATGACAGTATAATTTCCCACTTAAGTTCTCAAGTCAGTTGTATTGGAGGTATCTGGTTATTGGATCATCTAGTTATTCATTCTTTTGGTCTACTAAAGCACCCTGGTTTTGGGAGATTGTATGTGTTTTAATGCATCTTTTTTCCTTAGAATCTCATTTGTTTCCCAGAACTTCATGGTTGTGACCATTCTGTCAGTCTAATGCCTAATAATCTTGTACATAAATTCTAGAGATATTGGAATAGTTTGAACTAAAAGCAATTTGTTGTTTGCATGCCATTATCTACAAGGCACATAATGGATCCTGTATCCTGATTGGGACCACTTTTGGCATGATATTTTCTTCATTGCAGTTGAATATTATCTTTGTGTTTTGCTCGATTGTTCTGGAGCTCTTATGCCGTAGCTGTTATTGTACCCTATTCTCATGCAGGAAATGAATTTTCAAGTGACAGACACATAAACAAGTTGATTCTTCATACAGCTGCTGATCATGTCCTTCGTAAGGTAAAGATCTATGCTTGGATAATTGTACTTCGGCCACTGATTTAGTGTAGTTGTTTTTCTAGATGTTGATCATGTCTTGAGTGGTAAGTAGAATAATGGCATATTGAATCTAGAACTTTGATGCACTAAAAGCATCTAATGTGTAATGTATTTGATTTATCTTAAAGGAGATGATTTCCTTCTAGGTATTTCTGGTGGAAATCGTATATGAAAATATCTGTATAATACATTGGCATTCAAGGACTTGTTCTTCATCAAACTGTTAAAAACACAGATGAGCTTGTAACTACACTAGATTATTTGTCTGGATCTGCTTCTCCTCCAAAAGAAACCTGTAGCTACGTCTTTCTAAATACAACATTATTTTGATGGAAAATCATTCATTTTCGGTGATGCACTGATTGCTGATGTTTGCTGAAATGGCACAAAAATCATCCAATCTAAAAACCGAGCATGGTTGCTTTTTTTTTTCCTTATCTCTATTAGCCAGTGTGGGATTTTGGAGCCAATTTGAGTCAATATCTATATGAATTTGTGATGCCTTGATAAGGTGCACCTATGAAACTCATTGCACAAAACAGACTGATTTTGAACAGGTTACTAGAACCTGAAGGCATTGTGGCTGACTGAAGGTGTAAAGGTCATTAGTTTCTTTGTGTTATGATGTTATCATGAGTTAGGCTGAACAAAGTGAGATATTTATAAAGCTAGATCGATAATTTGGTTAGTTTTGGGTTTTCCTTTAGGGCTTATGACCTTCATACTTGGTGGACATTGGAGCGGCCACTGCAAAGACCGAACTAATTTCTTCTAGTGGATTCTGCCTCCCCCTTGCCTCTTGCCTCTATATGCTTCTCTTCCTTAATCTTTCTCTTGTATCCTTTCTCACTTATAATATACTGTTTCATGGTATTGCTACATTCTTTTAAAACTCCAGTTCAACTAGGTTACATTAGAATTTGCTTGAAAACAATACGATCAGCTAAGGACAAAAAACGATGGAAATGTTATTGACTCACACAGAGCTAAGATTGATGTTCTGATGGCGATTGTCCAAGCTTTCAAAAATTGGCTGACCCAGATCAGGATCAATATACTATGTATATGGGCTTGGTCATCAGCTTTACTTTAGCAGAGATGTAACATGCTACACTGATATTGATGTCTTTATGCATTTTTTTTGCCTGACCTTGCTACATTGATATAAAGGTATCAACTAGCTTGGTTGATAAGGACTTTGAGAGTTTATCGCAAGATATTAGTCTCAAATCCCGTCTTCGTCACTTACCCTTTGCAAAAAATGAAAAAAAATATTTCTTGAATACATGCTAGCTTTAATAAGGGAATTTCAAATGAATGACAAAACGTTGATTTTTTGGAGTTTTTAGAAATTTTAGTTTTAGCTTATTTAACTAAAATTTCAAAGGACAGATTGTGAACTGACATCTGGTGCTTGGTTGCATGTCTGTACAAATTCTACCAAATATAACTATCACAAGAGTGCATCTTGTCATTTTAGGCTGACTAGGCACAAATCAGAAGAAGTTTTATATCTTCCATAGAAATTACTAGAAGCAGCTAAGAATTTTTTTGTATCATCTCAATTAAATTCTGAGTATGTCATGCTCCTATAAAATGGCAACCAAATAGACCAATGCTGTTGTCGATCCTGTGTTTTTTCTTTGAGTAGTTTTTCTTTTCTTGGTATCAAATAAGAATTTTTAATATATAGAGCTGCATTCATTAGTAAATGACTGATGTTGCAGGATTCTTTTTGAGTTTCCAGGTTTTGTGCTGGGAGGAAGAAGAAAGTGAATTGGAAAGATTGAAGTCACGGCTGTCACAGTTATACTATGAGAATCTTATTAAGGTATGTTTCTCCTTATTACATGCATGACCGTCAATGAATTCTCTATGAGCTAGTTACAAGCTTTTTTGCTTGTCCAGCTAGATGCACCAGTTGAAGGATTAAAAGAGTGGCTAGATGCAGTCCATACAGCAGGCATCCCTTGTGCCATTGTATCATGTCTTGATCGAAGATATATGCACGAGTCCTTGCAGAAAATGGGGCTTAAAAAGTATTTCCAGGTGGATTTTATGCGGAACTCCACTCGTCCTTTACTTTTTATGATTTTTTTTGATGCAGCCATCAAGCTGATGGTTGCTTCTCGTGGCATGTAGGCTATTGTGACTGAAGAGGATGGAATGGAGTCTATAGCTCATCGATTCCTCTCAGCTGCAGTAAAGGTATTTGCAAAACTTAAAACTTGATGTCAATACAAATTTACATCTCTTTTTCTATTTCCTGTGGATGTTTAATTTCATTCTGAATTCTTACTAGGCTGTATTATCATCTCTATAATGAAGATGCTGTTTTAAGATTCTCTTAATTGATGATGTTGCTTAATGTCACAATGGCCAATATTATATAAAGTAAAAACTCAAACCTTTACCCTGAGAGAATAACCCAAATGTTGGATAATTACTAATCTGTTTCCATTTTACTGCAAAAATTTAATGAAGTATTATCTTTGCCCTGAGACTAGTTCAAAAGTGGGATAAATTTCTCACTTTACTGGTTATTTTTTGACATTAAACTGGATGGAAGCCCAAGGGAAACAATGGATTATTAAGCATGGGTCAATGTGAAAAGATAATTTGTGACAGATTTAAAAGTAACTTAGTTATCCTTGTATAGTCAACCAGCTATGGTGCAGTGCAGACAGTCAACTGAAAGAGAAATAAGTAATAAGCTACTACTTAAAAACAATATCAAGTGTCATGCTAAATCAATTAAATTCTTATTCTACAGAACTAAAATTTAGAAAAACAATATATAAACAAAAAAAGGGGCCAAATTAAACATTATAATAAACACATACAAATTCAACAAAAAAATAATTAAAACACATTCTTGGAGTTGTCATATTTTCATTGGCACCTCGAGATTTTAATTCATTTTAAACCCATCATGGATCAGGATTTTTTTTCTCCAACTTGTTGCTTTTCATTGCTTCTGAGTTCAAGGGTGAAAACTACTGAATTCATGGTTCTTGACTCTTGGCCACTTCAAGAAGCCGACATACTCCAGATTTTCTTTTGTCATTTTTCTTAATGATAAATAATCTTATCTCACTTCCGCTGGCCTTATCTAATTACCTAATATCATCTGGTCATTGACTTGATGAACACCTGTCAGCTGATTGAATTGTCACAATACCATTATCTTGCTGTGTCGCCAGCCTGCTTCCTCTCCAGCACAGCTACTAATCTTAGAACAAAATGGAGGTATTGTTGCAAATATTGTCTTTTTCAACATCTTCAAACAACTGAATTCTGATTACAGTGTTCAAGTTGGCATTACCTTCCTGCCAACTTCCTACCGGGATTGACATGTCACTCCTATTAGCTGCTCTATTTGACAGGGTGCCTTGGTCTAATAGCTAGGATGGGTTTGAAGTTAAGGTGTTGTAAATGGTAGTGGAAGAATGATGCAAGGGTTGGTTGTTGAGTTCTCATGGCGGCATGCTTGGCAGATGTGGCAAATGAAACAGTAATCCTGGTACAGAATTTAGTCCCTGTGGGATCTCTACTGTGTTTATTTGACACTCAGGTTATCTGAAATCTAAAATATCTTATATGCATTACATGTCTTTTACTTTCAACTAAATATATTTACATAAGTTCCTGTTTTCTCTTTCCCAAATTGGGTGACTCAATATGTGGACTGTAAATTCAATATAAAATTTGTAGACAATTTGGTTTGTGATTTTTTTTTTCACTTCCAATGTTGTGGGATATACATTTGTTTTCAGTATTTGAGTTGCATGTATCTTATTCTTTCTTTCTCTGGAATTTAAGATATTAGGAGCAACATTAGTATACTTCTTGCCATGGTGGCTAATTGTTGTGTCCAAAATAATGTGTTGCTATATTTTAGTTGGTTGATGTTCTTCATTTTCCGTGTTAGATGGATAGAAAGCCCTCCAAGTGTATTGTATTCGAGGATGATCCTAGAGGCATTACTGCTGCCCATAACTGCACAATGATGGCTGTAGCTCTGATTGGTGCTCATCCTGCGTACGTGTGTTTCATCTTTCTTAACAGTTTGATTGCATTTTATATTACTTGATTGTAATGTACCTTCAAAGTGCGTCTGTTATTTGATATGCTTAATACCCACTTTAAACTTATGATTATGAGTATTCAATTGCGATATGTAGTAATTAATAAATTCTTATCAGGTACTAGCAAGAATCCACTATAGTTGGCAAACCCACGTGCCTTCAGATCAGTTATTGCTTGCAACTAGTTATTGTTCCCGGCAAATCTTTTAAAGCGTTAACCTTGAACTCTTCAGTTATTTGGATATAGCAACTGCATTGAAGTTGTAGATTGTAGTATGAACTTATTGGGTGTGACGAATGGGACTAATCACATAAAGAGAAGACTGTTGTTAACCAAGTCACGACGAGCATGCCATATATGAGAATTGTTTAGATTGATAGCTTAATTATCTGGGGATCAAAGTATATTCACCTGTATTGGTTGGTAGAGACCGGTATTTACTGATCAAACGGTCAATCAAGAAGTGGACTAAGGGATTTAACCTGATTTGGTCCAGTATGGGCTTGTACTGTCTAATAAGCTCACTGTACTGAGTTTATCTAGGGGTAACCATACTGGTTTCAAATTGTACCACGTGATACCAGTATTGTTTTTTAATTTCAGCCACTTGTCACTGTCCTTTCTTATTCTTTTTCTTTCTTTCTTTCTCTCACACATGCTCTCTCCCCTCCTCCCCGTTGCACCATTGCTGCCACCGCCTCCTCCCATTGCCACTGCTGCTGCCAGCTCCTCTGAGTCACCATCTCCTCCTCTGCCTCCTACTGGTAGTCTCTTTCTCTGCCTCCTTTTCTCTACCTCCCTTCTTCTCACCCTCCTCTTTGGTCCAAAAGATATCAATCCATAGTGAGTGTTAGTACATTGATTTATACCAATACCATATCAATCTGGCCGCAATCAGTGTTTGGTGGAAGATCAAGATTTTAATTACTGTGGTGGATTATACACATATTATGCATCTTACAGTGTTGAAATAAGAGGGACATCAAATGTGACAGATCTGCTGGAACTTGATAATAAGTGGCAGTGATTGAGGACTGTAGGCCCTTTTGTTCCTTGGGTGTGGGTTGAGGTTAGCAGCGTAATAAACATGAGATTGCACATGAACTAATTAGCTGAGGTGATGAAGGTGCAATCTTTGCAATCTTCATCAGAGACCAGAAGGTTTGGTTGCTGATCAGGAACACTGGCATGCTGTAGTGAGGGCCGTTGTCTGCCTCATTAATAAAGTGAGGAGGGATGACTTATGGCAAGTAAAATATGAATGACTTGAAAATTACCAAAACTAAGGTAACATAGCAAGTTGGTGACCGGAGTAGTTGTGTTTCACTTTTAATTTTGTGATGTGAGCAAAGTGAATCTAGGACTAGGAACAATAAATATGTAGGGCGTGATAGACAAATTGCCTACATTATCGCCATCTTGGAGTTCCAAAATATGTTACATGGGATACCTAACAGATGAAAGTAATTAAAAAAGCAATATCTTCAGCCAGGACAGCTATAGCTTGGTCATGTAGAATGAAGATATAGTAACCATGGATGAGACATCGCTGACCTCTAAAAGAAATTTGGACAAACATGCTGTGAATTTATTGATTGTCAGAGAAGGTGTTATACAACAACTGATATACTTATAATAGTTCAGTTGCTTTTGAGAGTATCTGTGGGCCCATAATAAGGTTCCGAGGCAAGTTAAGAAAACCACCCCAATTTAGATGAGGGCATTCTTCATCACTTACAAGGGCAGCCAAGAGTGGTCTGATGGTGCATCTGTGGCATAGTTTAGTACAGGATATTGCTGATATTTTTTTTGCATTCCAATTCATAGTTGTGAACCATATATTTCATCATTTCTGGCACTTGGGAAGAGGGCTTTCACAGTTTAGATATTTGCTTTCTATAATGGATTTATCCTCAGAAATTGAGCTGAAAAGAATTATTCACTCTACTGTTATCTGTTCTAATATTAACAGACCAAACATTGAGAATTTTTCACTCAAGTTATTTTCACATACTATAGGGGTCTCACATAAGACTGTCATATCTCGAGTATTATTAGAACATGGAGTTCCTTCTCCATCCTGTCAATCAATGTGCTTTTATAAGGAAAACTTACATGATGTTGTGTTCCGTAGTCTTCTTTTGCTTTGTTTCCCTATGATTTTTGGATGGTCTTTCATCACTCCACTGAAATTTGTTTACTAGATAGCTATTGTCGTAAAGTGACTGTAATCTTTCGCTACTCTTTCTGCAGGTATGAGTTGGTACAGGCCGATCTTGCTGTTGCTAGCTTTAGTGAGCTCTCTGTGATTAACCTTAGAAGATTATTTGCTCACAAGGGATCAAGTTTTATGGATTTGCAGAAGCAGATAATAGAGAAATCACCACCGAAAAGAAAGCTCATGACCGATACAATTTATTAATTTTTCCCCCCCTTCTGCACGTCTCTTCTTTTTGGTTCAGGTAAAGAAAAGCCCTGTACATATCACTTTTCTTTGAAGCCCTCCAATAAGCATTTTTGCAAAACGATTCAAATATGAGAAAATAAGTTTTTTTTCTCTCTCTCCCTCTCCCTTTATTGACATTGTGTCTCTTGTTATGCCTTATTATATTTTATTGTTTTCTTGGGGCATTTGTTTGGAAGTTATAAATTGCTCATATGGTTCTATTATTTTTTCACGCAATAAGCACATCATTGTCAAAGCATCGGAGAACAAAATGGTGTACACTGGAACCTGTCATTCCATGAATGATGGGATGGGATGGAATGGAAGATCGAAGCTATGGGAATTGTCAATCGGGTGGGTTTCACTCACCTGGAATCTGCCATTCCTACCGACCGAGTTGGGTACTTGAAATCATGTGCCACGCCTCCCATTGCACTTCAAAATGAGTTGATGACAATTAGTTTTCCAGTGCGACAGGTGTCCAGTTTATAGTAATTTGAGAGGAGAAATGTTGTCCTCTTGCTAAACTTTTGGGTGTAGAAGTTCATAGAGTTCTTTTTTCTGTTAATATAATTTGAATTAAATTCTATAGTTAGAATTTTGATAAGAATCAATATAATGAAGTGGATATCCTGTTTGACTTAGTTTTGGAGTTTAAGCATTTAGAATAATAACAATGATCATAGAGTTTAAACATTGTGTGCTGACGGCCATTTGTGGTTGCCACCATCAAAGGTATCCATCGTACACTCGCATCTTCGTCGACGGCATCATCGGTTCGCTAGGGACGTTGACCTTGATCAATTGGCGACTCTGGTACACCCCTGTAGTAGCACTCTGGTACACCCCTGTAGTAGCAAGATTCACTGTCGTATCGGTGGCGGTGAGCTCAATGCCTTCGACCTCATAAGACCCTTCGCATCCGGGCTTGACCTTTCCCGCCTGTTCACTGATGCAGCCTCGGATCAGGAGCGATTCGCGTCTAGCGAGACGACGGACCGAATTATGGATCGAGTCGAGGAGGTGGGGGAGACAAAGGGCTTGGCGGTGATCGAGAGGAAGAACAGGGATTTCGTGCTGTCGGTGGAGGTCTACGGGTTTGCCGACGATGTGTTGGTGGAGGGGTTTGCCGACGATGTGTTGGTGGAGGAGGTGGGCGACGATGCGGTTTGAAGCTTCTGGAAGGAGAAGCCGAGGCCCGCGTTGAGTGGTGCAGTTCACCTCGGTTTGTGAGCCACGGGGCTACGAGTTTGCATGTAGGATTTGGGCTAATTATCGATTACTATATAGCTAGATATTTTTAATATTTATTTTTAATATTAAAAAAAAAAAAATTTAAATATTTATAGTTATTAAAAAATATTTAATCTCATTTATCGTAACGTTGCTCAAATATCATATTAATAAGGTCTAACTATATTGAAACATTTGGTAAAATCTAAAATGAGGTTTCAATCGAGAAGAGTTAATTATATATTATATATCATGTAGTTAGTTACTTTTAATATCTCGAGCTTTATATTTTTAAAAATTATATTGAGATAGGATTAAAAAGATAATTTCATAGGATTAAAAATTAAGAAAGAAATTTTTTTTGTTGGAACAAAAGGGTTAAATGCTTCATAAATATAGAAATCATAATATAAGTCTTGAAAGTATAGGAATTAGAATAATATGTAATTAGACCCATAGAGAAAGGCATCGATACAATATACCTTATGTCACCTTCCCACTCTAAAGAGCTCACATGTCTTGGTAATGGTTGTAACATTTTGCCCTTCTCTTAAGCAAAATGCCAAAACATGGAGCCAGAGAACTGCTGGAACATGCAAATGCAAATGCAAATGCACAACAGCGTACCCCATGGATTTCTTAGTTGATCTTCCTACAGTTGATCCTGATCTCTCCGCTGCTACCAGTCAAAGGACTAATGCTTGCCATCTTCACCATGGCGCTGGCGAAGTCGCTGAAGAACTTGGCAGAGTTCGTGGCGTAGGAGCCGACTTGAGACTCCACCGACCCTCCTCCATTCATGAACAGCTGCTGGTCCGAGTGCAGGAGCCCTCTCTCCCTCACCAGATTGGCGTAGTAGTCATTGTCGAACACGGTCGGCGTCGTCGAGTCGAGCGGCGACAGCTCGTTGTCGCCGCCAGAGCTCGAGCAGTTCGACCGCAACGACGACGCAAAGGAGGGGTCGATGTTCGTGTCGTTGTAGATTCGGGCTCGGAACAGGAAGCACCGGGCTTGACCTATCGTATGAGCCCCTGCAGGTATTATCACATGCAGCTTACTCGATCGAATGGAGCTCCAGAATTGGATGTAAGGTGGGGTGAGGAATGGCTGTGAAGGAGAATTACCGGAGAGGGCTGCCATGTCGGAGGCGCTAAGGCCTTTGCCGGAGAAAGAAGAGATGAGAGTGCGGAGGTCGGCGGTGGGACCGGGGATGTCGGTGTTCGCGGAGCTCAAGCTTGCGGTGGTGGAGTCTCTCCTGCCCAATTCAACCGTCCATGTCGGTCCTCCTAACTGTGAGATGTTTTCCCCGTAGCAGATTAATAAGATTTGAAGCCTTCTATTTGACTACAATTACGGCAGCGTAAAGGGGTCACGAGATCCAACCGCGACGACCGAGTCGCGAGCAGCGACGGCGACGATGTCGGCGCAGGACACGACTTGCTTGCAGGCGCTCTCCAGCTTCGACTTGATGGCGTCGATGACCTCAAATCCTCTCAGGGAGTTGTTGTTGGGGTTGGCGGTCTTCTCCCCTGTGAAGGTCGAAGTGTCATCCAGCAATAAAGAAGCATCACATCCCTGCGAGCGAGCAACACATCGTCCATTAATCCTCCTCTGGTTGATCCTAATTGTGCGCTTGTGATATAAATAGAAGCCTAATCAAGCTAAAGAAGAAGACTTGCTTGAACAAAGCAGTCGTGGAAGTGAAGCCTGAGCAAGGAAGCACCCATGCGGCGGTCCCTGGCCACTGCTGCTCTCACGGCGGTGCGAATGATGGAGAGAGCATTCGGGCATGAGGTGTTGTAGAACGTCGGCGACAGCTGAGCTGAAGCTAATGGAACGAAGAAGAAGCTGACGATTAGCGAGCACAAAGCGATACTGCAAGATAAGCCCCGGAACGAAGCCATTTCTGTGCACGGAGGTCAGCACCTACTCCCGTTTCTTATTAATAAACACATGGCTGCCAATCATGACATGGTCTTCCCTTTGAAAGTTCTTCAAACAGGGAAATCACAAGGAACATACAACCAACAGGAAAAGCCAAACCTTTGACCATATATATATATATATATATATATAAAAGAGAGAGAGAGAACAGTTGAAAACCTGAACATTCAAATGGCAATAGTTTAATTCAAAGGTACACAAGTTTTAGACAGTTAAAAAAAAAATCCAAATCAATTCAATTAAATTTGATACGATTCAATTCAAGATAGAAACGTCAAGTACTTGAAGTGCCACCTACATGTAGATCGAGATCGAAAAATGTTTTCTGATCAAATCCCTCTGATGCCCAAGTAAGTAACCTGAGATATATGAATTCAATCATCAATAGTAAAAAAGACTATACTTAGCAATAAATGGATAAAATATTTTATAAAATATTCTTTCAGGGGATAATTTTTAATCATTTATATTTTCTAATAGCAGATTTTCCTTTGATTTTGTCAAAAAATTCTCAATATAAACTATTGATTTTTTACGTCTAAACCGCTATATTTGAAAATATGCACCGTAAAATTTCAACCGCATAACATTGTTTGTTTGATCTTGCTACTATGTTTTTTTATGTCCAAATCTCTATGAAATTTTTATGATATCTTTGACACTTCCTAACAGTGGATTTTCCTTTGATTTCGTTAAAAAATTCTTAATATAAACCACTAATCTTTTATGTTCAATCTGCTACACTTGAAAATCTGTGATGTAGAAAATTTCAATCACATATTATTGCCTTAACCCATCTATTTACAATCTTTATTGAATGAAATATCTTACATACTTCATAGATCATCTTGGCTTCTATCTAAGATTGATCTATTGAGGAGTTCATTTTTAAAAACGAATTTGTGTTGCTGTAAATTTTCGTCGTAAATCGTTGAAATTTTTCGACGAGAATTCTGCTATCGTAACTTGCATCAATTTCCTTGCTATTATACTGCTGAAATTTTCTTGATTAAATTGGACATCCTTGCTGCCATATAAAATGAGATTTTGCTATCAATTCTCTCATCAAATTTCTTAAGTTTTTGGTGGAAATTTCATCGAGAAACCGTTGTTTCTTCGACGATAATTCTGCTCTTACAAGACAACACATACCTGCAGTAATTTTCATTGATTTCTATCAAACCTTTGCTGCCATCTACTGCAAATCTAAAACTTTCATCCATAGCCCTAAAACTCCACTAAACCACACCCTCAAACTGCACCCAAAATAACTACAAAATAAGCCTAAACCGCAGCCTACATCCACTGATCCACCAACCCTTTCGACCATCACTTCTCTCAACCTATACATACCTTTAACCAGACAACAAAAGAGAGATCTTAACATCACATATTTGAAGGCATATACTATGGCATCTGAGGAGGCAATCAATACTAAATTCGAAGCTTTCGAGACGCGAATGGAGGATAAGATTTGGACGCTCTTTACCGAACTCAGATTGGGCCGACCACTAAGCCCGAAGAAATCATATCAAGGAGAGAACTCTGCCCAATCGCACTAAGCCCGAAGAGATGACTTCCAAGGGAGGAGAGGCTCTATGACCGACCCCAACTATCCACGCATGAGAGTGGACTTCCCTAGATAGGAAGAAGGAGACCCGATTGGTTGGATCTCACGCACGGAGCAATATTTTCGGTACCACAAAATCGCGGATGCATTTATGGTAGAAATTACGGCTATACATCTTGAAGGAGATGTCATACAGTGGTTTGACTGATTTGAACACACTCATGGAGTCCTCTCATGGCAACAATTCAAAGAAAGACTGTTGATCCGCTTTGGACCAACCGATTACGAGAACACTGATGGACAATTAGCAAAGATCCGACAAACCTCCACCATTCAGGAGTACCAAACTAGGTTTGAAAGGTTATCTAATCAATCTCATGATTGGTCTGAAAAATAGCTATTGGGGATCTTCATTGAGAGCTTGAAGCCAGAGATCCGGGGAGAAGTTAAAGCATGACAACTATACACGCTTATGACAGCCATCTCTTTCGCACAATTTTAAGAGGAGCGATTGAACCATGAAGCCCGGAGGACTAGGGTCACTCCTCGACCAACAATACTAAAGCCCTCAGCCCCCCTATTGTCGACTGAGTCCCTGT
This sequence comes from Musa acuminata AAA Group, assembly GCF_036884655.1. NCBI lineage: Eukaryota > Viridiplantae > Streptophyta > Magnoliopsida > Zingiberales > Musaceae > Musa > Musa acuminata. The sequence continues at coordinate 16,480,061 of NC_088336.1, read as the reverse complement.
ACCAAAAAGGTTGACAAGAGAAGAACTTCAGGAGCGATATGCGAAAGGGTTATGTTGGCACTACGATGAGCCGTGGAGCCGTGAACATTGTTGTAGTAAAGGGAGACTTCTTATAACTGAACTAGTAGAAGAAAAAGCCATTGAACATCCAGAAAAGAGCCTTGAACATGAAAAAGAAGATGTGGAAGAAGAGCCACAACCGACCGACATTACAGTACATGCACTAGCTGGCTACTCAAACTTGCAAACGATGAAAGTTGGAGGCCTTCTCAAACAACAACCGATCACTATTCTCATCGACATGAGCAGCAATAATAACTTCCTAAATAGTAAGGTTGCAGCTCGGATGACACTCTACATTGAAGGTTGTAGCAAGTTTGATGTAAAGGTCACCGACGGTAGAACCCTAAAGTGCAACCAAAGATGCCCGCGGGCGAAACTGTTGCTGTAGGACCAAGAGATAATTACATATTTCTTCCTCCTCCCTCTTGATGATCATGAGGCTATGCTCAGAATTAAATGGTTGATGACATTAGGTGATATTTCTTGGAATTTTATGAAACTAATTATGAAATTTTACAGTAAGGAGAAACAGGTGATACTACACAGGAAACGTTGAGGCGACGTAATGACGATTTGAACACAACAAATGGAGAAGGTTTTGCATAAGGCATGCAGCGGTTTTTTGGTACAACTTGAGCAGTAAACTAAGGGAGAGCCAACAAAATTTGAAGATCCAAATCTACTTTCTTTGCTTGCTAAATTTTCAAATATATTTGACGAACCGTACAACCTACCTCTTACCCGTCGGCATGATCATTGTATAATGATTCTTCCAGGAAAACCTATAGCAAATACTCAGCCATATCAGTATCCACATCTCCAGAAGGATGAAATAGATAGGATTATAAAAGAGATGCTCAAAATAGAAGTTATTCGGCCAAGTTGCAGCCCCTACTCTTCACCAGTGCTCCTCGTACGAAAGGACGGAATATGACGATTGTGTGTTGATTACCGAGCTCTTAATGGCATAACCGTCAAGGACAAATACCCTATTCTAATAGTAGATGAATTGCTAGATGAAAGGGAGGACAAATCTTTACAAGCTGGACCTTTAATCCGGGTATCATCAAATACGAGTGTGTGAAGAAGGCATACCGAAAACCATCTTTTGAACACACAACGATCCCTACGAATTTTTGCTTTCTTCAACAGAAGGTGAAATATCTTGGGCATATCATATCAAAGGAAGGTGTGGCAGTGGACCCCTCCAAAATTGGAGCAATGCAGAATTGGCTGACCTCGAGGAACATAAAATTGCTACGTGGCTTTCTCGGTTTAATAGGCTTCTACCGCAAGTTCGTAAAAAAGATAGAAAGATCAGTGCACCACTTACTTCCTTGTTGAAAAAAGATACTTTTCAATGGTTGGACAAAGCCACCACTGCCTTCGTCAAACTTAAAGCCGCAATGACGACAACACTCGCACTAGCGCTACTCGACTTCGGCAAGACTTTCGTTATTGAAGTCGATGCCTCCGGAGTCGGAATTGGTGTTGTACTAATGTAAGATGGCCGCCCCCTCGCTTATACTAGTAAGGCATTATCTCCTTCCTATCTCAAAATGACTATTTATGACAAGGAGATACTCGCGATTGTGCATGCGGTGGCCAAATAGAGATCGTACTTGATCGGACGACGCTTTCAAATCAAGATCGACCAGAAAAGCCTAAAATATTTCTTAGAGCAAAAGATATCTTCCCCCGAGCAGCAAAAATGGGTAACAAAGCTTCTTGGATATGATTATGAAATAACTTACAAAAAGGGGAAAGAGAATATTGTTGTAGATGCGCTTTCACGGCTACCCAAGCAAGCTGAATTTTTGACCATTTCACTTTCGACTAGCAACATCCCTAAGGATATTAAGAGGGAATGGTAGGAAGATCCGGAGACCAGTAAGATTATAAAAAAAAAAAATGGAGGAAACGCCAAGCTCCGTGGCTCATTACAATTGGGACTCAAAAAAATTATGCTATAAGGGCACTAAATTGTAAAAGAGTACAGCGTATCACCCGCAAACCGACGGTTAGATGGAAGTGATAAACAGGTGCTTGGAGACAGCTCAAAGCCACCCACCAAATATGACTACCTAAGGAGAACTCCATACCCAGTCGAGTGCCATTATTGATCGACAAATCTTGACTCGACGACGACGACCCACTATTGAAGTGCTAATACGGTGGGTGAACTTACCAGTAGAAGGTGCCACTTGGGAGAACTATGACGACTTGAAGATCAAATTCTCAGAATTCATGGATTGTCAGCCTCGAGGACAAGGCTGATTTGAAGAGGGCGGGTCTGTTAGGACTCTAACTAGGAGAGTCCTAATTGAGAGGGGCATTCTTGTAAAATCTACCTAAGCCGACCTCTATTAAAGAGGTGAAGAGGCCGGCTAGGGTTTGAAGGTTATTTCTTAGAGAAGAATTAGGAGTTGTAAAGGAATAGGAGTTGTAAAGGAACTTACTAGCAGAAGGTGCCACTTGGGAGAACTATGATGACTTGAAGATCAAATTCCCAAAATTCATAGATTGTCAGCCTTGAGGACAAGACTGATTTGAAGAGGGCAGGTCTGTTAGGACTTTAACTTGGAGAGTCCTAATTGAGAGGGGCATTATTGTAAAACCTATCTAAGTCGACCCCTATTAAAGAGGTGAAGAGGCCGTCTAGGGTTTGAAGGTTATTTCTTAGAGAAGAATTAGGAGTTGTAAAGGAATATGAGTCTTGAGTAGTAGTCCTATTAGGAGTCTCGAGTAGGAGTCTTAATTTAGTAGGAGTCATATTAGGAGTTAGGGTTTAGAAACCCTATAAATAGCCATGTATTCATCCTCTTTTGATAAGTAATAGATAAATCTTTTTTGCAGCCTTTGAGCAGCAACTTGGAGGGAGGAACCCCTATAGAGTTCCAAGGAGGCTGATCCCCTAAAGAGATCAACCCCAAGTTTAGAATCTGCAAGGGTTTTAACAGAAACCTTTGCTCTTGTGACACGATTAGAAGCTATAAGGATGCTCCTTTCTTTTGCTAGTAGTAATAATTTTAAGTTGATTCAAATGGATGTCAAAAGTACTTTTCTTAATGGCTTTATTTCCGAAGAAGTATATGTTGAACAATCTCCCATATTTAAGAATGATAATTTTTCTAATCATGTGTTTAAATTGACTAAAGCTCTCTATGGATTGAAACAGGCCCCAAGGGCTTGGTATAAGAGACTTAGCTCCTTTCTTATTCAAAATAAATTTTCTAAAGGCAAGGTCGATACCACATTATTTATTAAAAAAATTAAAAATAATTTTTTTATTAATCAAATTTATGTTGATGATATTATTTTTGGTTCTACGAATGAATCTTTATGCGAATCATTTGCCAAAAGTATGAGCCAAGAGTTTGAAATGAGTTTAATGGGTGAATTAACTTTCTTTTTAGGTTTACAAATTAAACAACTTAGTAATGATATTTTTCTTAGTCAAACTAAATATGTATTAGACTTGCTGAAATGGTTTAATATGGATAATTCAAAAGCTATCAATACTTCTATGAGTACCTCCATCAAGTTAGATATTGAGAAAGTGGAGAAAGCTTTGATAAAAAAACTTACAGGGGTATGGTACGTAGTTTACTATACCTCACCGCAACGAGATCAAACATTATGTTTAGTGTAGGACTTTGTGCTAGGTTTCAATATAACCCCAAGCAATCTCATTTAAAAGTCATTAAAAGAATTTTTAGATACCTAAAAGGGACTCCTAAACTAGGATTATGGTATCCAAAAGCAAAAAATTTTGAATTGCTTGGTTATGCCGATGCTGATTTTGCTAGCTGCCAAATGGATAGAAAGAGTACATCCGGAACATGTCAATTTTTAGGACACGTACTTGTTTCTTGGTCTTCCAAGAAACAAAACTCGGTTGCATTATCTACAATCGAAGCTGAGTACATAGTAGTAGGTGCATGCTGTGCTCAAGTTATATGGATGAAAAATACTTTAGAGGATTATGAAATTCACCTGAAAAACATACTTATAAAGTGTGACAATACTAGTGCAATATACTTAACAAAAAATCCTATTCAACACTCTAGAACTAAATATATTGGTATTAGACACCATTTTATACGAGATCATGTTAATAACCATGACATATCTCTAGAATTTATTAATACAAAACATCAATTAGCTGATATTTTTACAAAACTTTTGATTGAGGAACAATTTGATTTTATTAGAAGAGAGTTAGAGATGTTAAATTATCCGAATGCATGATCCTTGATGTATATCTTTTTGGACTTTCTCGTTTTCTTTTTGGGCTTTCATGAAATCAAAAATATGAAAACTTAATGATGTTTGATACATGGAATTCATTGACAAATGCATCTTTCACGGATTTCACTTTCATGAATTTTTAATGAGAAACAAAATTGATTTATGAAGGCTTATTCATAGAATTTCTTTTATCCTTCATATGATGCTTCTTTCACGTGAATTCTTCCTTACTCTTCTCATGAAAGAAATTTTTTTATGAATTTTTAAGTATGAGATGATCACTTGCAAGAATAGAGATTTGATTTCGTATGAATATCTTGATCCTTTTCATGAATGCCTTCTCTTTGATGAAAGCATGTTTTAATAAAAACTTATTTAGTGTTTTTGACTTCACAAATTTGGTTCTTAATGGATTCCCTCCTTACCTTCCTTCCTCTCCTTCATTCAAAGTTTTGATGACAAAGGGAGAGAAGTTAATGGAATCTATCGTTTTAATGTTTATAAGTTTTGATGTTGAGAAATTTTGAATGTTACCGTACAACGATACAAATTGGATAAACTAGTATGATACTTGCTTAAATTTTTAGCACACTTGTATTGTTGAATTGTTCTCCATTTTATTGATGAAAAAGGGGGAGAAATGATCTGACAAATTGATGACAAATTAGCATTGTAAATGTATGTAATATATCTTATCGTAAATACTTGTATATTTTGATAAATTGGCATTATAAATGTATGCAATGTATCTTAACATAAATGCCTGTATCTTATCATGAATGTTTGAAATATGATTGGTATCGTCAAATACAAATACTTGAAAAATATCAAATGTTTGTTTGAAACGTATCGTAATATGTCATGATTACTTATAAATGTTTTATTCTAGTATCATGATTGATTTCGTATCAAAATGATAAATGTCTATTGCGTATTGGAATCATGCCTCGGATTGATGAATCATCATTTTTCTGAAATTTGAATCTTGGAAAGTCTCATATTTGAAATTTCTATCGGATGTAAAAATGATGATTGTTTATCATCTTTCTATGTTGAACTTGAAAATGAATGTCATGCCTTGATATCATTTTTATTGATAAATACGTGGCATCGTATTTTGAGAATGTTAAATCATGATAGTGCATGTTGATATATTTAAATGAACTAAATTTATCGGTTTAATACTTGAATTCAAAGGCCTTGAATTCAAGAATGTCTTTTCTCAAGTATGGCATATAGATAGGGGGAGTTAAGGTTAACTTCGTCGTCAATTGATTGTCATTATAAAAAAAGGAAAGATTATTGAATCTCAAATTTTGATGATAAAATCAATTATAAATTGTTTGATCTAATCTATATGTTGAGAAAAGTATATAGAATTAACTACAATAGTAGTAAGACATAAAGTATATGTTGTGTCGGAGTCAAGATCAAGACTTCGTTGGGAGTTCGAGAGTTCGTCGGAAGTCCGGACGTTCGTTGGAAGTTCTGCCGGAACTAACCGAGAAGTCCAAGAGCTTGCCAAAGAAGCTCATCGAAACTCACCAAGAAGATCATCGTAAAGTCCAGGAGCTCACCGGGAGTCCGTCAGAACATTACCGAGAGATCCGCGGAAGTTCGTTGGAAGCTCGCCGGAAGAACAATTGACATACCGGAACAATAATGCTTTTGTTAAATATCTTAATTATTATAGTTAGCACTTAAATTGAATTAAGATTGGGAGGTAATCCCACTAATTCAGTTAAGGGTCAACTGGGCCATTAACAACGCTGAATTGGGCTGGATTGAACAGCCCATTCAGCACTTTAAACCACGGCCGATGGTGGCACCACCTGGTGACACGGTCTCCCAAGTGTTCTGGGTGATGGTACTGCCCAGACTGGGTGGTGGTACCACCGACAGTTAATGCTGCCAGCGGTGGTACCGCCCCTGTCATGCGGTGGTACCGCCCAATGTTAGAGTGTTAGGCAGTAGTACCGCCCAGTAATGGCGGTGGTACCATCAGTACCCCAAAATCTAGGGATGTGACACTTTTTAGCTTTAATTCTGAAGTCATTGGGGCCTATAAATATCCCACCCTTTTCTGCATGAAAGGGCACAAAAGTATTAACATAATCTTGAATTTTTGGGGTGTTAAAGTGTTGTAAAAGTGAGAAGAGTCCTCCCCTCCCTCTCTTAGCTTTGTAACCATCCAAGAAAGAGGAGTGAGTCTTGTAAGGGTTATCTCCTAAACCTAGCAAAAAGAGAGAGTTTTAAAAGGTGGTTTTTCTTCGCCTATTAAAGGAAGACCATTACTGAATGTCGGTGACCTCGATGGAGGAGGAATCAGAAGTGGATGTAGGTCACAACAATCAAAGCACTCTAAATTTTGGTTTGCATTTCTATTTGAGCAATTTACATTACTGCAATCTTACTTAACTTTCTCTTTACACTCTTACGAACGCCTTCAAGTTTAATAATTTCTGAAATAGATTTAATCAAAACGAATATTTTTTGAAATCAACGATTTTTTTGCTGCACTAATTCACACCCCCCCCCCTCTTAGTGTCGCTCTTGATCCTAACAAGTACCACCACCTGCAGCACTGGCACTGGGCGGTACCATCACCTGACACCCTGCCACTAGGCCATACCACCGCCTAATAGTCTCTCGGAGACTATGTCTAGGTAGTACAAATGCCCAGTCTAGCTGTACCACCACTTGACACAGTCTCGGAGATTGTGCCACGACGGTTCTACTTGTTGGGTCACTGTTTAGGCATTTCACTTGGCCTAACACAGCTCAGACTTGGGCCCAACTGGTCTCTAATTATGTTGGCCCAATTCCAACCCAATTATATCTAAAATCTACTTCGATCTAGACAATTATTACAAAGCTAATAAAATATTGTCCGACATGTCATTGGTTCATCGACGCCTTATCCGATTCTTCGATGCATTGTCCTCTCTTGCGGCCTATTGCCCAATCGGCCAATTGACCTCTACAACTCCGATTTTATTGATGCAATTTTCGCTCTTCTTGGCTCGATGCCCGATCACATGGCCCAAGGCCTTCTGTCGATACATCGATCGATCCTCTAGCTCGACGTCCAATCTTCTGACATGTTCCACTCCGGCCCAACATGATTCTTCCTGCTTTTAATTATCTCTTCCTGATCGAAGCTTCCTGCGTCACTCAAAACGCAAATCAGATAAACACTATCAATTTGTTTCATTATCAAAATCCGAGATTTAACAATCTCCCCCTTTTTGATGATGACAACCAATTGATGACGAAGTTAACCTTAACTCCCCCTATCAATATGTCATATTGATATAACTATTGAATTCAAAAATTCAAGCAACATGTCATCATAAAATCATGCATAACATCATCATACTTCTCCCCTTTTGTCATCAACAAAAAGGAAAAATGCAACTATCAAGTGTTTGAGATATGCAAGTTTTACAATATTTTAAAACATGTAAGCTAGCAAATTTTAGATCATTTTAGAGGTTGCAAGGTAGCAATTTTTGAGATGTTCAAGAAAGTAACTTTTGCTTCTTAAAATTTACAAGTTAGTAATCTTTGCTTCTCTCTAGCATATTTTTACATCTTTTTGAATTGTGCAAGCTAGCAAATCTTTCTCTTTCAAGATGTGCTGTTAGAACCCTTGCAGATTCTAAACTTTGGGTTGATTTCTTTAGGGGATCGGCCTCCTTGGAACTTTATAGGGGTTCCTCCCTCCAAGTTACTGCTCAAAAGCTGCAGAAAAGATTCATCTATTGCCTATGAAAAGAGGAGGAATACATGGCTATTTATAGGGCTTCAAACCCTAACTCCTAATAGGACTCCTACTCAAGACTCATACTTCTAACCAACTCCTAATAGGACTTCTACTCAAAACTCCTATTCTTTTACAACTCCTAATTCTTCTCTAAGAAACAACCTCCTAACCCTAGCCGACCTCTTCACCTCTTTAATAGGGGTCGGCTTAGGTAGGTTTTACATGAATGTCCCTCTCAATTAGGACTCTCCTAGCTAGAGTCCTAACAGATCCGCCCTCTTCAAATCAGCCTTGTCCTCGAGGCTGACGATTCATGAATTTTGGGAATTTGATCTTCAAGTCGTCATAGTTCTCCCAAGTGGCATCTTCTGTTGGTAGGTTCACCCACTGTATTAGCACTTTAGTGGTGAGTCGTCATCGTCGAGTCATGATCCGTCGATCAATAATGGCACTTGGCTGGGTCTGGAGTTCTCCTTGGGTAGTCATATTTGGTGGGTGGCTTTGGGCTGTCTCCAAGCATCTATTTACAACTTTTGTCTGGCTGTCGATTTGTGGGTGATATACCATACTCCTTTTCAATTTAGTACCCTACATATGGAATAACTTTATCCAAAATCTGCTCGTAAAGATGCAAGTAGAATTTATCATAAGCACAATGCGTCCCTTATAGTGTAATTCTTTTGAGTCCCAATTGTAATGAGCCACGGAGCTTGGTGCTTCCTCTAATTTTTTTATGATCTTATTGGTTTCCGAATCTTCCTACCATTCCATCTTAATATCCTCAAGGAAGTCGTTGGTCGGAAGTGAAACGACCGAAAATTCAACTTGCTCGGGTAGTTGCGAAAGTGCATCTGCAACAACATTTTCTTTCCACTTTTTGTAAGTTATTTCATAATCAAATCCAAGAAGTTTTGTTACCCATTTTTGCTGCTAAAGGGATGATATCTTTTGCTCCAAAAAGTACTTGAGGCTTTTATGGTCAGTTTTAATTTGAAATCGTCGACTGATCAAGTAGGGTCTCCACCTCGTTGCTCCGTGCACAATGGCGAGCATCTCCTTATCATATGTTGACATATTTTAATGAGAGGAAGATAATGCTTTGCTAGTGTATGCGAGTGGTCGACCATCTTTGCATGAGAATGGCTCCAATTCTGACTCCAGATGTGTCAGCCTCAATAATGAAGGGTCCCCTGAAATATGGTAGTGCTAGCACTGGCGTCGTCGTCATGGCTTCCTTAAGTTTGTCGAAGGCAGTGAAGGCTTTGTCCGACCATTGGAAGATATCTTTTTTCAGTAAGGAAGTAAGTGGTACACTGATCTTTCCATACTTTTTCACAAACTTGCGGTAGTAGCCTATTAAACCCAAAAAGCCATGTAGCAATTTTATGTTCCTCAGGATAGGCCAGTTTTGCATTACTCCAATTTTGAAGGGGTCCACCATCACACCTTCCTCTAATATGATATGCCCAAGATATTATACCTTTTGTTGAAAAAAACAAAAATTCGTAGTGGCCGTTGTGTGTTCGAAAGGCGATTTTCGGTATAACTTTTTCATACACTCGTATTTGATGATACCCGGATCGAAGGTCCAGCTTTGTGAAGATTTATGCTCCTTTTCATCTAGCAATTCATCTACTACTGGAATAGAGTATTTATCCTTGATGGTTATGCCATTGAGAGCTCGATAATCAACGCATATTCGCCATGTTCCGTCCTTCTTGCGTACAAGTAGCACCGGTGAAGAGTAGAGGTTGCAACTTGGCCGAATAACTCCTATTTCGAGCATCTCTTTTATAATCCTTTCTATTTCATGCTTCTAGAGATATAGATACTGATATGTTTGAGTATTTGCTGGAGGTTTGCCTGAAAGAATCATTATATAATGATCATGCCGACGGGTAAGAGGTAGGTTGTGCGGTTCATCAAATATATCTGAAAATTCAGCAAGCAAAGGAAATAGGTTTAGATCTTCAAATTCTATTGGCTCTCTCTTAGTTTGCTGCTCAAGTTGTACCAAAAAGCCGCTGCATGCTTTATACAAAACCTTCTCCATTTGTTGTGTGTAAATCGTCGTTACGTCGCCCCCACATTTCCCGTTCAGTATCACCTGTTTCTCCTTACTGTAAAATTTCATAATTAGTTGCATAAAATTCCAAGAAATATCACCTAATGTTGTCAACCATTTAATTCTGAGTATGGCCTCATGATCATCAAGAGGGAGAAGGAAGAAATATACAATTATCTCTTGGTAAGGCCTCATGATCAGCAACAGTTTCACTTGCGGGCGCCTACGATCATATTTCAAAATCCATCCATCGGCGACCTTAACGTCAAACCTGCTGCAATTCTCGATAGGTAAGGCCATCTGGACAGCAACCTTACAGTTTAGAAAGTTATTAGTACTGCCCGTGTCGATAAGAACAGTGATCGGTTGTTGTTTGAGAAGGCCTCCAACTTTCATCGTTTGCAGGTTTGAGTAGCCGGCTAGTGCATGTACTGTAACTTCAGTCGGTTGTGGCTCTTCTTATGCATCTTCTTCTTTATGTTCAAGGCTTTCTTCTGGATATTCAATGACCTCTTCTTCTATTGGTTCAATCATAAGAAGTCTCCTTTTACTACAGCGATGCTCACGGCTCTACGGCTCGTCACAATGCCAACATAACCCCTTCGTATATCGCTCCCGAAGCACTTCTCTTATTATCCTCTTTGGTGTAGGGACTCGGTCGATAGTAGGGGGGCTGAATGCTTTAGTATTGCTAGTTGAGGAGCGACCCTAGTCCTTCGGGCTTCATGGTTCAATCGCTCATCTTGAAATCGTGCGAAAGAGATGTTTGCCCTAAGCGTGTACGTTTGGCGCGCTTTAACTTCTTCCCGGATCTTTGGCTTCAAGCCCTCAATGAAGGTCCCCAATAGCTGTTTTTGGGACCAATCACGAGTTTGATTAGATAATCTTTCAAACCTGATTTGGTACTCTTGAATGGTGGAGGTTTGTCGGATCTTTGCTAGTTGTCCATCAATGTTCTCGTAATCGGTTGGTTCGAAGCGGATCAGTAGTCCTTCTTTGAATTGTCACCATGAAAGGACTCCATAAGTGTGTTCAAACTAGTCAAACCACTGTATGGCATCCCCTTCAAGGTGTATAGCTACAATTTTCACCATAGATGCGTCTGCGATTTTATGGTACCAAAAATATCGCTCCACGCGTGAGATCCAACCAATCGGGTCTCCTTCTTCCCATCTAGGGAAGTCCACTCTCATGCGTGGATAGTTGGGGTTGGTCATAGAGCTTCTCCTCTCTTGGAAGTCATATCTTCGGGCTTGGTGCAATTGGTTAGAGCTCTCTTCTTGATGTGATTTCTTCGGGCTTGGTGGTTGGCCCAAACTGAGTTCGGTAAAGAGAGTTCGAATCTTATCCTCCATTCGGGCCTCGAAGGCTTCGAATTTAACTTTGATTACCTTCTCAGATGCCATAGTAAATGCCTTCAAATTTGTGATATTAAGATCTCTCTTTTGTTGTCGGGTTAAAGGTATGTATAGGTTGAGAGAAGTGATAGTCGAAAGGGTTGGTGGATTGGTGGATGTAAGCTGCGGTTTAGGCTTATTTTGTGGCTGTTTTGGGTATAGTTTGAGGGTATGATTTGGTAGAGGTTTTGGGCTATGGATGAAAGTTTTGGATCTGTGGTAGATGGCAGCAAAGGTTTGATCGAAATAAGTGGAAGTTGCTGCAAATATGTGCTGTCTTGTAAGAGCAGAATTATCGTCGAAGAAATAACAGTTTCTCGACAAAATTTCCACTAAAAACTTGAGAGATTTGAAGAGGAAATTGACAGCAATATCTTAGTTTATATGATAGCAAGGATGTCCAATTTAATCAAGAAAATTTCGATAGTAATAGCAAGAAAATTAGTGTAAGTTGCGATAGTAGAATTCTCGTCAAAAAATTTCAGCGGTTTATGACGAAAATTTGCAGGAACACAAAATCGTTTTTAGAGATGAATTCCTTGATAGATCAATCTTAGATGGAAGCCAAGATGATCTATGAAGTGTATAAGAAATTTCATTCAAAAAAGATTGCAAATAGATGGGTTAAGGCAACAATATGCGGCTGAAATTTTCTACAGCACAGATTTTCAAGTATAGCAGATTGGACGTAAAAGATCAGTGGTTTATATTAAGAATTTTTTAATGAAACTAAAGAAAAAACATACTATTAGGAAGTGTCAAAGCTATCATAAAAATTTTGTAGAGATTTGGATAGAAAAAACATAGTATCAAGATCAAACAAACAGTTCTATGCGGTTGAAATTTTACAGTATAGATTTTCAAGTATAGCAGATTAGATGTAAAAGATCAATGGTTTATATTGAGAATTTTTTGACAAAACTAAAGGAAAATCTGCTGTTAGGAAGTGTTAAAAATGTCATAAAAATTTCGTAGAGATTTAGATAGAAAAAACATAGTAGCAAGATCAAACAGACGGTGCTATACGGTTGGAATTCTGTAATGTATCTTTCATCGTAGATATGAAAACTTTGTGACGAAATGTTTATGCAGCAATATAGGAATAATTTTTTTGAGATTTTCAAATAAGGATAACTAAATTGCAGCAGCAGTAAGGTAGGAAACCAAAACTTGTTGCAATTCACGGGGAGATCAAAGGATGATCCATGGTGGTGGAGATGACGACGGAATTTGGCGACGATCTTTTAAGCAATTGTGGGAATTGCTTTAGGCGGTTGTGGAGGGTTGATGGATGGCTGTGGAAGGGCAGTGAGATGCCAAGAACGCTGCTCTGATACCAGGTGTTAGAACCCTTGCAGATTCTAAACTTGGGGTTGATCTCTTTAGGGGATTGGCCTCCTTGGAACTCTATAGGGGTTCCTCCCTCCAAGTTGCTGCTCAAAAGCTGCAGAAAAGATTCATCTATTGCCTATGAAAAGAGAAGGAATACATGACTATTTATAGGGCTTCTAAACCCTAACTCCTATAGGACTCCTACTCAAGACTCCTACTTCTAACCAACTCCTAATAGGACTTCTACTCAAGACTCATATTCTTTTACAACTCCTAATTCTTCTCTAAGAAACAACCTCCTAACTCTAGCCGGCTTCTTCACCTCTTTAATAGGGGTCAGCTTAGGTAGGTTTTACATGAATGTCCCTCTCAATTAGGACTTTCCTAGCTAGAGTCCTAACATGTGCACACTAGCAATTCTTTTCTCCCCCTTTGTCATTGGCAAAAAGAGGAGAATAGTAAAAAAATGGTACAATTCATTTTCCTTTATATCAATTTTCAAATTATGACAAAGATAAAATGTCATTTTTATTGCAATATGTTTGTGCATTATTATAGTTTCAAATTAAAATATGCACAATTTCAAAACCTTACATTTCATCCTTACTTCATGCATGATACCAAAAATAAATCAATCATCACTATGGGCATATCATACATGATATTCAAGCACTCATGATACCAAACATTAAATCAATATTTTTAAATATTTATCACTTTATGATTGTTGGTACCAAACATTCATCATTTTATTTTCTCCCCTTTTATCATAGGCAAAAAGAGGGGAATATCACAAAGATGTAAATATTCAAGTCATCACATGGAAGATATCAAGAAAAATTTGGTGGTGAGATATACTTGCTTTGTAAAAATCATGAAAGATAATATCATATGAATACCAAAAACATGATTTATTTTGATAAATATTCTCTTTTTATAAAATGTAAGAAATCATTTGAGAATAAAATGTGAGGGATCTTGATTTACTTAAAGAAAATATCAAGTTTTGATTATGAGAATTCAAGATCATGTTATAGATAAGACTCATTCAAATCATCAAATCATCAAAATTATTTTCAAGAGATTCATAAAAAAAATATAAATAGATTTATCGATCTCTTGAGATGCTAGTGATTTTCTTTCTCCCCTTTTTTTCTATTGTAAATAAGAAAGAAGAAGAGGAAAATTTTATAATGGTGCAATTCATTTCCTTCTAAGCATCACATGAATACAAAGGTAATCATAAGAAAATCATGACATGAAAGATGAAAGATCAATTGATGAATGATTCATTTAGATAAATCTCAATAAGAAGGAACAATACAAGAACACATAAGAGATCTTGATTCATAAACGATTTCAAGTTATAAATCTTGAGAAGTCAAGATCATGATTTCGATAAAACCCATTAAATTCAAATCATCAAAATCACTTTCATGGTTCACAAGATTCATAACATAAATAGATTCATTAATTTCTTATTGAAAAATCGATAAGATAGAGATAGAGAAATTTTCAAAATGCATTCCCTGTTTAGTTGTTTCAATTTATATGGTTTGATCTCTTACAATCATGCCTAAGTTTTTTATGCCAAATCATGCATCATCATTTAAAATGGAAAGAGCAAAATTTATCACAAAAATCATCAAGATCAAAAAGTGTAACACATAATTCCAAAATATATTATTTTAAATCATTACTTTAAATCCTCATGCATAATATAAAATCATCAAGCATGATATAAAATCATTTAACATTTTCATTACGTCTTACGTCATTATGTCATTAAAATATCAAGCATGATTTCATTGAACATAAGACATTTTCAATCAAAATCATTTTGTTTGTTGTAGTAATCTAACTTTATATGCTTAGTGCTAGGAATTAACATGCAATTATCATGCTCAAATTTTAATTTTTTTTAAATCACTTAGAAAGAGAAGCATGATATTTTTTTGTATTTTTTATTTTACTAACTAATTTAAAAATAATTTCATGAAAAGTATCAAGTAATTTCAAAATAAACTAAGGGGATTTCGGATGAATTATTTACCTCATCGTCGAGAGCCGTTAAGGCGTAGTTTGCCACCTTGCCTTTGTTGGTTTGTTCTTCATCTTCGGATGAACTTGATTCGTCCCAAGCTACCTTGAGTGTTTTCTTCTTCTTTCGTAGCTTCTTCTTTTTAATTTCATTTTTACTTTTTAATTCTTGTTTTAAGAACTTTTTAAGCTTTATTGTGAGAAGTTAAATATCATCATCATCATCATCACTTGAGTTATCACTCAAGTCGTATTCTATTATTTAAAGTGTCAAATCATTCCTGTTCTTTAGAAGGTGGTTCTCATGTTCATCATATTCAACACAACTCATTTTATAGGTCATTAAAGACCCGATAAGTTCTTCAATAAAAAAATGGTTCAAGTCTTTTGATTCTTATATTACCGTTACTTTTGAATCCCAATTTTTAAAAAGAAATCGTAAAACTTTATTAACAAGTTCAAGATTCAAAAAACTTTTACCAAGTGCTTTTAAACCATTGATGATATCCGTAAAATGGGTGTACATGTCTCCAATGGTTTCACTTGGTTTCATATGAAATAATTCAAAATCACGTATCAAAAGATTTATCTTAGAATCTTTTACTCTACTAGTGCCCTCATGTGTGGTTTCAAGAATGTGCCAAATATCGAAAGCGGTTTCGCAAATAGAAACATGATTAAATTCATTTTTGTTTAAGGCACAAAATAGAGTATTCATAGCTCTAGCATTCAAGGAAAAAGTTTTCTTCTCCAAATCATTCCATTCATTCATTGGATTAGAAGACTTTTGAAAATCATTTTCAATGATATTCCATATATTGAAATATAAAGAAATCAAGAAAACTTTCATTCGAGTTTTCCAATATGTGTAGTCCGTCCTATTGAACATAGGAGGACGAATGATAGAGTGACTCTCTTGAAAGCCGAAAAGAGTCATTTCTCTTGGTTTTTAAACCAAACAAGAAAAGACGTGGCTCTGATACCAACTATTTGGATCGAGTCAGCACTAAGAGGGGAGGGGGGGTTTGAATTAGTGCAACAAATAAAAATATCAGTTTTGAAAACCTTCGCATGATAAAAATTGATTTCAGAAAGATGTTAACTTGAAACACATTCATAAGAGTGTGCAACAAAAGTAATGAGGAAGTATGGCAGTTTTCAATAAATGTAAACCAGATTTTATAGTGGTTCGGTCGTCGTGACCTACATCCACTCCCGATTCCTCTTCTGTCAAGGCCACCAGCATCCACTAACGGTCTTCCTTCAATAGGCGAAGACCAACATCTTTCTTACAACTCTATTCTCCTTTTGACAAGCTCAGGAGAGAACCTTTACACCCCCACAACCTCCTCTCTTAAACTTCACTAACACTTAGAGTTTGAGAGGAGTTCACATAAGATTACAACAACATTTTCTTTTCCCTTTGCTCTCAGTTATGTGTATGTTAACCAGGGATGAGAGGGGTATTTATAGGCCTCAAGTGGATTCGAACTTAGAGCCTAAAAGTGTCTCATCCCTGGTTTTCGGGGTACTGGTGGTACCACCACCTATGTTAGGTGATACCACCGCTTGCAAAACCGACATTGGGCGGTACCATTGCCCAGTGTGGTGGTACCATCGCCCAGTCTGTCGGTACCACCACCTGACAGTCTCTCAGAGACTATGTCCGGGTGGTACCACCAACCAATCTGGCGGTACCATCGCATGACACAGTCTCGGAGATTATGCCACGATGGTTCCACCTGTTGGGTCACTGTTTGGGCCTTTCACTTGGCCTAACACAACCCAGACTTGGGCCCAATTGGCCCCTAATTGAGTTGGCCCAATTCCAACCCAATTACGTCTAAAACCTACTTCAATCTAGATAATTATTATAAAGCTAATCAAATGTTATCTGGCATGTCATTGGTTCATCGATGCCTCATCCGATTCTTTGGTGCATCATCCTCTCTTATGAACTATTGCCCAATCGGCCAATTGACCTCTGCAACTCCAATTTCCTTTGGGCAATTTTCGCTCTTCATGGCTTGATGCCCGATCCCATGGCCCGAGACCTTCTGTCGATACGTCGAACGATTATCCGACTCGACATCCAATCTTCTGACATGTTCCACTTCGGCCCAACATGATTCTTCCTGCTTTTAATTATCTCTCCCTGATCGAAGCTTCCTATGTCACTCATAACGCAAATCATATAAACACTATCAATTGGTTTCATCATCAAAATTCGAGATTCAACAAAGATAACCGGACAGACTGATGTACTTTATACCTATACATATGATGGAGGCAACTGGTCTCATAGTTGCTCGTGTGAGGACACTATGGATATAGTGCAGGTGCTCATTGGAGAATGAGTTCACTGATTGATCCGCTCATGGAATGTGGAATGGTTGATGATGCCTTATTGTTATACAATGATTCATTAGTCCCAATGGTGTATCAGGTCCTTAGACTTGAGACACCAAGGATGTCTTGTATGAGTACTTCAATTTTTGATACCGGACTTATAGGCTTGGAAGTTTCAGATCTAGCACAACCGGTCATCGGGAGTGGTAGCCAACTTTATAAGGGATATTGAGTGTCAGTAGAGGATCATCCGCTCTCGGTGTTATGAGAGAAATATCACATATGTTCTTGTTTAGACAAATCCTTGGCTAGGGTCATTTGGATTGAGAAAGAAAGAGTTCTTCGGGAGAATCCGATTAGAGCGAGACTCGAGTAGAAACTGTATGGGTCTGACAACACCATGCCCGATATACGGTCTCTAGGATATTAGATGGATGAGGGACTATAGGTACATGGTAACTAAGGATAGATGGGTCCAATAGATTGGATTCCCTTGTATTATCTAGGGACTGCGGTATAGTGGCATAGTACGTTCGCATTCGATGAGTCGAGTAAATTTTTATGGAGATAAAAATTCACTGAGCCAGAAGGAGTTCTGACAGGTATGACTCACAGCCAGCTCAATATTGGGCATAGAGGGTCACACACATATGGTAGGCATTACGACGAGTGGAGATTCAGATATGAGATATCCGTCGGAGCCCCTATCTTATTGGATATCCAATAAGCCCATGAATTATTGGATTCTATGGATGAGACCCAATAAGAGCCAATGAGAGATTATTGGATATAGATCCATTAATCTAAAAGGCTTGGGTAGTTGGATGGAGATCCAATACCCAATAGGGCAGGATCCATTAGGGTTAAGTTGATAGGGGATCTCTATAAATAAGAGGAAACTAAAGATTAATAGGCTAGAGCCTCTCTTGGTTGTCACCTCTTATTCTCCTCTCTCCTTCTCCTCCTTAGATAGCAGGTCTGGAGATTTGAGGAGCATCGTCGTAGCCTTATTGTGTGGATCACTACTAGAGAGGAGGGCGCTTGACCTCCTTCACCCTCTCCTACAGATCTACATGGATTCAGGGATATACGATCTCCCTAGGTAACACAATCTTCATATACACAGTTTTTGGTTTTATGATTTTTGCGCACCAATCTTTGCATGACGATGAACACATCTTTCGGAAATTAGAGATTTTATTTTTTGTTCTTCCATTGCGCATGTGATGTCGCCCACTAGATTTCCCTATAGTCGTATCAAAGCTAGGTTTTTCATGTGAAAGATTAGTTTTGAACCGTGTGTGTTATGTTTTGGAGAAGCTTTTGACTTCAAAATCATTGATGCAATAGCAAGAAAGGGCAGCAACTATTGCTGCCCTCGTAGATGGTAGTGTTGCCTGGGCTCTTAGGTGAGTTGCCCGTAGGGGGGGGCTCACCAAGGTGGCCACCTACGGGCGTTGGGCCCTCGCGCGAGCCCTAGCAAGTGGTGCTCACTTACAGGGGTAGCGGTGGAGTGACTGTTGAATCTCGGATTTTGATGATGAAACCAATTGATAAGTATTTATAATTTGATCTACGTTTTGAGTGATGCGGGATGCTTCGATCAGGGAGAGACAATTAAAGCAGGAAGAATCATGTTGGGCCGGAGGAAAACATATCAGAAGATTAGACGTCGGGCAAGAGGATCGGTCGACGTATTGATAGAAGGCTTCGGGCCATGGATTCGGGCATTGGGCCAAGAAGAGCGTATATTGCGCCAAGGATATCGGAGTTGCGGAGATCAACTGGCCGATTGGGCAATATGTCACAAGATCGGACGATGCGCTAAAGAATCAGACAAAGCGTCGATGGACCAATGACATGCCGGACAACATGATTCATGCTTAGTAATAATTGTTTAGATTGAAGTGTGTTTTTGTGTATGCAGGATTAACTACGATAGTAAGGCATAAAGCAAAATGAAGTCCCAGAGTTAAGAACGTGATTTCGTTGGGAGTTCGAGAGTTCGTCGGAAGTCCGGGAGTAAATGGGTTAGAGAAAATGCCTCACTCGGGATCCACGTGTAAACATTTCCGAAACCACTTCATAGATAATGTAAATTATAAACAGACTTTACAAGCTCTAAACGGTTGCACAACAAAGGGTCAAAATGGTCCACTACAGACCGAATATCTCTCACAAATGTCCAAATGACACAACATTTATTTATAAGCCTAAAAAGGCCATCAAACCCAACTAAAATGGGGCTGTTAAGCCTTTGACCATTCCTCTACATGCTGTGCAAAGCATGAACAAACAGAAAGACACGGACATATATAAGTATTACATCAAACATCATGTTTAGAAATTTGTCCGTGACATTCTCTCCCACTTATTCCTTCGACGTCCTCGTCGAAGCCTTTGTCGACACTATAACTCCTCGCCTTTGCTGAGTCTTCAATCTTCTGCTCTAGCTGCAATACGCCTCTTGGCTCCTAGCTACTCTCCGCTGCTATTTTTTTTTTTGTTTTTTGAGTAGTCGAACCTTTGATCCGCCATGCTGCTTCAACTCGCCAATGACTCCGACTCTAGTGTGGGGTTGGCTGAGTTGTGTTGATCCCTGTTGGTTCCTGTAGATCCTCCAGATGAAGGAAAAGACCATCCTTACTATGCGCCAGTCTCTCAAATGCCTCATGCTGCTTGAACTAGGTGGATGCTTGTTGGAGCTTTAACGAGTATCGCCTCGCAAACTTATGAAGTTTTGGGTCATTCCTCCACAAAATTTGCCCATTGACTCTTCTTTCACTTAGTTGTTACTTCCAAGTAGATTTGCATCACTTCCGCTTTCGATTAGCATTCTGTTGGGAAATGAAGCGGATAATCTACTTTCAGTAGCACTGATCACATTGGTGAGGATTTGACAACTATTATCTTCTAATATTTTTGAAGGGTCTTTGAACTTGTGCAGAGCTCCTCTGCTGGATGGATAAGATAATTGGGGTATTTGGTTTCGCCCATTCTCTTAAGAGTTGAGAAGACAATGGTTACTTGACTTCGTCCGCCTCCTCAAGGGTTGTACTCCATGCATCGAGCTGGTTATTGGCCTACACCTGCTCTTTGCTCACACTTCTGAAGCACTTGAAGTGTTTGCACTCATTGCATTGAGTTAGCTACTGTGATTCACCTTCTCAATGCCATCGAACTTCTGGAATGTAGGAAGTTTTCATCCCAACTTGAAGTCTTTAATAGATTTGGTCGCCTCTGGGATTGTACCGTCTTATCCATCAACCCGGTCGCCTACTCCACTTAGTAGCAAAGGTACAGCACCGTATACTGCCTGCTTCGTTGATCATACCTCTGCATGATCACGTCCCTCCTATGGGATTCACTAGTACTTGCATTTGAACTTTTCTCTCGGTGGAACACAACCCCCATATATTGATAACCAAGGCTTTTATTTGATGCAAGATTCGATGCACGCATGGAAGACTCACCTCTATGGTACAATGGTCTTCACTCCTTGAATCCATAGCCCTTCTTGCTGTCGTGTTGTTTACCGAAGTGGAGCTCCCAATAGCTCCCGATCATACCTCCGTATGATATAGAGCCTTACAAGACTATGCTATGTGTATTGCATTGCCACGAACTGTTCCATCACGATCCGCTGCACCATGTCGTCTCCTGGTGACATCTCTATTGCATTCTGATCCTTGTGGGATGAACTCGAATTGTGATCCCTCCATGTGTGGCCTCTACCAATACATCGCAGGGTCTATTCCACCTTCGATTTTATTCGCTCTTTTGGCAATCAACCTTCATCCACCCACTCTTGGGTCACACCTAAATAAACCAGCACTCTAGGATAGTCCGTCGCCTAGTAGCTCCCGAAGTCCACCGACTTCGCTGCAATTAATGCAGAATTGTCTGGATCCTGGGCCTCTACCCCTACCATCACAATCTCTGCTACGCACCGCTTCCTTTATGGCAACTTGAATGGCAACACTATAGCGTATTCTTCAAGAGTACCCGTCTTATATCCTCTTGCCGCGTGCCAAGGCCTTCTAAACCCAACTTCGCCTCTATAAGTTGAGTCACCGTAGTTCTCCATCAAATGCTTCTCTGAGATATGGTGCATGTGCCCAAAATCTCCCTTTGTCTTTGACACCATGCAAGATGAGTCTGCTCCGTCAGAATGAAGGACCCATGGAACAACATGATCCTGCTCTTACCTCTGCAAGAGTTCAGGTCCTTGACCTTTGTCTTAGGAAAGCTCTGTGCCTCCGCTCCATGTTCCATCTTCTATGCTGGCTCCCTTCATGTGGCTTGGGTACTTCGCCATGTTACACCCAAGTTGCTCTACTCCTCATTTTGCATTGAGTTGATGGTGGCCTTTGCGCCCACCATTCCACGGGTCAGCCCTCTCTTGAGTCCGATCTCCATATCGACTCTAAGTATGCCTTCATTTGTGTTGCTTTGGGTTACTTCCCCACTTAATCTCGCAATGCATTCACCAATGCATTCTCTCAAGCGAGATCATACGATGACTCCTCGCCGCTCGCTCAGTCCATTGAGTTTCGTGGAGTTGTTTTTTTTAGGTACTCCTCCTCAACATGTGCGGTCTGTTGCACATGATTCTCCCTATGGAGAACCGGGATCTATCCCTCCTGGATAACTATCCTGTTGGAGCAACATCTCTCTATGCTTCTTTCTCTCTGAAAGTTTCGGAGACCACCATCCCCTTGGACTACTCTGATTTGCTGAACAAACTGTGCATTGTTTTGCCTCTTGCAATCGCACTTGCTAGATTGTGACTCCACATTAATACAGCCCCCACCGCACCACTCAAGGCTTAGCAACATGCTGAACTCACTGTACACTTCAGCCTCCTATGGACGTATCCTTCATATACCGAAGAGAAAGTTTCAATGCTCCATGGCACCGAGTTTCGGTCGCCTTGGGATGGCCATGAACATTCCATCGTCTACATACAAGCCCATGCATGAGTACTGAATTCTTCGAGTTAGCAATTCCCCTCACCTCTGTGAGCTTTGCACAACTATTTCGGTCGCTGAGCAACTCATTCCACCTTGCATGGTCTCATCCTTTACTAAGTGTCTCGCTTGCTTTGAGCACTATCAAGTATAGTTGTCAACGTTGAGCCATAGCTCAAACTCAGCCATCCCAACTTTTGTGCGCTCCACATTCTTCCTAGCTTGCTTGTCCTCGTTGTGCCTCTTGCGCGAAGGGTTGGCCATTCCTCTGAATGCCACTCTCAGATGCCCGCTCCTTTGAGTGACTCCTTTTTCCTTACATCTCCATGCCCATTTTTCCCCAAATGGTCGTGCGTGCTAGCTGCCCTCAATGCAGCCCCGCTAGGTCCCCCACTTTTGTATGCCAAGTGTTTATATGAGTGTTTGTCCCACTCTGATACTATCTATCACGGACTTAGCTGGTTTTGCCTAAGTTGTGCGGCACCCTTGAGTGTCCGTCCACAAAGGTCAGTCTTCCCGAAGCCTCTCATGGTCCCTTAGGACCTACAAAAGAGAAAACGGGTTAGAAAAAACACCTCACTAGGGATATACAAGCAAACATTTCTAAAAACACTTCATAGATAATGTAAATTACAAACAGACTTTACAAGCTCTGAATGGTTGCACAACAAAGGATTAAAATAGTCCACTATAGGCCGAATATCTCTCACAAGTGTCTACATGACACAACATTTATTTACATGCCTAAGAAGGCTACCAAACCCAACTAAAATGGGGCTGTTAAGCCTTCGACTGTTCCTCTACATGTTGTGCAAAGCATGAACAAACAGAAAGACACGAACATACATAAGTATTACATCAAACATCATGTTTAGAACTTTGTCCGTGATAGTTCATCGGAAGTTCTACCGGAACCAACCGAGAAGTCCAGGAGCTTGCCAAAGAAGCTAATCGGAACTCTCCAAGAAGATCGTCATGAAGTCCATGAGCTTGCCGGGAGACCGCCGAAATATTGCTGAGAGATCATCAGAAGTTCGCTAGAAGATCGCTGGAAGCTCGCCGGAAGAAACCAGACTTATCTTGCTTAGATTATATCTTAAGAATCATAGTTAGCACATAATTGGAGTTGGGATTGGAAAGTAATCTCATCAACTCTGTTAGGGGCCAACTGGGCCTGAAGTTGGGCTGGTTTGGGCCGGATTCAAGGCCCAACCAGGGTGCTGAAACCCTAGCCGGCAGTGGCACAGCCTGGGGAATAGTACCCCAGATATTCTGGGCGGTGGTACCACCGGTAATAATACTGCTAGCGGTGGTACCGCCCAGTGGCAGATCCTATGTCGGTAGTACCACCCAGGAACGACGGTGGTACCGCTAGTACCCAAGAAACCTAGGATAAGAGCTTTTTTAGGCTCCAAGTTTGAATCAACTTGAAGCCTATAAATACCTATCTAATCCCTAGTTAACTTACACAAGCACAGAGAGTTTAAAAGTGAGAAAACGCCGTAAAAATCTCTTGAGAAATCTCCTCCTCTAGCTTAAACTTAGAAATCTATTTAGAGAGGAGTGTGTGCTTGTAAAAGTTGTCTCCTAAACTTGTGAAAAGGAGAAGAGGGATGTAAGAAGGAGGTTTATCTGCGCCTATTAAAGGAAGATCGATAGTGGATGCCAGTGGCCTCGACGGAAGAGGAATCGGTGGAGTGGATGTAGGTCACGACGACCAAACCACTACAAAAATCTGGTTTGCCTTTTCTTTTGTGCAATTTATCTTACTGCAAACCTCCTTACTTTCTTACTGTGCTTTTACTATGCATATGCTCGCATATGCTTTCAAGTTTCCTAATCAGTTTTTATCGTATGAAACGAAGAGGTTTTCAGAACCGACGTGATTTTACCACTGTACTAATTCACCCCCCTCTCTTACTACCAACTCATTCCTAATAGCGACGTCTACAAGCGCTACGCCCATGAACAGAGCTGCTCGCAAGGGTGGTAGTGTTCACAAGTGTACCCGCCTGCGGGGGCGGCCACCTGCACGGGCGGTGCCGCCCGTGGGCACACCGCCATCGGGCAGGGGCGACGCCCCCTCCCCTCGGTGTAGTGGTGCCAGCGGCGGCAGCCACACCGCAGCAAGAAAGAGGGGTTTAGGTTTTTTAGGGTAACAAGATAATTTTGCTCCTATGAATTTAAGAAATTCCAGTTTTATCTTTTTTTCTAAATTACCTAAATACCCCCTCATAATTCAAAAAATTCCCTACATGTCCCTAATTTCAAAAAATATTAATTATTTAAAAAGTTTAATTATTATTATTATTATTATTATTATTATTATTATTATTATTATCTACTAGTCCTACATGATGATGATGTGTACGTGTGATGTATGATATGTGGACGGATGATCACGAACCGTGTGATGTGTATGTACTTGTGATTATTATTATTGGGGCCTACGAGCCTCCATTTTATTTCTCGTTTATTATTGGGCCTATGTGCCTATGATTAAGTTGTAATCACACGAGAAAGGGCAGCAGGAGTGTGGAAGCGATAGTGGGACCCATGAGGCCGAGATGGACGATCACGATGCATCGAGATTCCGACGAAACCAATAAGGACGAGAAGGAGTATCATAGGATATGGAGATGCACCGCTGCATACATAAATTTTGATGTGAGTGATTATGCCCACTGGCTCGAGCTTGATCATATTAGGTTGTGGTCTATGATTATATGGTGTGATTACTCATGTGATTTATAATTTGTGATTGCTTATACACCTACTAGATATGTATATATATTTGTATGTGATGTAGATATATATTAAATATATATATGTATAACATGTCATATTAGGAGACCAAATCTAAATCTCCTCTCTCGACAATATTAAGTCGATAAATGTGAGGTAATTAGATTGACCCACTTAGCCTTCCATCGTTATAGGTAGGGATCGATTCTTAATTTAGGTTGAGTTAGTCGAGTCCCTCGAGACGCATCTATATCACGATTCACTATTTTGCCCATGACATAGAGATGTCACCGGTGACATGAGGACATGGTATGCTTGGTCGAGTCCCTCGAGGGTATATCATCGAATTAGACTCATCTTGTAACAATGGTGTTAACTTAACTAAACATCATGGTTGGTCGAGTCCTCAAGACTATGGTAATTCAAAGGTTGAATAGGACGGGAATCACAAGGAGTTGTGATCGGCAAGAGTTGCCTACCTTTAGAGCTTAGTGTGATTGGTCGAGTTCCTCGAGGTTACACTAAAATGTTGAGTGGATCTCGAT
This sequence comes from Musa acuminata AAA Group, assembly GCF_036884655.1. Taxonomy (NCBI): domain Eukaryota; kingdom Viridiplantae; phylum Streptophyta; class Magnoliopsida; order Zingiberales; family Musaceae; genus Musa; species Musa acuminata. Next base: position 16,454,538 of record NC_088336.1, on the reverse strand, counting down.
CCCCACTAGATGTCTATCGGAGACTTTCATTTCACATGTTGAGGGAGTCACGTGACTTGCCAGAAAAATAGTGGGAGTAGATTAAAATAGAAGTCCATATCTTATTTGTTTATTTTTCTACAAAATCTACATGTTATTTATTTCTGCTGCATCTTTGTTTTTAGAAAATGTTACTTTCAAATCCCTTATGTGGCATACTTGATGTTAACCGCCTCACAAGTCCGAATTATATGTATTGGCTTCACAACTTGAGAATTATTCTCACGGCGGAGAAAATTGCGTACGTCCTTGATATAGTGATGCCTACGCCCAAGGATGGGGCAAGCGAGGATGAGATCGATCGCTACGTGAAGTACATAGATGACTCCACTCTTGCTCAGTGTTACATGTTGGGCTCCATGACTCCTGAATTGTAGAGACAACATGAAAAGACGGATGCCAAATCCATTCTCTAATATGTCGGCAAACTGTTTGAGGAACAAGGAAGGACTCAGCGATATGAGATATCCAAGAGCCTCTTCCACGCTAAGATGACTAAGGGGACACCGGTTCAGAACTATGTCCTAAAGATAATTGAGTGGATAGAGAAACTCACAGGTCTAGGAATGGTCCTAGAGAATAACCTGTGTTGATCTTGTGCTTCAGTCCCTACCAAATTCTATTTCATAGTTCATAATAAATTTTAGTATGAACAAGCTTGAAGTGACTCTCCCTGAGCTCCTCAATATGTTGAGGGAGACAGAGAGCACTATCAAGAAAGAGAAGTAAGTTCTCTATACTAGTGAGACCAGAAAGAAAAGGAAAATAGAAAAATCCCTTAAGAAGGGTAAATGCAAGTGCAGACCGAGTAAAGCAAATGTTGCTAAGAAAAACCCAAGAAAAGACAAAAGCCAGTGTTTCCACTATGGCAAAGATGGGCACTAGAAGAGGAATTGCAAAGAGTACCTTGCAGAGAGGGTGAAACAGAAGCTTGGAGAAGCTTTAGGTACATTCATGATTAGTCTCCATTTATCAAACTCTTATGATAACACATGAGTATTGGATACTAGTAGTGTTTATCATATTTGTAATTCGTTGCAGGTTCTAGCAAGACCTAAGAGATTGGTGAGAGGCGAGATGGACCTCCAGATGGGCAATAGAGCAAAAGTTGTTATAGTAACTGTTGGCGAGGTCACCCTACTTCTGCCTGGTGGAGCTATTATTGCATTGGATGCATGCTATTTTATTCCTTCTATTATCAAAAACATTATTTCCTTTTAATGTTTGATAGTTAGTGGATATAAATTAGTTTTTAATAATAATGATTGTTCAATATTATTAGATGATGAGATCATCACGAGAGGAACATTGTGTAATGGTTTGTTTATGCTAGACACTGCTCCACATATCATGTATGTAAGTGTGTCCAAGATGAAACTAGATGAGGTGATTAGTGCATACTTGTGGCATTGTATGCTATGTCATATCCATGAAGGAAGGATCCAAAAGTTGCTAAAGAATGGATATCTAAATCCATTCGACCATTAGTCATATGCAACTTGTGAGCCTTGCCTTCATAGAAAACTAACCAACTCTCCTTTTAGTAGAACTGGAGAAAGAGCCACTAAGCTGTTGAATCTCATACATAGTAATGTATGTGGACTCGTATCAACTCATAATATAGGTGGTTACTCCTACTTTATTACTTTTATTGATGATTTCTCAAGGTATGGATATGTGTACTTGATGAAGTACAAGTTTGAGGCCTTTGAGAAATCCAAAGAGTATAAGAATAAAGTGGAGAACTTGGAAAGAGTATCAAGACTCTTCGATCAGATCGAGGAGGTGAGTAATTGAGTGCAGAGTTCACCTAGTTCCTCATAGACCATGGGATTCTATCCCAATGGACACCTCCTTATACACCTCAGCTCAATAGTATATTTGAAAGGAGGAATCGTACACTGTTAAACATGATGCGGTCTATGATGAGTTTCACTAACTTTCCCATCTCATTCTGGGGATATGCCCTAGAGACCGCAGCTTACCTTCTGAATAAAGTTTCAACTAAATCGTTAGTGTCTATACCATATGAGATATAAAAAGGAAAGAAGCCCGATCTTAAGGTTGTTAAGATTTGGAACTGCCCTGCCCATGTTAAAAGACACAACCCCGATAAGTTGGAATCGAGGACGGAGTGGTGCAAGTTCGTGTGATACCCTAAGGAAACTTATGAGTATTATTTCTATCATCCCAAGGACCAAAATGTCTTTATAGCTAAGAGAGCAGTGTTCCTTGAGAAGGAATACATTCTTGGCAGAGACAATGGGAGCTTGATAGAGTTGAGCGAGGTTGGAGAACCTGGCTCAAGCACCACTCCACAGCCCGAGTCTGTTCAGGTACCTAGCACATAAGTTCCGACTTTACATAGGTCCAGTAGATTATCTCATCCTCCTAAGAGATATGTGGGACATATTAGAGGAGAGGATGTTAAGGATATTGATCCTCAGACCTACGAGGAGGCTATTACAAGTATATACTCCGAGAAGTGGCAAGAAGCTATGAATTCTAAGATAAATTCCATATACTCCAATAAGGTTTGGAACCTAGTTGAAGCACCCGAGGGTATTGTACCTATCGGTTGCAAGTGGATCTTTAAGAAGAAGATCAGAGCAGATGAAAATGTCGAGACCTATAAAGCAAGGCTAGTGGCTAAAGGGTATCGTCAAAGGCAAGGTGTTGACTATGACGAAACCTTCTCACCCGTAGCCATGCTAAAATCTATTCGAATTTTATTGGCTATTGCATCACACTATGATTATGAGATCTGGCATATAGATGTGAAAACTACGTTCCTCAATGGTAACCTCGATGAGGAGGTGTACATGATATAACCTAAGGGATTCATGTTTAAGGACTGCCCAAATAAGGTATATATGTTGCTTAGGTCCATTTATAGACTAAAGCAAGCTTTCTGAAGTTGGAACGTAAGATTTGATGAGGCAATCGGATCTTATGACTTTGTTAAGAATGAAGATGAGCCTTATTTGTACAGGAAGGTAAGTGAGAGCGCTATCACTTTCTTGGTGTTATATGTGGATGACATACTGATAATTGGGAATGATGTAGGAATGCTATCCATAGTAAAGGCTTGGTTATCTAAACACTTCTCCATTAAGGATTTAGGGGAAACATCCTATATCTTAGGGATTCGGATCTATAGAGATAGATCCAAGAGGATGCTTGACTTATCTCAGTCTAGGTACATTGATATCATTTTCGAAAGGTTTGACATAAAAAATTCTAAGAGAAGTCTTATACCGATGAGACATGGGATATCATTTTCCAAGAGTATATCCCCAAAGACTCCTGAAGAAAGGTCGAACATGGATATGATACCTATGCCTCAGCGATAGGGTCTATCATATATGTTATGTTATATATGAGGCATGATATAGTGCATGCTCTGAGTATCACGAGCAAGGATAAGGCGGATCCAGGCTTGGAGCACTAGAAAGTAGTAAAGTGCATCCTTAAGTACTTGAGAAGCACTAAGGATCTTTTACTAGTATATGGATGTAGTAGCCTCAGGGTTAAAGGCTACATGGACTTGAGTTTTCAGTCCGATATCGATGATAGCAAGTTGAATTCGGGGTATGCGTGCACCCTGAATGGAGGAGTAGTATGTTGGAAGAGTTCCAAGCAAGATACTACTGCTGACTCAACCATAGAGGCAAAGTACATTACTATAGCAAAGGCAGCAAAGGAGGGAGTCTAGATGAAGAAGTTCACCACAGATTTGAGAGTCGTGCCGGGCAGCGAGGAGTCGATTCCCTTATATTACGATAACAACGGGGCGATTGCTCAAGCGAAGGAACCCAGGTCTCATATCAAAAGTCTAAGCACGTTCTAAGGAGGTTCCACCTAATCAGAGAGATCATTACTTGAGGAGATGTAGTAGTATAAAAAGTTTCATCCGAAGATAATATCGTAGATCCACTGATAAAGTCGTTGTCTCAAGTTATCTTTGAGCATCATAGGGTTCCAATAGGAATCAGACATAGAGGAAATTTACTTTAGGTCAATTGGGAGATTGCTAGTCATAGGTGTCTTGTGAGCCAATCACGTGAGTGATGGCACGTGTGACTTGACATGCAATCTTTTTGCTTATTATTATTATTTGATATTTTATTACTTTATATTGATTGTTGCATATACACATGCATATATTGTGATGTCCATGGATCTGTGCAATAGGAATCAGATCATGATGAGATCACAATAATGGGACTGATTCACCTTAAAACACAGACCCTAAATAATTCTGGTCATAGGTTACTCGAGAGGGATATCGAAATAACTTGACAAACTAGTGTGCTATATACCCATCCATATGATGGAGATAGCTGGTCCTATAGTTGCTCGTGTGGAGGATATAATGGAGGTGCTCATTGGAGAATGAGTTCATTGATTGATCCGCTCATGAAATGTTGGATGGTTAATAATATCTCATTATTAGGCAGTGATTTCATTGTATCAGTGGTGTACCTGGTCCTTATACTTGAGACACCAAGGATGTCATATATGAGTGCTCCACTCTTTGATACCGAACTTATAGGTTTAGATGTTCTAAATCTAGCACAGTCGGTCATCGGGAGTGGTAGCCAACTTTACGAGGGCTATTGAGTGTTGATAGAGGATCATCCGCTCTTGGTGTCATGAGAGGAATATCTCATATGGTCTTACTTAGATAAATCTCTGGCTAGGGTCATTCGGATTGAGAAAGAAAGAGTTCTTTGAGAGAATCCGATTAGAGCGAGACTTGAGTAGAAACTGTATGGGCCTAACAATACCATGCCTGATATATAGTCTCTAGGGTATTAGATGGATGAGGGACTATGGGTATACGATAATTGAGGACAGACATGCCTAATGGATTGGATTCCCCTGCATTGTCTAGGGACTACGGCGTAGTGGCCTAGTACGTCCGCAGTCGATGAGTCGAGTGAATTATTATGAAGATAATAATTTACTGAGCCAGAAGGAGTTTTGACAGGTATGACTCACGGCAAGGAGTTTTGACAGGTATGACTCACGGCTAGCCCGATATTGGGCATAGAGGGTCAAATACATATGGTAGGTGTTGTGATGAGTAGAGGTTCGAATATGAGATATCCGTCGAAGCCCATATCTTATTGGATATCCAATAAGTCACTGAATTACTGGATCCTTTGGAAGAGATCTAATAAGAGCCAATGAGAGATTATTGGATACAGATCCACTAATATAAGAGGCTTAGGTAGTTGGATGTGTTAGGAACGAGTCAACACTAAGAGGGGGGGTGAATTAATACAGCGGATAAAACATGTCGGTTTAAAAAACTTCGTACGATAAAAATTGATTTCGGAAATATGAGTTTAACTTGAAAGCATATGGAAGTGTAGTGAAAGTAAAGTAGTTTAAAGTAAAGGTAAATTGCTCAAAAGAAATGCAAACCAGATTTTTATAGTGGATCGGTCATCGTGACCTATATGTTGGGAAATCTTGTGGGCAACATCACATGCGCAGCGGAAGAACAAGAAAACAAAATCCCCGATTCCCAAAGAGATGTTTGTCGTCGTGCGAAGATTGGTGCGCAAAATCCGCGAAACTTAAAACTGTGTATAGAGTAGATTGTGTTATCTAAGGAGATCGTATATCCCTGTTTCCTTGTAGATTCTTAGGAGAGGGTGAAGGAGGTCAAGCGTCTTCCTCTCTAGCGGTGATCCACATAGCAGGGCTGCGACGAAGCTCCTCAAAACTCCAGGCCTGCTCTGAGGTGGAGAGGGGGAGGAGAATAGGAAAGGCAAGCAAAGGCTCTAGCCTATGAGGCTCTGAATCCCTCCTATTTATAGAGGTCCCCTGTCAAACCCTAATGGATCCTCCCATAGTGGGTATTGGATCTGCATCCAATAACCCAAGCCTTTTAGATTAGTGGATCTCTATCCAATAATCTCTCATGGGCTCTTATTGGATCTCGTCCATGGGATCCAATAATTCAGGAGCTTATTGGATATCCAATAAGACAAGGGCTCCGTCGGATATCTCATATTAGAACCTCTACTCATCACAATACCTACCATATGTGTGTGACCCTCTAGGCCCAATATCGAGCTGGCCGTGAGTCATACCTGTCAGAACTCCTTCTAACTCAGTTAATTATTATCTCTGTAATAATTCACTTGACTCATCGACTACGGACGTACTAGGCCACTACGCCGTAGTCCCCAGACGATACAGGGGAATCTAATCCATTGGACCTGTCTATCCTCAGTCACTGTGTACCTATAGTCCCTCATCCATCTAATATCCCAGAGACCGTATATCAAGCATGGTGCTGTCAGACCCATACAATTTCTACTCGAGTCTTGCTCTAATCGGATTCTCTCGGAGAACTCTTTTTCTCTCAACCGGAATGACCCTGGCCAGGGATTTGTCTGAGCAAGAACACATGGGATATTCCTCTCATGATGCCGAGAGTGGATGATCCTCTATCGACACTCAATAGCCCTCGTAAGATCGACTACCACTCCCAATGGCCAGTTGTACTAGATCTGGGACAATCAAACCTATAAGTCTGATATCAAAGAATGGAGCACTCATACAGGACATCCTTGGTGACTTAAGTCTAAGGACCAAATACACCACTAGGACTATGGAATCGCTGTCTGACAATAAGGCATCATCAACCATCCAGCATTCCGTAAGCGGATCAATCAGTGAACTCATTCTCCAATGAGCACTTATACTGTATCCCTAGTGTCCCTACACGAGCAGCTATGAGACCAGCTGCATCCATCATATGGACGGGTATACAGCACACCAGTTTGTCCGGTTATCACGATGTCCCTCTCGAGTAACCTATGACCGGGATGTTTAGGATCTGTGTTTAAAGGTGAATCGATCTCATTATCGTGATCTCATCACGATCCGATTCCCATTGCACAAATCCAAGGACATCACAATATATATATATGCATATATGCAATAGTTATAAAGTGATATATGCCAAAATATAATAAGCAAAAAGATTCAATATCAAGTCACACGTGCCATCACTCACGTGATTGGCTTGTTGGGCACCTATGACTGCACTATATTCACTCCACAGATTTCTCTTCCGTCGAGGCTACCGACATCTACTAACGATCTTCCTTTAATGGGCAAAGATCAACTACCCTTACAACTTGATTCTCCGTTTGACAGGTTCAGGAGAGAACCTTTACAACCCCCTTCACTCCTCTCTTAAGCAAGACTAACACTTTAGAGTTTGAAGAATTCACACAATATAAAAATAGTGTTTTCTTTTCTTTTTGCTCTCAGTTGTGTGTGTGTTAACCAAGGATAAGAGGGGTATTTATAGGCCTCAAGTTGATTCAAACTTAGAGCCTAAAAATGTCTAATCCCAGGTTTCCTGGGTCCTAGCAGTACCATCACTTACAGCACTAACATTGGGTGGTACCACCTGCTAGTCATAGATGCCTAGCAAGCCAATCACGTGAGTGATGACACGTGTGACATGATACAAAATCTTTTTGCTTATTATATTTTGGCATATATCACTTTATAACTATTGTATATATATATATATATATATATATATATATATATATATATATATATATATATATATATATATATATTGTGATGTCCTTGGATTTGTGCAATGGGAATCAGATCGTGATGAGATCACGATAATAAGATCGATTCACCTTTAAACACATATCCTAAATAATCCCGGTCATAGGTTACTCGAGAGGGACATCGTGATAACCTGATAGACTTGTGTGCTATATACCCGTCCATATGATGGATGTAGCTGGTCTCATAGCTGCTCGTGTAGGGACACTAGGGATACAGTACAGGTGCTCATTGGAGAATGAGTTCACTGATTGATCCGCTTACAGAATGCTGGATGGTTGATAATGCCTTATTGTCAAACAGCGATTCCGTAGTCCTAGTGGTATATCTGGTCTTTAGACTTGAGATACCAAGGATGTCCTGTATGAGTGCTCCACTCTTTTAATACCGGACTTGTAGGTTTGGTTGTCCCAGATCTAGTACAGTTGGTCATTGGGAGTGGCAGTTGAGCTTACGAGGGCTATTGAGTGTCGATAGAGGATCATCCACTCTCGACATCATGAGAGGAATATCCCATGTGTTCTTGCTCAGAAAAATCCCTAGCTAGGGTCATTCGGGTTGAGAGAAAAAGAGTTCTCTGGGAGAATCCGATTAGAGCGAGACTCGAGTAGAAACAGTATGGGTCTGATAGCACCATGCTCGATATACGGTCTATGGGATATTAGATGGATGAGGGAATATAGGTACACGGTAACTGAGGACAAACATGTCCAATGGATTGGATTCCTCTGTATCGTCTGGGGACTACGGCGTAGTGGCCTAGTACGTCCGTAGTCGATGAGTCAAGTGAATTATTACAGAGATAATAATTCACTGAGTTAGAAGGAGTTCTGACGGGTATGACTCACGGCCAGCTCGATATTGGGCCTAGAGGGTCACACACATATGGTAGGCATTGCGATGAGTAGAGATTCGGATATGAGATTGCTAAGGGAGCCCTTGTCTTATTGGATGCAGATCCAATACCCACTAGGGGAGGACCCATTAGGGTTTGACAGGGGACCTCTATAAATAGGAGGGATTCAGAGCCTCATGGGCTAGAGCCTTTGCTTGCCTCTCCTATTCTCCTCCCCCTCTCCATCTCAGAGTAGGCCTGGAGTTTTGAGGAGCGTCGTCGCAGCCCTGCTGTGTGGATCACCACTAGAGAGGAGGACACTTGACCTCCTTCACCCTCTCCTAAAGATCTGCGAGGAAGCAGGGATATACGATCTCCCTAGGTAACACAATCTACTCTATATGCAGTTTTAAGTTTCGCGGATTTTGCGCACCAATCTTCGCACGGCAACGAACATCTCTTTGGGAATCGAGGATTTTGTTTTTTTGTTCTTCCGATGCGCATGTGATGTCGCCCCCCAAGATTTCCCAACAGTGGTATCAGAGCCAAGTTGTTCGTGCGAATGATTGGTTTTGAACTGCGTGTGTTGTGTTTAGGAAGAATTTTGACGCAAAAACAAGGAAGAGCAGCAACATTTGCTGCCCTCGATCTGCATGTGTGTAGCGCAATCGAAGGCAGGCAGAGAAGGGGCTGCGCCTACAGCAGCCGACCGGCAGCCTGCTTGCAGCAGGCTTGCAGCCGGTAGGGCTGGCAGCCCGCGGGTGCCCCACCTGCGGTCGTTGCCGCACGGCACCGGCAAGCAGGGCTACAGGCAAGGCGACCACCTACGTGCGAGCATTGTGCCCGCGCGTAAGGGCGACGCCTGCGGGTGCTGGACCCACGGGCAGAGCACTGCGGGGCAAGGCGCCTGCGGTCGTTGCGCCCGCGGGCTGAGGCGCCATAGGGCAACGACGCTTGCGATCACTGCTCTGCGGGCAAACCCCCCTGCAAGGGTGGCCTCCCAGCGGGGCACTGCACCTGCGGGCACAGCGCTCGCGGGGGTAGCGCCACCCGCAAGGGCGCCAACCCACAGTAGCACCCACCTACAGGAGCGGCGCCCCCGTCTCGCCGCACAGGCCGCCTCCAGCAGGGTGGCGACAGCGGCAACAGCAAAGGGGAGTAAGGCATTAGGGTTTTCTGGGCAAAAGATAGTTTTGCACCTCGGAATTTGAGAAATTTCAGTTTCTGTCTTTTGTCCAAATTACGAAAATACCCCTTTGAATTCAAAAATTCCCTATATGTCCTTGATTTCATAAAATACTAATTAATTAAAAAGTTCAGTTGATTATTATTTTTTATCATTATCTAGTAATCCTACATGATGATGATTATTTATACATGTGATGTATGATGTGTGGACGGATGATCATGGACCGTGTGATGTGTATACTTGTGATTATAATTATTGAGGTCTGCGAGCCTCCATTAAATTTCTTGTTTATTGTCGGGCTTGCGTGCCTATGATTAAGTTGTAATCACATGAGGAGGCATAGCGAGAGCGTGGATGCGATAGCGGGACCCACGAGACGGATGATCGCGATGCATGAAGATGCATCAAGATGTCGACGGAACCAACGAGGACGAGATGGACGATCACAGGGCATGGAGATGCACCGTTGCACACATAGATCTTGATGTGAGTGATTAGGCCTACTGGCTCGGGCCTAATCACATTAGGTTGTGGTCCATGATCATCTGGTGTGATTGCTTATACACATACTAGATATGTATATATATTTGCATGCGATGTAGATATATATTAAATATGTATATGTGTGACATGTCATATTAGGAGACCAAATCATAGAAACATCTCTCTCGATAATATTAAGTCGTTAAACGTGAGACAATTAGATTGACCCACGTGGCCTTCCATCGTTATAAGTAGGAACCGAATCCCGGTGTAGGTTGAGTTGGTCGAGTCCCTCGAGACTCACCTATATCGCAATTCGCTATCTTGCTTATGACATAGAGATGTCACCGGTGACCTGAGGGCATGGTATGCTTGGTTGAGTCCCTCGAGGGTATATCATCAAATCAGACTCATCTTGTAACGAAGGTGTTGACTTAACCGAGCATCATGGTTGGTTGAGTCCCTCGAGGCCATGGTGATTCGGAGGCCGAACAGGACGGGAATCACAAGGAGTTGTGATCGGCAAGAGTTGCCTACCTTTTAGGCTTAGTGTGATTGGTCGAGTCCCTCGAGGTTACACTAAGACGCTGATTGGATCCTAATCCCCACTAGAAGTCTGCTGGAGACTTCCGTTTCATGTGTTGAGGGTGTCGCGTGACTCGTTAGTAAAATAGTGGGAGCATATTAAGATAGAAGTCCATATCTTGATAGTTTATTTCTTGCAAAATCTGCATGTTATTCATTTCTGTTGCATCTTTATTTTCAGAAAATGTCGCTTTCAAATCCCTTACGTGGCATACTTGATGTCAACTGCCTCACTGGTCCAAATTATATGGATTGGCTCCATAACTTGAGAATTGTTCTCACGGCGGAGAAAATCGTATATGTCCTTGATATAGTAATGCCTACGCCCAAAGAAAGGGCAAGCGAGGATGAGATCGCTCGCTACGTGAAGTACATTGATGACTCCACTCTTGCTCAGTGCTATATGATTCCTGAGTTATAGAGATAACATGAAAAGATGGATGCTAGATCCATTCTCCTACATGTTCGTAAATTGTTTGAGGAACAGGGAAGGACTCAACGATATGAGAAATCCAAGAGCCTCTTCCGTGCTAGGATAACTGAGGGGACACCGGTTCAGAACCATGTCCTAAAGATGATTGAGTAGATAGAGATACTCACAGGTCTAGGAATGGTCCTAGAGGATAACAAGTGTGTGGACATTGTGCTTCAGTCCCTACTAGATTCCTTTTCACAATTCATAATGAATTTTAATAAGAACAAGCTTGAGGTGACTCTCCCAGAGCTCCTCAATATGTTGAGGGAGGTAGAGAGTACTATTAAGAAAGAGAAGCCACTTCTCTACACTAGTGAGACCAGAAAGAAAAGGAAAAGCAGAAAGATCCCTTAAGAAGGGAAAGGGCAAAGGCAAACCAGGTAAAGCAAAGGTTGCTAAGAAAGACCCAGCAAAGTGTTGAATCTCGGATTTTGATGATGAAGTCAATTGTCATTTGTTGTCTAATCTATGTGTTGAGATAAGTGTGCAGGATTAACTACGATGAAAGATAGACAAGCAGCAGGAGTTGCGCCGGAGTCAAGTTCATGATCACGTTGGGAGTTCGAGAGTTCGACGGAAGTTCGGACGGTCGTCGGAGGTTCTGCGAGAACAGATCCGGGAAGTCCAGAAGCTTGCCAAGCGAAGCTCGTCGGAACTTGCTGTTGAATCTCGTATTTTGATGATGAAACTACTTGATATATGTTTATGATTTAATCTGCGTTTTGAGTGACGCAGGGTGCTTCGATCAGGATGAGACAATTAAAGCAGGAACATCATGTTGTGCCGGAGGAACATGTCAGAAGATTGGACGTCGGGCCGGTGGATCGGTCGACGTATCGACAGAAGGCTTCGGGCCGTGAACTCGGGCATCGGGCCAAGAAGAGCGGGTATTGTGCCAAGGATATCGGAGTTGCGGAGTCAACTGGCCGATTGGGCAATAGGCTGCAGGAAAGGACGATGCGCCGAAGAATCGGACGAAGCGTCGAGGGACCAATGACATGCCGGACAACTTGGTTAATTGCTTTGGATTAATTGTCTCGATCGAAGTTTTGCTTTAATTGTGCAGGATTAGCTATGATAACGATGAAGACATAAAGCGAAACAAAGTGTCGGAGTCAAGCGCGAAGGATTTGTTGCGAGTTCGAGAGTTTGACGGAAGTCTGAAGGTTCGTTGGGAGTTCGCGCAGCTCGCCAAGAAAGATCGGAGCTTACCGAAGAAGCTCGTTGGAACTCGCTAAGATCACATCGTGAAGTCTAGGAGCTTGCCGGGAGTCCGCAGAATGGTTTCCGAGAGTTCATCGGAAGACCGCCGGAAGTTTGCCGAAAGCTCGCTAGAAGAAGTCTTGACTTGCGGACTTTGTAATAGCTTAGAAAATGTCTTTAAAATCATAGTTAGCACGTTAATTAGGGTTAGGATTAGGTGTTAATCCTATAACCCAAGTAGGGGCCAATTAGGCCCAAGTTCGGACTGGTTTGGACCAAGTTTGGAGCCAAACCAAGTGAGCTGAAATAGTGAAAGAGGTGCAACCGCCCAGGCTAGGAGGTAGCACCGCCCAGGCTAAGTCTTCCAACGAGGCTGGGAGGTGCAACCGCCCCAGTCAAGAGGTTGAACCGCCTGAGCTCTGGCAGAGAGGTTCAACCGCCTCTGACAGAGGTTGAACCGCCCAGAGGCTCAGTCTTCGAGCTCTGCCAGGCGGTGCAACCTCTCCAGTCAGGAGGTTCAACCGCCTGATCCCGGAATTCCGGGATTTGATCGTTTTGAGCTCCAAATTTGAATTGGGTTGGGGCCTATAAATACCCCACCCATTCAGCACTGAAAAAACAAGAACAAAAGCCGAAATCTTGATCTTTTCAGTGGTTCTTAGAGCTCAAAACTGCTAGTTTTCCTCCTCCTTCTGTTCTTCAAGTTTGAGTTGTAAAGAGAGGAGAGAAAACATTTGTAAGGGTTGTCTCCTGAGCCCGTCAAAAGGAGTGAATCTGTAAGAGGGTAGTTGGCCTTCGCCTATTGAAGGAAGGCCCCTAGTTGACGTCGGCAACCTCGTCGGTGGAGGAAGCCAAAAGTGGAGTAGGTCAAGGCTGACCGAACCACTCTAAATCTCTAGTTTGCGTTTATTTTTGAGCACTTTATCATTACTGCAAACCCCCTTCATTACTACTGCTCTCTGCGCTTTCACGAACAAGTTCTAAGTGCTGTTCTTCCGAATCTGCATTCAGACGTAAATTCGTGTTTTCGTACATTACTGTTTACGTTTACGTTTGATTCTGCAGAACCATCTTCCATGCTTTCACGAACGAGTTTCTTTGCAGTTTACACTTACATTTTGATTCTATTAATAACTGCAAACTGTCCTCTGCTATTTTACGAACGAGTTTCAACATTTAGACGTAAAACTGCATTTAGACGTAAAACTGCATTTAGACGTAAATCAGCTTTCCTCGCACAATCATCAGATCTTAGTTCATGTTTACGTCTTGATTTTAACTGCATACTGCCTTCTGCGAGTATACAAACGAGTTTCAAAGTTTAAGACATAAATCTGCGTTTAGACGTAAATCTGCGTCTAGACGTAAATCTGCGCTTAGACGTAAATCTGTTTTTGCAGATTACGTTTTGAGCTAAACAACAGCAGCACACTGTCTTTATACTTCTGCTTAAACTGCTTCTAGACGCAAACTGCATTTAGACGCAATCTGCGCTTAGACGCAATCTGCGCTAAGACGCAAACTGCGCTTAGACGCAAAACTGTGCTTAGACGCAAACTGTGTTTAGACGCAAACTGCGCTTAGACGCAAAACTGCGCTTAGACGCAAACTGCGCTTAGACGCAAACTGCGCTTAGACGCAAACTGCACTTAGATACAAACTGCGAATCAGCTTTTGCATCATAATAGTTTCTATCGAACGAACGCAGCTTTCGGTTTTAATCGTTGTAAAATTTCCGCTGCACTAATTCACCCCCCCCCCCCCCCCCCTCTTAGTGCTCTCGATCCTAACAATTGGTATCAGAGCGGGGTATTTCTCATTTCGGATTTACACCCGAGAGAAATGGCTCTTCAAGAGGGCTTATCGGTTGTTCGTCCACCGTTCTTTAACGGATTGGACTACACTTATTGGAAAACTCGAATGAGAGTTTTCTTGATTTCTCTGAATCTGGATTTATGGAATATTGTTGAAAACAGTTTTCAACTTCCCTCTAAACCGACGAACGAATGGTCGGATTTAGAGAAGAAGTATTTTTCTTTAAACGCAAAGGCTATGAATGCCTTATTTTGCGCTTTGGACAAAAATGAGTTCAATCGGGTTTCTTTGTGCGAAACGGCTTTCGATATTTGGCGCACTCTTGAAATCACGCATGAGGGAACTAGTAGAGTCAAAGACTCGAAAGTTAATATCTTACTACATGATTTCGAGCTTTTTCATATGAAACCAAGCGAAACCGTTGTTGACATGTACACCCGTTTTACGGATGTCGTCAATGGTTTAAAATCACTTGGTAAAAGCTTTTCGGATTTTGAACTCGTTAACAAAGTTTTGCGCTCACTTTCTAAAACTTGGGATTCAAAAGTAACTGCTATTCAAGAATCGAAAAACTTGAACCAATTTCCACTTGAAGAACTAATTGGTTCATTGATGACATATGAAATGGTGCACAATGCACATGATGAACATGTTGAACACAATCACCTTCCAAAGAACAGGAAGGATTTGGAACTCTGGACAAATGAATGCCACTTGAGCGATGACTCAAGTGATGAGGATAATAATGAACAAAACAACCTTCCAAAGAACAGGAAGGATTTGGGACATAGAACATTTGAAGACCACTCGAGCATAAGCTCAAGTGATGGTGAACTTAAACTACAAATGAAACGAAAATTAAAAAGCAAAAAGAATCGAACTACTTGCTTTAAACGCAAGAAGAAGAACAAAAATTGGGATGAATCGAGCTCCTCCGAAGAAGAGAAAGTCAACAAAAGCAAGGCGGCAAACTACGCCTTAACAGCCTACAATGATGAGGTAATCGAAATCCCCCTAATTTATTTTGAAATTACTTGATGCTTTCATGATGTATTTTTCTTTTTAGTTTAGAATTAATTTTCTTGAAAATTACATGTTAAAAAAAAAAAATTACAAAATTATGATCATGCTAGTAATTTCGAAAATGATAATATTGCATATTTTATGATAAACAAACAAAATGATTTTGATTGAAAATATGAAATCATGGTTAAGAAGTAATAATGTGTATCATGTTTGATTAACATTGTTGAATGAAATCACGTTTGATTTAAAGTAATGCATAATAATATTAAATGGTTATGATACAATGATTAACAATTTTATGCATGAGACTTTAAGTTATTCATGATCATGAGCTTGTTTGATCTTCATGATTTAAATTCAAAATCTATAGCAAAAATCATGTCTGAATATATGAAAGTGTTAATTTCATTTTCGGATTCACTTAACAAGTGGTATCCTAACAATCGGATTTACTCATACACTTATGAAAAATAATTTTCTAAAATAGATTTGATGAAATGATTCCTGCTTATAAATTCCATCTTGAAATATGAATGATAGTATTTTTGCTTGCAAAGATTTGTTTCACATACATATCTCCTATGATTCATGTGCAGAAAAATAATTTATAAATCATAATACGATGAGATTTCTTATGCAAAAATAAAGTGCTTTTGTGATTCATTGCTAAAGAGAATAATTTTTAAAATGTGATCTTGATAATTATAACATGAAGCTCGTTATAAATCAAGATCGTTCATTATGCTTATCAAAAAGGAGTTCTTCAAATGAAATGCAACTTGTCTTTTGATTTCTTAGAATTCAATGAAGTGTCATATTAATATCTTAAAACTTGGAATATTTTAAAATGTGATCTTGATAATAATGTTTCAAGTTGCTCTTTGTACTATATCTTTTCAAATGAATCATGAGCCTTGATATCATATATTTCATAATATAGAAATAACAAGATTTCTTTGCCTTTTGTCTTGAACTTTCATGCTTATCTTAATTTGGCATATAAAGACTAAGGCATGATTAGATGAAAAAGAATCTCTTAAAAAATGCTTTTCCCATCTGATCGAGATTAATGATATCATGATATTTTGTGAATCTCGAAATTAATTTTAAATGACTTGATTATGAAATTCAAGTTAATGATTTGATTTGAATAAGTTTTATCTAAATCATAATCTTGATCTTGCAAAATTGAAGTCACAAATAATATCCTGTGGTATTCATGAATTGATACTCACAATATGAAAGCATTGATATTCATGACTTGAATTAGATTGAAACATTGTATGCTTAAATTAATCATTCTCCTATGTTTCAAAAATTCCTTAAATGCCTTATGTGATGATTGAAAACTAACTTGCTTTATGATGAATCACGAATCATAACTTGATCTATGATGCCTTCAAATGATTGAAATATTTAACACTTTTATGCTCTACCCCCTACTTTCTTCTTGTTTTCAATGATAAAATGGGGAGAAGTTTTGATCATGCATGGTAGGATATAATTTGACAAAATTGATACCATCATGATATGAAACATTTATCATGTGCAATTATGCATGCAATACTTGTGCTTTCTAATTATGATGTGATGTGTTGCATATGATGTAAATCATGATTTAAAATGCTATGAGTGCTAAGTTGCACACTTTGAGAAGAAATTGCTATATTGAAACATTAATGTAATTATGAATGGTGATATGAAATTATGCATGTAATACTTCAACCTATGATAACGATGCATGCAATGATAAAATATTCATGATGAAAAATTGTCTTGACATTCATAACTTGATTATTCATCCTTTGTCATGATTTTGAAATCGTTGTAAAAGGAAAAAGAACTACAAAACTGTATTCTTCCTTTCTTTTTGACAATGACAAAGGGGGAGATAGCTAGCTTGCACAAGTCAAGAAGATGCAAAAACTTGATTGCTAACTTGCTTATTTCAAGAAGCAAAAATTGTCTTCTTGAAAATCATTATCTTGAATATCTCAAGAAGCAAGACTTGCAACCTGCACATTACAATAGGAAGCAATAATCATGAGCCTACACAAGAAAGTTATCTTGCATTTGCTTTCGAAGTTTTTGCTAGCTTGTATATTGCGAAACTTGTATATCGTAAAAATTGCTAGCTTGTAGTCTAAAGAGAAGCGAAAAGTTGCTATCTCAAAAGAAGCATATGTGCTATCTTGCCTATCTCAAGAGGCAAAAATGCTAACTTGCACATCTAGCAAAACTTGACAAATTTGCATATCTCAAGAAGCAAGAGTTGCTTTCTTGAACATCTCAAAACTGCTAGCTTGCATGTTCTAAAAGTGCTATCTTGTATGCTGTAAAACTTGCATATCTAAAACTTGTTAGCCTGAATATTCTAAGCATGATGTAACATTTGCTAAATTTTCTGGCTTCAAAATTGCATGATGATAAAACTTGATAATATGTTTTTCATGCAATAAGTTGAACTTATATTACAAACACTTGATTGTGGTACTTCTTCTTTTCGTTGATGACAAAGGGGGAGAAGTATGTTGATGACATGACATGTGATGCATAAGTTTATGCATATGTTCATGTTGACGTGTTGCAAGTATTAATGATGAATATTGCAAAGACTTGAATTCAGGTTGAATTCAAGGTTCTATCAATATGGCATATTGATAGGGGGAGTTTGTTTAAACTCCGGGAGTTAAGTTTAACTCCGTCATCAAGTGGTTGTCATCATCAAAAAGGGGGAGATTGTTGAATCTCGTATTTTGATGATGAAACTACTTGATATATGTTTATGATTTAATCTGCGTTTTGAGTGACGCAGGGTGCTTCGATCAGGATGAGACAATTAAAGCAGGAACATCATGTTGTGCCGGAGGAACATGTCAGAAGATTGGACGTCGGGCCGGTGGATCGGTCGACGTATCGACAGAAGGCTTCGGGCCGTGAACTCGGGCATCGGGCCAAGAAGAGCGGGTATTGTGCCAAGGATATCGGAGTTGCGGAGTCAACTGGCCGATTGGGCAATAGGCTGCAGGAAAGGACGATGCGCCGAAGAATCGGACGAAGCGTCGAGGGACCAATGACATGCCGGACAACTTGGTTAATTGCTTTGGATTAATTGTCTCGATCGAAGTTTTGCTTTAATTGTGCAGGATTAGCTATGATAACGATGAAGACATAAAGCGAAACAAAGTGTCGGAGTCAAGCGCGAAGGATTTGTTGCGAGTTCGAGAGTTTGACGGAAGTCTGAAGGTTCGTTGGGAGTTCGCGCAGCTCGCCAAGAAAGATCGGAGCTTACCGAAGAAGCTCGTTGGAACTCGCTAAGATCACATCGTGAAGTCTAGGAGCTTGCCGGGAGTCCGCAGAATGGTTTCCGAGAGTTCATCGGAAGACCGCCGGAAGTTTGCCGAAAGCTCGCTAGAAGAAGTCTTGACTTGCGGACTTTGTAATAGCTTAGAAAATGTCTTTAAAATCATAGTTAGCACGTTAATTAGGGTTAGGATTAGGTGTTAATCCTATAACCCAAGTAGGGGCCAATTAGGCCCAAGTTCGGACTGGTTTGGACCAAGTTTGGAGCCAAACCAAGTGAGCTGAAATAGTGAAAGAGGTGCAACCGCCCAGGCTAGGAGGTAGCACCGCCCAGGCTAAGTCTTCCAACGAGGCTGGGAGGTGCAACCGCCCCAGTCAAGAGGTTGAACCGCCTGAGCTCAGTCTTCGAGCTCTGGCAGAGAGGTTCAACCGCCTCTGACAGAGGTTGAACCGCCCAGAGGCTCAGTCTTCGAGCTCTGCCAGGCGGTGCAACCTCTCCAGTCAGGAGGTTCAACCGCCTGATCCCGGAATTCCGGGATTTGATCGTTTTGAGCTCCAAATTTGAATTGGGTTGGGGCCTATAAATACCCCACCCATTCAGCACTGAAAAAACAAGAACAAAAGCCGAAATCTTGATCTTTTCAGTGGTTCTTAGAGCTCAAAACTGCTAGTTTTCCTCCTCCTTCTGTTCTTCAAGTTTGAGTTGTAAAGAGAGGAGAGAAAACATTTGTAAGGGTTGTCTCCTGAGCCCGTCAAAAGGAGTGAATCTGTAAGAGGGTAGTTGGCCTTCGCCTATTGAAGGAAGGCCCCTAGTTGACGTCGGCAACCTCGTCGGTGGAGGAAGCCAAAAGTGGAGTAGGTCAAGGCTGACCGAACCACTCTAAATCTCTGGTTTGCGTTTATTTTTTAGCACTTTATCATTACTGCAAACCTCCTTCATTACTACTGCTCTCTGCGCTTTCACGAACAAGTTCTAAGTGCTGTTCTTCCGAATCTGCATTCAGACGTAAATTCGTGTTTTCGTACATTACTGTTTACGTTTACGTTTGATTCTGCAGAACCGTCTTCCGTGCTTTCACGAACGAGTTTCTTTGCAGTTTACACTTACATTTTGATTCTATTAATAACTGCAAACTGTCCTCTGCTATTTTACGAACGAGTTTCAACATTTAGACGTAAAACTGCATTTAGACGTAAAACTGCATTTAGACGTAAATCGGCTTTCCTCGCACAATCATCAGATCTTAGTTCATGTTTACGTCTTGATTTTAACTGCATACTGCCTTCTACGAGTATACAAACGAGTTTCAAAGTTTAAGACGTAAATCTGCGTTTAGACGTAAATCTGCGTCTAGACGTAAATCTGCGCTTAGACGTAAATCTGTTTTTGCAGATTACGTTTTGAGCTAAACAACAGCAGCACACTGTCTTTATACTTCTGCTTAAACTGCTTCTAGACGCAAACTGCATTTAGACGCAATCTGCGCTTAGACGCAAACTGCGCTAAGACGCAAACTGCGCTTAGACGCAAAACTGTGCTTAGACGCAAACTGTGTTTAGACGCAAACTGCGCTTAGACGCAAAACTGCGCTTAGACGCAAACTGCGCTTAGACGCAATCTGCGCTTAGACGCAAACTGCACTTAGATACAAACTGCGAATCAGCTTTTGCATCATAATAGTTTCTATCGAACGAACGCAGCTTTCGGTTTTAATCGCTGTAAAATTTCCGCTGCACTAATTCACCCCCCCCCCCCCCTCTTAGTGCTCTCGATCCTAACACTTGCCAAGTGGATCGTCACAAAGTCCAGGAGTTTGTCGGAAGTCCGCAGGAGCATCACCGAGGGTTCATCGGATGATCGACGGAAGTTCGCCGGAAACTCGCCGGAAGGAGCGATTGACGCACCGAAGCAAAGCTGCAGAAGTTGTCTCGGATTTAATCGTAGTTAGCACGTTGATTAAGTTGGAAAATGGGAGGTGATCCCATTGGCTTAATCTTGGGGCAATTGGGCCCCTGAAAGATTGAAATTGGGCTGAATGGAATGAACCATTCGAACCCTGATTGCACCAGGAGGTGCAACCGCCCAGGCCAGGAGGTGGCACCGCCTGGGCTAAGCCTCCCAGCGAGACTGGGCGGTGCAACCTCCCCAGCCGGGAGGTGGCACCGCCTGAGCTCAGTCTTCGAGCTAGACTGGGCGGTGCAACCTCCCTGACAGAGAGGTGGCACCGCCTGAGCTCAGTCTTCGAGCAAGACTGGGCGGTGCAACCTCCCTGGCAGAGAGGTGGCACCGCCTGAGCTCGGTCTTCGAGCTCTGCCAGGCGGTGCAACCTCTCCAGTCAAGAGGTGCAACCGCTTGATCCCGGAATTCCGGGATTTGATCGTTTTGAGCTCCAAATTTGAATTGGGTTGGGGCCTATAAATTCCCCACCCATTCAGCACTGAAAAGATACAGACCTACACCAAAATCTTGATCTTTTCTGTGATTCTAAAGAGCTCAAAAGTGTTGTAAAGCCTTTAAGTCTCCTCCTTCTGTTCTTCAAGTTTTCAGTTGTAAAGTGAGGAGAGAAAGGTCTGTAAAGGTTGTCTCCTGAGCCTGTCAAAAGGAGAGAAACTGTAAAAGGGAAGTTTGGCCTTCGCCCATTGAAGGAAGGCCCCTAGTTGACGTCGGCAACCTCATCGGTGGAGGAAGCCAAAAGTGGAGTAGGTCAAGGCTGACCGAACCACTCTAAATCTCTGGTTTGCGTTTATTTTTGAGCACTTTATCATTACTGCAAACCTCCTTCATTACTACTGCTCTCTGCGCTTTCACGAACAAGTTCTAAGTGCTGTTCTTCTGAATCTGCATTCAGACGTAAATTCGTGTTTTCGTACATTACTGTTTACGTTTACGTTTGATTCTGCAGAACCGTCTTCCGTGCTTTCACGAACGAGTTTCTTTGCAGTTTACACTTACATTTTGATTATATTGATAACTGCAAACTGTCCTCTGCTATTTTACGGACGAGTTTCAACATTTAGACGTAAAACTGCATTTAGACGTAAAACTGCATTTAGACGTAAATCGGCTTTCCTCGCACAATCATCAGATCTCAGTTCATGTTTACGTCTTGATTTTAACTGCATACTGCCTTCTGCGAATATACAAACGAGTTTCAAAGTTTAGACGTAAATCTGCGTTTAAGACGTAAATCTGCGTTTAGACGTAAATCTGCGTCTAGACGTAAATCTGCTTTTAGACGTAAATCTGTTTTTGCAGATTACGTTTTGAGCTGAACAACGGCAGCACACTGTCTTTATACTTCTGCTTAAACTGCTTCTAGACGCAAACTGCATTTAGACGCAATCTGCGCTTAGACGCAATCTGCGCTAAGACGCAAACTGCGCTTAGACGCAATCTGAGTTTAGACGCAAACTGCACTGAGACGCAATCTGCGCTTAGACGCAAACTGCGCTTAAACGCAATCTGAGCTTAGACGTAAATCTGCGTTTAGACGCAAACTGCGCTTAGACGCAAATCTGCGCTTAGACGCAAACTGCACTTAGATACAAACTGTGAATCAGCTTTTGCATCATAATAGTTTCTATCGAACGAACGTAGCTTTCGGTTTTAATCGCTGTAAAATTTCCGCTGCACTAATTCACCCCCCCCCCCCCCCCCCCCCCTCTTAGTGCTCTCGATCCTAACACGAAGGACAAAGGCCAGTGCTTCCATTGTGGTAAAGATGGGCACTGGAAGAGGAACTACAAATAGTACCTTATAGAGAGGATGAAATAGAAGCTTGGAGAAGCTTAAGGTACATTCATGATTAATCTCCGATTGTCAGAATTTTATGATAGTGCACCGGTATTGGATACCAGTATTGCTTATCACATCTACAATTTATTATAAATTCTAGCAAAGTCGAGGGGAGATTGGCGAGAGGAATATTGCATAAATATTTGTTTATGCTAGACACTACTCCACATATCATGAATGTAAGTGTCTAAGAGGAAACGAGATGAGGTGAACAATGCATACGTATGACATTGTAGGCTAGGTCACATCCATGAGGGAATAATTCAAAAGTTGTTAAATGATGGATATCTAGATCCATTCGACTATGCGTCATATGCAAATTGCGAGCATTGCCTTTGTGGAACACTGACCAACTCTCCATTTAGTGGAACTGGAGAGAGAGCCACTAAGCTATTGGAACTCATACATAGTGATGTATGTGGACCCATATTAACTCATGCCATTGGTGGTTACTCCTACTTCATTACCTTTACTAATGATTTCTCAAGGTATGGATATGTGTACCTAATGAAGTACAAGTCCGAGGCTTTTGAGAAATTCAGAGAGTATAAGAATGAGGTGGAGAACCAGACTGGAAAGAGTATCAAAACTCTTCGATCAGATCGAGGAGGTGAGTACTTAAGTACAAAGTCTACTCAGTTCCTCAAGGATCATGGGATATTATCTCAATGGACACCTCCTTATACGCCTTAGCTCAATGGTGTCTCTGAAAGGATAAATCGTACGTTATTAGACATGGTACGGTCCATGATGAGTTTCGCTGACCGACCCATCTCATTCTAGGGATATGCCCTAGAAATCACAGCTTACCTTCTGAACAGAGTTCCAACTAAGTCGGTAGTGTCTACACCATATGAGATATGGAAAGGGAAGAAGCCTGATCTTAAGGTTGTTAAGATTTGAGGCTGCCCTGCCCACGTTAAAAGACACAATCCCGATAAGTTAGAATCAAGGACAAAGCGATGCAAATTTGTGGGATACCCCAAGAAAACTTGTGGGTATTATTTCTATCATCTCGAGGACCAAAAGATCTTTGTAGCTAAGAGAGCAGTGTTCCTTGAGAAGGAACACATTCTTGGCGGAGATAGTGGGAGGATGATAGATTTGAGCGAGGTTGGAGAACCAAGCTCAAGCACCACTCTATAGCCCGAGTCTGTTCAGGTACCTAATACACAAGTTTCAACTTTACGTAGATCTGATAAAGTATCTCATCCTCCTGAGAGATATGTGGGACATATTAGAGGAGAGGATGTTGAGGATATTGATCCTCAGACCTACGAGGAGGCTATTATGAGTATAGACTCCGGGAAGTGGCAAGAAGCCATGAATTCTGAGATAGATTCTATGTACTCCAACAAGGTTTAGAACCTAGTTGATGCGCCCGAAGGTATTGTACCCATCGGTTGCAAGTGGATCTTTAAGAAAAAGATCGGAGTAGATGGAAAGGTAGAGACTTATAAAGCAAGGCTAGTGACTAAGGGGTATCGTCAAAGGCAAGGTATTGACTACGATGAAACCTTCTCACCCGTAGCAATGCTAAAATCCATCAGAATTCTATTGGCTATTGCAGCACACTATGATTATGAGATCTGGCAGATGGATGTGAAAACTGCATTCCTCAATGGGAACCTCGAGGAGGTGGTGTATATGATGCAACCTGACGGATTTGTGTCCAAGAACTGCTCAGATAAGGTGTGTAGGTTGCTTAGATCCATTTATGCACTAAAGCAAGCTTCCCGAAGTTGGAACATCAGATTTGATGAGGCAATCAGATCTTATGACTTCGTTAAGAACGATGATGAGCCTTGTGTGTACAGGAAGGTAAGTGGGAGCACTATCACCTTTTTGGTGTTATATGTGGATGACATCTTGATCATTGGGAATGATGTAGGAATGCTATACACAGTAAAGACTTGGTTATCTAGACACTTCTCCATGAAGGACTTAGGGGAAGCATCCTATATCTTGGGGATTATAATCTATATAGATAGATCCAAAAAGATGCTTGGCTTGTCCTAGTCCAGGTACATAGAAACCATTATCAAAAGGTTTAGCATGAAAAATTCCAAGAGAGGTCTCATACCGATGAGACATGGGATATCGCTTTCTACGAGTATGTCCTCAAAGACTCCAGAAGAAAGGGCGAACATGGATATAATACCTTATGCCTCAGCAATAGGGTCTATCATGTATGTCATGCTATGTACTAGGCCTGATATAGCGCATGCTCTGAGTGTCACGAGCAAGTATCAGGCGGATTCAGGCTTGGAGCATTGGAAAGTAGTAAAGTGTATCCTTAAGTACTTGAGAAGGACTAAGGATCTTTTACTAGTATATGGAGGTAATAGCCTTAAGGTTGAAGGCTACACGAACTCAAGTTTTCAGTCTGATGTCGATGATAGCAAGTCGAATTCAGGGTTTGTGTACACCTTGAATGGAGGAGCAGTGTGCTGAAAGAGTTTCAAGCAAGATATTACTGCTGACTCGATCACAGAGGTGGAGTACATTGCTGCATCAGATGCAGCAAAGAAGGGAGTCTGGGTGAAGAAGTTCATCACAGATTTGGGAGTCGTGTCGGGTAGCGAGGAGTCGATCTCCTTATATTACGATAATTATGGGGCGATTTCTCAAATAAGGGAACCCGGGTCTCATCAGAAGTGTTATGAGGAGGTTCCAGCTTATCAAAGAGATCGTAACCCGAGGAGATGTAGTAGTGGAAAGTGTTCTATCCGAAGATAACATTGCAGATTCACTGACAAAGCCGTTGTCTCATATTGTCTTTGAGCGTCATAGGGGTCTGATGGGGATCAGACACATAGGTGATTGGCTTTAGGTCAAGTAGGAGATTGCTAGTCATAGGTGCCTAGCAAACCAATCACGTGAGTGATGGCACGTGTGACTTGATACAGAATCTTTTTTCTTATTATATTTTGGTGTATATCACTTTATAACTATTGCATATATATATATATATATATATATATATATATATATATATATATATATATATATATATATATATATATATATATATATATATATATATATATATATATATATTGTGATGTCCTTGGATTCGTGCAATGAGAATCGGATCGTGATGAGATCACGATAATGAGATCGATTCACCTTTAAACACATATCCTAAATAATCCAGTCATAGGTTACTCGAGAGGGATATTGTGATAACCGGACAGACTGATGTGCTGTATACCCGTCCATATGATGGATGCAACTGGTCTCATAGTTGCTCGTGTAGGGACACTAGGGATACAGTACAGGTGCTCATTGGAGAATGAGTTCACTGATTGATCCGCTTACGAAATGCTGGATGGTTGATGATGTCTTATTGTCAGAGAGTGATTCCGTAGTCCTAGTGGTATATCTGGTCCTTAGACTTGAGACACCAAGGATGTCATGTATGAGTGCTCCACTCTTTGATACTAGACTTATAGGTTTGGCTATCCCAGATCTAGTACAGCTGGTCATTGGGAGTGGTAGTCGACCTTACGAGGGCTATTGAGTGTTGATAGAGGATCATCCACTCTCGGCGTCATGAGAGGAATATCCAATGTGTTCTTGCTTAGGAAAAT
The DNA here is from genome assembly GCF_036884655.1 of Musa acuminata AAA Group. Lineage (NCBI taxonomy): Eukaryota > Viridiplantae > Streptophyta > Magnoliopsida > Zingiberales > Musaceae > Musa > Musa acuminata. The sequence goes on along the minus strand of NC_088336.1, from coordinate 16,428,579 downwards.
CCCTAGCCAGGGTCATTCGGGTTGAGAGAAAAAGAGTTCTTCGGGAGAATCCGATTAGAACGAGACTCGAGTAGAAACCGTATGGGTCTGACAGCATCATGCTTGATATACAGTCTCTGGGATATTAGATGGATGAGGGACTATAGGTACACGATAACTGAGGACAGACAGGTCCAATGGATTGGATTCCCCTATATCGTCTGGGGACTACGGCGTAGTGGCCTAGTACGTCCGTAGTCGATGAGTCAAGTGAATTATTACAGAGATAATAATTCACTGAGTTAGAAGGAGTTCTGACAGGTATAACTCACGGCCAGCTCGATATTGGGCCTAGAGGGTCACACACATATGGTAGGCATTGCGATGAGTAGAGGTTCGGATATGAGATATCCGACGGAGCCCTTGTCTTATTGGATGCAGATCCAATACCCACTAGGGGAGGACCCATTAGGGTTTGATATGGGACCTCTATAAATAGGAGGGATTCAGAGCCTCATAGGCTAGAGCCTTTGCTTGCCTCTCCTATTCTCCTCCCCCTCTCCACCTTAGAGTAGGCTTGGAGTTTTTAGGAGCGTCGTCACAGCCCTACTGTGTAGATCACTACTAGAGAGGAGGACGCTTGACCTCCTTCACCGTCTCCTAAAGATCTGCGAGGAAACAGGGATATACGATCTCCCTAGGTAACACAATCTACTCTATATGCAGTTTTAAGTTTCGCAGATTTTGCGCACCAACCTTCGCACGACGACGAACATCTCTTTGGGAATCGGGGATTTTATTTTCTTGTTCTTCCGCTGCGCATGTGATGTCGCCCCCAAGATTACCCAACACCACCGCCTAGTCTGACGGTACCACCACTTAGGAGACTGTATCTGGGTGGGACCATTGCCCAGACTAGCGGTACCACCACCTGACAATCTCGGAGACTGAATCTGGGCGGTACCACCGCTTGACACAGTCTCGGAGATTGTACAACGACGATTCCACCTGTTGAGTCACTATTTGAGCCTTTTACTTGGCCCAACATAGCCTAATCTTGGGCCTAATTGGCCCCTAATTGAGTTGGCCCAATTCCAACCCAATTATGTACTAACTATGAAATTTAAGGCATACACTAAGCTAAATAAGTCTAGTTTCTTCCGGTGAGCTTCTGGTGATCTTCCGGTGAACTTCCGACAATCTCTCGGCAATGTTCCAACGAACTCCCGACAAGCTCCTATACTTCACGGTGATCTTCTTGGTAAGTTACGACGAGCTTCTCTAGCAAGCTCTTGGACTTCTCAATCAATTATAATAGAACAACCGACGAACGTCCGGACTTCCGACGAACTCTCGAACTCCCAACGAAATCTCGTTCTTGACTCCCGGACTTCATTTTACTTTATGCCTTAATCACTATCGTTAATCCTGCACACTTAAAACCTACTTCGATCTAGATAATTATTATAAGGCTTAAATCAAATGTTGTCTGGCATGTCATTGGTTCATCGACGCTTCGTCCGATTCTTCGGCGCATCGTCCTCTTTTGCGGCCTATTGCCCAATCAGCCAATTTACCTTCGGAACTCTGATTTTCTTAACGTAATTTTCGCTCTTCTTGGCCTGATGCTTGAACCCATGGCCCGAAGCCTTCTGCCAATACATCGACCAATCCTTCGGCTCGATGTCTAATCTTTTGACATGTTCCATTCCCGACCAACATGATTCTTCCTGCCTTAATTGTCTCTTCCTGGTCGAAGCTTCCTACGTCACTCAAAACATAGATCAAATCATAAATACTATTAATTGGTTTCATCATCAAAATTCAAGATTCAACAGGATGGAGATCCAATACCCAATAGAATAGGATCCATTAGGGTTAAGTTGATAGGGGACCTCTATAAATAGGAGGGAACTAAAGATTCATAGGCTAGAGCCTCTCTTTATTGCCACCTCCTATTCTCCTCTCCCATTCTTCTCCTCATATAGCAGGCCTGGAGATTTGAGAAGCATCGTCATAGCTCTACTGTGTGGATCACAGCTAGAGAGGATAGCGCTTGGTCTCTTTCACCCTCTCCTACAGATCTGAAAGGATTCAGAGATATACGATCTCCCTAGGTAACACGATCTTCATATACGTAGTTTTCGATTTTACGATTTTTACACACCAATCTTCGCACAACGACAAACACTTCTTTGGAAAATTAGAGATTTTGTTTTATGTTCTTTCGCTGCACATGTGATGTTGGCCCCTAGATTTTTTTACATTAACATGGTCAAGAAGGTGTGATACATTAAGGTGTCTGAGATGCCATATAATGATATTTAGGCACAGAACACTACAATGTACTCCATTGGATCGGTATTACCATCGAACACTTACAAAAATGGGAGACGAAAATTTATTAGAATTAGTTCCTCTTGGATTTCTAGGTGAACAACGATCAACCCGAGGTGGGGACAACTAGCACCTCCTTTTGTTTTTTTATTGTTGGAATTCTCATCGCTTCTCTAAACATTGGTTCACCTGTCATAGTGACTCAATCTCAATCGATAAGGAATCCTCTATCAAGCCCACTGACTCAATCTCATTCAAGTAGGGCAAAGTGAGAGTGGTACGGTCCACTAAATTCCACGGCCAAGAATCAAAATCCACCTCAGGTGATGATTTGACAAACCTTGGGCTCTCCTAATATGTCGGCACCACGTCGAGTCAGAAAATCTCGGTGAGTGCCGATGGGAGTAGAACCAAGGACTACAATTGAGTTGATGGCATTGCTTGTTAGACCAGTTTAAGCAAAAGCGAAGTGATAACGTATTATGCCTATTAGCGCTTGTACTTGTTGAATGAGGTTTAAGAACACCTTAGCAAGGACAAAGAGGTGGCCCAATGTATCTCTGGGAGTGAGAGACCAGGGTCATTGAATTGACACTAGTATCATATTTGAGTTTGCACAAAGTTGGATGCACCAATATGCGGAGAGGGTGGTTACCATCTCTCTAGGGTGAAAGTACTATGGATTAGAGCCAAAACCTCTTCGCTTGAGCATTCATTGAAAGAATTAATGAGCAAGCTTTCTTACGATATTACTTCCTCGACAAAAATATTAAGGGAAGATATCATTGATGTCTAGGTCAATCTGACATAGTTTAGACATGTATGCATAAGAGTATTCATGGTACCTCCAAGATAGAAACATCAAGCTCTCGAGGTATCACTTAAGATAAAAAAAAAATTTCTAACCTAGTTTATCTAATACATAAGTTAATAATCCAAGATAAATAAGCACGATCATCAATAATATAATATAAGATAACTTTTCTTTAATAATTGATCTCTTATGGATAAAAATAATTTATAATAATCTATTTTGGATCCATATTCACATAGAATAATTTTTATTTCTTCTTTCAATAAATATGACAAAGACATATATTGAAAGATAATAACCTTTCTGTCATTTCTCAATCCTCCGTGTTTGAGCTAAAATACCATGCACGGTGTCACGTGACACGCGCCACCCCTTCCCGTCTCCTCTCGCACTCAAAGTTTTGGCAACCCTTGTACACCACCTCGGCTTTGCTCACACGACCACGTGCCCTTCGTCGTCTCCCTCCACATCTCTCCCCTTCCAGCCTCCTCACGTTTCCTCGGCTTCGTCGATGATGGACCCAGATACCGGTTTCTTCGCGTCGGAATCACCGGCAGTGAGGGAAGAGATGGAGAGCCTCGACCTCTCCGACGCCACCGCACCCTCCTCCCTTCCCTTCTTCGTCGAACCGCCATCGTACGCCGACGTCGTCTTAAAAAGCACCTTTGAGCCTCAGAACGCCGTCACCACCCCCGGCAGCGGGTCCTATCCCCCCCGCGCCGCCGCCTCGGATTATCTCAGGATCGTCGTGTCGGATCCGGAAACGATGCAGGAGACCTCGAACTCCCCTGTCCTTGGCGGCACCACCTACGTCACGTACCCCATCACCACCTGGGTCCGCGCCGTCGGCCATGGCGGCCCTTCGGTGTTCTGCGTCCAACGGAGGTTCCGCGACGTCGTCACTCTCGCCGCCCGGCTCGCGGAGGCTTACCGGGGGTACTTCATCCCGCAGCGGCCGGACAAGAGCGTCATCGACGGCCAGGTGATGCAGAAGCACGAGTTCGCCGAGCAGCGGCGGTGGGAGCTCGAGAAGTACCTGCGGAGGCTGGCGGAGCATCCCATGATTGGGAGAAGCGACGAGCTTAGGGTGTTCTTGCAGGCGCAGGGGAAGCTGCCGCTGCCGGCGGCCACCGATGTGGCGTCGAGGATGCTAGATGGGGCGGTGCGGTTGCCGAAGCAGCTGTTTGGGGACGCGGCAGCTGGTCGAGTGGCGCCGGAGGATGTGGTGCAGCCGGCAAAGGAGGGGAGGGACCTGTTGAGGATATTTAAGGAGCTGAAGCAGGCGGTGGCTAATGATTGGGGAGGGGTCAAGCCCTTGGTGGTGGAAGAGGATAGAGAGTTCTTGGAGAGGAAGGAGAAGATGCAGGTCCTCGAGCAGCAGCTCTGCACAGCTTCTCAACAGGTAACAATCAATCATTATTGTTGCAATGTTAATGATGATCCCAATTTTGTTTGTGATTTGATTATTACCTTGTGCCACTTTCGATTTTATCTGAATTAGAGTCTTGCTAATTTGATACATACATATCATGATGGGTCCAAATTAAGTGTGTATGGATCCTAATCGGTCGACAAGTGTGCATAGATAACCTAGGAAAAAGAAATGTATACGTGAAACTAAGTTCTGATACAGAAGGTTTTTGTTCTGTATGAGAGAAATTATCATGACTAGAGAATCTGAAATAGCGAGGACATAATGCCTTTGGGTGCTTATCATAACCTTCCATCATTTTAAGTGGCTTAACTTTGTGGTACCTCGCAAAGTAATAACAAACTTCTTGAATGTTGATGCTAAATGTCCAATATAAGCAGACATAGGCTGTGATTGTTTGGCCTAAAATCTAAGCTTATTATCATAACAGTAGTTGGTTTTCGACTATGAATCTTTCATGAGTATAGATAATCCAGACATAAGAGAGATATGTGCTTTAGCATGCACAAGTTTTTTTGGTTCTGTCTGGGAGAAATTAACATGCCTAGAATCTGAAACAGCAAGGACGTAATGGCCCCATGGTTGTGTGCTATTTGAACTTTCAATCGTATGCCATTTCTGTAATATACAATATGAATAGTTTTATATTGATTCAGGCTGAGGCACTTGTGAAAGCACAACAAGATATTGGTGAGACAATGGGAGAAATGGGTTTGGCATTCATCAAACTCACCAAGTTTGAGACTGAGGAGGCCATATTCAGCTCTCAGAAAACACTATCAGCTGATGCCAAATGTGTGGCAACTGCTGCTGTCAAAGCAAGCAGATTGTATCGCGAACTGAATGCTCAAACCGTAAAGCATCTGGTAACATACAGATCAACCGTATAGTATATGCTAATTTTGGCTTCTAAAATTTTCCTTATTCCTTGGTCCGATTTCTTTTTGACAGGACACTCTACATGAATATCTTGGGGTAATGTTAGCTGTTCAGAGTGCATTCTCGGATCGGACCAGTGCTTTATTGACGGCGCAAACGCTGATGACAGATTTATCAACTTTGCATGCAAAGGTTGAGAAACTTGAGGTTGCATCTTCGAAGATATTTGGTGGTGACCGATCAGGACTCCGCAAAGTGGAGGAACTTAACGAAACAATAAGGGTTACTGAAGATGCTAAAAGCTGTGCACTTGGAGAGTATGAAAGGATAAAGGTACTTCCCACTTCGCCTTACGCAAATTGAGGTATCATTTTTTGTGTCGAATGTTGCAGTTGTTTGCTTATTAGCACTTGCTGAAGTTACTACTTGGTGATGTTGACTTTGGGGGAGATAACCAAGAACTTTTTTCTAGATAGGAGTATGTCGAAATTAAATAGATAGTGACTTTTGTGGGGGTGAATTTAAGGATGTCCACTTTTCCTATATTTAATTTTACTTCTTCCTTATATGCACTTTTTTGCTTGTTCTTTTCCTAACTTAAACATATATTAATTCGGTTGACTTTGCATGGAGAGGTTGTTCTTACTGTTATGATGATGAATAGGTAGGTTTTCTGCATTAGATGACAGAAAAATGAGGTGCTAAACATGAATATGATGCAAGCTCTTATATTACTTTTCCATTATTCTCTGTTAACCAAGTTCAGTTCATCTGAATAAATAATTATGATACATCAATTGTTCTTATTAATAATGAACTTTGCAAATATATGCAGAAAATATAGAATATAATCAGGTTATGTTTTCTATGCAAGGAAAACAACCGGAACGAGCTTGAGAGACTAGATAGAGAGAAGCATGATGATTTTCTAAGCATGCTTAAAGGGTTTCTAATAAATCAGGTATGTCTTGCTCTTCATTTTGCAATTTTCATATTATAAAGATGAAATATGTGTATCAAACTATGTTCGACTTTCTTTCAACTGCCTTGTTGGACTGTGCCTATGCAAAGGCAAAGGCTTTCCTATAGCTGAAACACCAAATCTTTTTTAATGATCTCGAAGACTATAAAAGAGAAGCTATTGATCATTCACCACTAATCTTGCATTTGCAAATATAACACTGTGTCTTCATTGTGTTATACAATTATGTTTCCTTGTTAGACCATATAGGTGTGGCTGGTGGTGGTGCCATCATGACCTTCATCTGTTCATTGGTTTTTCCTTAAAAGAAGAGAAAATAAATTAGATAAAAGTGAACTGTCCACGATTCCTACTGTGTCAGACTAAAACTTCGAATGTCTCTCTACTGATTAATATATACAACTGAATATATTCAAATTAATAATCTGTAGTACTACTTTTCCGATCACTTTGTGCTGACATTTTTCACCACAAATTTGAACCATCTATTCTATTCATCAGGATCTATAAAATGTATCATTATTTTAGCATCGTGAAGTGCATTAGCTGACAGTATACACTTTCGTTTCAGTGTACTCCTTTTTCGGGTGACACTAACTCTGATGTGTGAATGTACAAGATCATCTACTTCAATTATGCTATCATGCTTTACTTCGAATTGGTTATCTCATCCGTAAAATGGAACTAATGAGCTTCCGTCCTCTGCATTCTGCATGTTGAGAAGGTCGAGTATTCAGAGAAAGTTGCCATTGCTTGGGCTGCTGTAGTGGAAGAAACATGTGGCTATGCAAGAGAAAGCAATTAGGTAAGATGTGAAGACCACCTATTCTTTGCAGATTGTTAGTAAACCCATCCATGTGTAATTCCATCGCTTAGTTCTGACGAACAGCGATCTGCCTCTGCTTTTGACTCGAAACCCTTTCTTCCATTGTCATTGCTGTTTGGGGTCGGTGCAAAGATAGGGATCAGAAATGGTTCCGGAAATATATAAGATTTACATTTTTATTTAAATTTATATTTATTCGGTGTGTTTTCTTAGCATCATCTTATTACTATAATTCTAAATCAGAATGTGCAGATCCCACACGGTGGGTTAGCATTCTTATCAACTTAACCGAGTGACCGTGGACGTCTTTTCCCGACTACAGACAGAAGACACAAGTGAGGAAGGCGATGGTTCTCATTCTCAGGACCAACAAATACGTGTCGGCAGAATTCCTGGTGGCCATGCAAGTACTGCATGCGTAATCCGTGCAGCAGCAGTGTTTTTTTGTTTTGCTGCAGTATTTGATGCAGGAACACAAAAGAAAAGTTGGACACGCAAAAGAAAAAATGGATGGTAGGCAATAAATAGGCATCACACTCATCGAGTAAATGCTGGCCGTGTGCACTCCAAGGAGACGGCCATCGACTCACCTCGAGCTGTCCCCAAGCCATGCATCTCCTTGCACGAGGAAAATGACAACCGGAAGACACTGCGTGCAAAGAAGCGGGACGAGTTACATGTGAAGTTGACGAGTACGACCCCATCTTTTTTGGTACCACTTGCGCTTTGCGTCACCTCCGTCTGCTTTAACCCACTGCTTATCCATTGCCTTGAACAATCCCTGCAACTGGACTGGACTGACTGCCCCCATTTGCTGCTTTCTTTCTTTCTTTCTTCGTTATAAATTCATCAGAAACACTCCACTTTAGTGGATGGATTTCCAGATGGAAAAACTCAACTCACAAAATAGAAAGATCAGAGATCAAATAAATAAGAAAGTCAATAAAATATTTATATGATTTCACACTCACTGTAAAAAATTAATTGTTTTACCAAATGTGGGTTCTATGTGGATTATGTCGCTCTTTCTCATTAATTGGGTTACTTCCCAATTTATATGCAAGAGAATCCTTCATAGATGATATTATTATTAGCTGATGTTTCAAACTATCTTTGTTTCTTGATTGATGGTTAGCCCTACAATATCACATCAATTTGATATATGTATATGGATAATATTTGTCCAATAGAGAACAGTGATGAAACATCACTTGTTGCTAGTGGCCAACTGGGCAGCTAAGGTTTGACTGTAAGAGCCAAGTAGATCCAGATTCATGTTCTCTTGTGACACTCTCATTTTATCTTCCCATGAAAAGTCCTCATTTGACTTGAGCTTGGTAATTATCCACCCAATTGTCTGCAGATTTCCTCTCAATCTTATATATATATATATATATATATATATATATATATATATATATATGAATGCTGGAATTATAGATCATCATATTTCAGTGTTGGATCACAAGATTGGAAAGAACATTTCATAGATTTGTGTGCACCATAATTTTCTCATTAAAGATGCTAGTAAATACATGCATATATTTTAATTGTGTCAGTAAGAACACAATTCAAATAACTATCTTCAGCCAGAAACAAATAACGAAGGAGAAAGAAACAATCCATTTGCTGTGTCAAGGGAGACAACTCTTCTCCAGCTCATTACTATTTATATATCCCCTCTTCTCCATCCCTTACTCCTCTGCCCAAATATCTGTCTCTCTCTCTCACTCTCTCTTCTCTTCTCTTCTCTTCTCTTTTTGGACTGATAAGGAGGCAAAGCAATGGCTTGCGTCCCTGCTGCCGCGTCTTACGTCCCGCACCAAAGGGCAACCGCGGGCGTCGGAGGCGGCGCAGTGATGGCGGGGGAGAGGTGCATGGCGGCGCACGAGGTGCTGGAGGCTGTGGCCGGGCACTACGAGAACCCCGCGGGGGAGATGTGCGCGGCGCATGATGTGCAGGAGGCGGTCGCGAGGCACCATGATCATGCGGTGGGGCCCAACCAGTGCTGCTCCGCGGTGGTGCAGGCGGTGGCGGCGCCGGTGGCGGCAGTGTGGTCGGTGGTGCGGCGCTTCGACAAGCCGCAGGTGTACAAGCACTTCGTGAAGAGCTGCAGCGTCATCGTGGGGGACGGCGACGTGGGCACCCTGCGGGAGGTGCGCGTCGTGTCGGGCCTGCCGGCGGCCACCAGCACCGAGCGCCTCGAGATCCTCGACGACGAGAGCCACGTCCTCAGCTTCCGGGTGGTCGGCGGCGAGCACCGCCTCGCCAACTACTGCTCCGTGACCACGCTCCACCCGGTCGTGGGAGGCAGCGCCGGCGGCGGCTGCACGCTGGTGGTGGAATCGTACGTGGTGGACGTGCCGCCAGGGAACACGACGGAGGAGACGCGGGTGTTCGTCGACACCATCGTGAAGTGCAACCTGCAGTCGCTGGCGCGGATCGCCGAAGCCCTCGTCAGGCAAAGCACCGCCGTCGCTGGTATCGAGGCCGGCGTTAGGAGGGCGAACCCGTAATTGGATGGGTGGGGTTCTCGATTCCCATCGTTCGTTTACGTTTCGCAGTCTTCTTATTTCACCTCCACCTTTATGTTCTCTTTGCCCCTTTTTTCTTTCTATTTTGCGAGTGTAGTACAAAATAACACATTATGCTGTGAATAATAATATCTTGGACACGTATGTTTCACTTTTTTTCTATAAACTCTCATCGGTGAAAAAAATGGATGATGATTTTTTTTACTTTATTTAAAAAATATATATACAATGACGTCTTTCTATGTCTTGTTTTGTCATCAGACTTTGGGGGTAGCAGAGTCAATTTAGATATGACAAAGCATCCACTAACGTACCACCTCGGATACGTCATGATATCAAATATATATATATATATTTCCTCATCAAATTGCTTGACAATCACAAATCTAAAACTATGTAAATAGTACTATATAAATATATTTTAATTCTAAGCTTATTAAATATAAATGGACTCTCGAATTTCTCTAGACCTCTTTTTGCTACCTTATTAAAATTGACGCATTAAAATGGGATATAGAGACATTTATTATCATTGAATTTAAACGGAATATAAGATAAAGGATAGTTTCTATTCTCCATTCTCTCGGTGGGGGGGAAAAAAAAAATCTCTTTCAGAAATAATAATATTATAAATATATGTTAGCTTTTTTTTTTTTTTTTGTCTAAAAGGTAAATAGCGAAGGCAGGCAGAAGTCGAATTCAAGATCTTAACTAAGTTTAGTTGATAACTTGAAAATGGAGTTAGATTAGATCAACATTACAGTGTTAGTCAAGTTGGAATGAGATGGGATTCCTGTGAAGACCCCATCCACATTTAAGCAAGTTCTATGCTTCTTCTCGTCTTCAAAACCTAGGACTTGGCATAACAAATCCCCAGCAGTAGAACTCATCGACATCGATCACAACAACATTCCATCCACAATCCAATACTACCTATGCCTTTCAGAATCACAGTTCACCATATAAAGCTTCTCATAGGAGAGAAGAAGATGGTGGGAAGTGCAGGCGTCGTCCATTTTTCTGCAGCTGCAAGTTGCATTGGAGTATTATTTCCCCATTAATGGGCGAATCAACAGCTGTTCGGCCAGCGGAGCAACTTGACACTGGCAACCTCAACTTGGTGATAAAAGAGAAGCAAGTTGGGGTCTCTTTACTTGATTTCTCCATCAGGTTCTTGTCCTTGAGTTGCTACTCTTCCCCTTCTTTCGAGCTTTCTTCTGTTGGGTATTATTTCTATGGTACTGGCGAATGAGATGGTCCGCAACTTGAGATGCAACTTGCATGGCCTTTAATGATCCTTGTTGTCTCTTGTGTCCCACAGTTGGAACTTCTCTTCTGCTTGGGTCATTGTCCAAGCCATTTTCAGTAGTCGAAACGACTACCGATTAGTCTTTTGATTTGATCATCGATTGGGAGCCACGGTGACGATCCGACCTGTCTCGAGCCTAAAATTGACACAAGAGTTACTAGAGGAACGATGGAAGGGAGAAACGGACATAGGATGATGTTCGAAAAGTCAAACCAAGCTTTCATAAACCTCCATTCTTAAAATAGAAGACCGACAGACGATTTACCCTCGACATAATCATTCTGATGCTTAAGTAGAAAGAGAGAGACGAATCGAAACTATGACAGCACTTTTTTATTTATAGTGAAGACTCAGTAAAATAAATTTAAATATATCTTGATTCAGAAATTTTTTTTTTTATAATGACCAATATTTAATCTTTTTTCTGATTGAAAGTAAAAAAAAAATAGAAGACTTTATCTATCTAGATTATCTTAAATCATATGAAAGAAATGCTTTTGCTTCCAAATGGTAATATTACAGTGTATCAATTGCTCTCTCTAGCTTTATGTTTGTCTGCGGGACTAGTTGCTCTCTAGCTTTATGTTTGTCCTACTACAGGGTTTAATGATTTGGTCAAAGTTACTGGTGCCCACTCTCAGCCTTTCCATGAGGATCCACTGCAGGATCTAGTGATCGAATTGCCCCCAGTAGATCTTTTCGGTCCCTGTGACCATATATGGGTATGTGAAATCTAATATAAATACATCCGAGAAGAATACTCACCATCCAACTTACTAATTTCACTCTTTTTGATTTGATTGTTTCAGAAGACAAGTCATCTGGTTTGTAATTACACAAGACATGATCTATGGTGCCAATATTGAAGCATGGTGGACGCTACAATTGAGGATTCCAACTCTTGAATGAGATCTCTTGCAGCAAACCAATCAAATGCTGCCATCTCTCTCTCTCTCATATAGTGCTTGGCTTGTCAAACAACAGCATGAGAAGAGTACAAGAGAGTAATGCTGCCTCATTCACGGACTACACTACTACGTGGACTCCCGACTCCCCACACCCAGCAACTTGTGGCTTGTCGGATCACCACAGTTCGCTGCACACTTGCAGTCGGCTGCGCCGCATTCCCCGCTCCATTGCCGACGTCTTCTCCTCCATCCCATTGCAATTGGCTGGATCGAGTCCCTCCTTCCATTGCCGACGCCTTCTTCTTCCTTTGATGCTTGTGCAGTGAGGCGACTGTGCTGAACCAAGCTAAACAGTGGACATCTCCCACCTCCATTTTCTTGGTTCATTGCGTACATCGAACTTAGCCACGGGTGAGACTGACGATACTGAGGAGAGAGAAGTGGCAGGAGTAAGCGTTGCTGCTGCTCCTTGGTCACTTCTCCCTGTCAGCCATCATGCCACCATGTACGTGCCCGACGTTGATGCATGCCACCGGTCCTTGCTCCACTATTCCAAGGTGTTTCCATCAAAATGATGATACCTTGTAGGCTCACCGCTGCACGACAGGCAGGAAAACACACAACCAAAAGAGCTTTGTACTGGAGAACATGATGAGCCACCGATGGCCAGTTGCTGGCTCTCTAATGGGGCACTCGTTGATGCAGCTCTCAACTACATATATAGTCTTCCCATGACATTACCACAAAACTGCGTTTTACCGTATATACCGATCCCCAATTTAGTTTTATATCAAAAGTTGAAGAAAATGAGTTATTACTATTCATCTAGACTTTATAATTTTGGATGGTTTAATTTTATACCTATCAAATAAATGAATCGTACATATATTAAAGATAAAAGTATTGGTTTTTCGGATTAGATAGATATACTATTTAACTATAAATTTAATTATTGTGCCTAATGATAATCTTGATCTCTACCAACATATCAATTTGCTATTAAATTCATAGCATAAGATAATTTGTAATTTATCACTCTCAACATCCAATCGAGTTCTAATGGTTTAGTTTCGGTACGAAATCGAAATCGACTATTTGATTCGATTTAGATCAATCAAAAAAAAATCTAAATAATTAAACGTTCTTCGACTAATGAATTTGTCCTTCAAACAACTTAGCAAAGAACCAATTGGAGGGTTAAAATAAAAAATAAAAATTAAAATAAAAAGTTTCGAAACGAAAATCGTATGGGAACTAGAATCACCTAGAACCGATTTGATTGTAATTTTAAATTCGATAAAACCGAAATTATCCATTTTGAAATAGAGTTAGGACTATAAAAAAAGTATTCGCGGACGATAAATTGTGGTGTTAAATTGTGTTTTGGACTAAAATAGATCATTTGGAAATTAAAGAAATAACCCAAAAAGAAAGAAAGAGTTGAAATGATGATACAAGAATTAATTGTCGGATGGCAAGACTTGCTAAACTCTCAACATTTAAATTTGGCTGTCGGCTTCTCCTTTTTTATCTCTTTTCCTACTGAAAGTGTTACCCCGCAATAATTATGGAGCTCCAAAGCAGAATTCCAGCTTTTTATCTTATGCTGTCTTGATCTTGAAAGAAAGCAAGAAAGAAGAGACAACCACATCCGATCTGCTGCTACAGTTCGGTGAATGGTAATCCAATTAGATCATATCAAGAGAAAAGAAAGAAGGAACGAAAAATGGCAACTGGAGCAGTACGTCGTCAAGTGATGAACGCAGTTGTAGTTCGGGCTATTTAAGGTATATATTCATTTAGATCACAGATGACGACGAGTTCCTCATCACTTTTGCTTGCCGTGCCTTTCCCTTTCATCCCTCCATCTCCCTCTTAAAATAATGGAGCGCACTCGAGCGTCCACCTGCAAGCTTTTCAGTCGTTCAAACTTCTCACTGCAACAAAAGTCGGCTTCTCCAACGGGCCGTACAAGAATCTCTTCTGCCGCTGCTGCTGCTGCTGCTGCTGCTGCTTCCCTTTAGTGTACAGTAACTATGAGTTCGGCTTGCAGCGAAGCAGATCCTCCCTCTTTCTCTCTTCTCACCCACGATAATATTGCATGCAGAAGAAGCTTGACAACAGCGATAGAAAGACGATCGAGCGAGGATACAACTGTTGATAACACAAGCTGACAGGGAAACTTAGGTCCCATTTGTCATTCTCTGCGGCGGCTCCCTGTGTAGAAAAAACCGAGTGGACACTCTCAGCCACCTTTGATCAAGATATGACAAATGTAGTATTGATTGATTTATGCTCATGATAGCAAAGAGGCAGACGAGATTTATGAGATGCCGTAAGGTTATGTATGTGACACTCGATGTAACTGTGCAGGAGATATGAGTCCGATTCAACAGCATATGAATCATAAAATAAGGCAACAATTTCTGTGGAAGTCTCACTTCCATTGAGTCTAAACAGTGTCCTTTTTCAAACATGGAGACGAGTAGGGTTCGAGTTCCTCAGTTTGGCCCTCGCAAGCCAATGTTGGAAGGAGAGAAGGAATCAAAGCTCACAGGTAGAGAGAATACAGCAGCCTTCTGATGAAGCTGATAATTAAATAGCAGCAAAATAAGGAGACATCAGAAGAATAATCAGACTGCTGTTGGTAAGTTTTCTGCTTTCATCAGATGAACACCCATCACTTGCCGTCGCCAACACACATAAGTAATAGAATTGTCGGCTTCATACGGATAGGGAACAAAGAGATTACAATTGTCGATGCTGTGCACCAATTCAATCAGAAGAAAAGGGGCAGAGAAAGAGAAAGGAAGGATCAAAAGATCAAAACATGCCGAATTGGTCTCGGAAATATGAAGAATTAGCCAAGAACTTTGTGTGTACGATCTCCTGTATCCTTCCTCGACAAATAGCAGCAAGAAGAAAGGAAATGAGCTACTTAAGGAGCTGATGAGCCAGCCGGCGGCGCAAGCGATCCGTCTCCGACTGCCGTTGAAGTGCTAAAAGCCTCAGCCACAGTACTAGTGCCAGTTGCACTCGCACCGGAAACAGCAACGGCTGCGGACAGCGAAGCCTCCGCTCCGGCTCCGCCAACCGATCTCCCTTCGCTGGGGGTTTCCGTGTCCTGGAAGCGCTTCCGCTTCTTCTTCTTCTTCTCGTAAGGGATGCCGCGAGCTTTGGCCTGATTCTCCTTCACCTGCCGAAGGTAGACGCCGACGGCCCTCGCGCCGAAGGGGTTGGAGTCCTGGTGGCCGTCGTTCTCCTCGTAGGCGGCCCGGAGGCGCCCGATGAGTGCGTCGAGCGAGCCCCAGGCCTGCTTCAGCGGGCACACGCACGGCGCCGGCGGGTTCGGGTGGCCGAAGAAGGTGCATCCGGGCGCGTGCACCTTCGTCTTCCCGAACTGGTCCAGGTACTTCAAGAACTCGATCACGTGAGCCCCGCTGCAGCCCGCCAGGGTCAGCGGCGGCCTGTGGCTCCTCAGGTACTGCAGGAACGTGTTCCAGTCCCGCCGCTTCTGCGACTCGTACCGACTCGGTGGCTGCTGCTGCTGCTGCTGAGGAGGTGGTGGTGGGGGTGGCGGAGATGGATCACCGGCGACAGACGATGCGGCCGGGTCAGGATCCATTGCTTTCCTTGGGTCTCCTGTGTCTGCCCTAGTGGTTTTGGTGTGCAAGTGTTTTGCTTTGGTTGAAGTCTGTTCTCTTACAACCCTTTGATTCCTCTCCGAACACAGCTTCTTTTATCTTTGTCAGGAAGCTTTGCAGTTGGCAGGAAAGGGAGAGAAAGGGCGGGTTGAGATCGGACGTCAAAAGTGGTAGTGCTGCTAATGGATGAATATATATTGATGAAGGAATCTGAAGTGTTCGTATGGTCATCTGACGGATGTGCGGGAAACACTGTCACCACTAACGCAATATTACGACAAGATCTAAGCAGATTACTGTGACAAACATCCAAAGAGGGATGATGAACATGGTACCCTATGTAGCATATGTGAATGGCACAACATACATATTCTGACAAATTTGGCCATTTGATAGACTGTGAACCCACGAGTGAGGAGTAGGGATGGGTCCTTTATGATGACTGCGAGTGTGGGAATAATGGGAGCAGCGGCACCATCTCCTCCGATCACATAAAACAAGGCCTGTAGAGAGTGGAGACTAAGAACATAATGGATTCGGTGGGTGGAGAAGGAACCTTTGTGTTTCAGCAGTAAGGATTTGCTTCTCCAGGTTAAGCTCCAGTAGCTGGAAAATTCGTGATCCAAATCTAATCTGACACCTGAAGAGAAAGTCAACTTTCCCTGTCATCTCATCTCCATACGAACTGCGGCCAATTAACACGAATGTGGAGTGTTTTTTTCTTTATATATACTGTGGATATAAATTCTTATCCACTTTTGCATGTTGGACTAAACTTAGGATTAATAAGATGCAAATTACAATATACTTTTCATGCTCAATTATGGGACTAGAGAATGAGTGTTGTTGTCTCGTTTCATGCTTGCAACATATATGCTCGAGGTCTTCACTCCCTATTTATGTTTTCTTTTTTATCTGGCCTCCAACCATTCATTAGTGGAGAGCAAAAGCTGATCTAAACAACATGTAGAGAAACATATTCTAATCCACTAAGAGGCAATCAGAGGACAACAAACAATCCATCAATCACTAGATACAACCCAAGCAAACTAATCCAAAAAAGTATTTGATGGAGTCACGATTGCATTGCATGTGTACATCTTACATCCTAGTAGTAGGAAGGATAAGAAAAGGAAGATCTCAAGTATTAGTAAACAAATAATCTTCCTCGTACGACATGATAAACTTATTTTTAGTGGCAAGCATATGATATGTAGGTGATATGGTTAATATTTCGGATCAACTGCTGCGACTCGTCACACGCAAAGCCCACTTAACCAAACTCAAACTCATCACATCAACATGAATTAAGGAGTAAAATATTCACTGAAATATTTCTTATTCAGTTACTTCAGCATCGAAAACATAATTTTCAACTTTCATATAAGACTCGACTTGTGTATCAAAGTAGATGTATCGGACACACAATTTGTTTTGAGAAAAATTATCTCCGAGAGGCATCCATCTCGAAATGATATTTGGGACACACTTGTATGTTAGTTTTGTAGGTAACACTTGTGAAACGATTTGTTGTGAAAAAAATTATCCTTAATCATTTTAAAGAAATGATGTTTGAGATATACTTGTACGCTAGCTAGTTTTACAAATGACACTTGAGGAGTGATTTGTTTTGAGAAAAAATATCTCTAAGAAGCATCCATCTCAATGATCGTTCTTAAGACACGATGTTTAATTTTTTATACTAAAACTAAAAAAATTAGGTCAATCATGGTTTATGTTCTTTCCATTAAAATATAAATTAATAGGCCCACTAGGAGTTGTCTGCCAAGGATGACTACATCATCCACTCGATCAATCAATTAAATTAAGCTGAAATGATTGTAATTTTCGTACCATTTTGGAAGGAGGGAGGGGCAAAAGAATCCAATGCTTCTTTGCACCAAAACTCAAACATATGACTAAAAATTTCTCCTTCCCCATTGGATGTATGGTTGCCATCAAGCGATTCCTTGTGTCATCGAGGCTGTCACGCAAGTCCAAAAGACAAACTAACACAGAGAGAGCGAGAGAGAGAAAAAATTGCTAACTATGGCACGACCTCATGTTTCATGTATCACCAAGTTGTTGTGGTGATAAGGTAGGTGCCATTTATGTGGTGACATACGACGCCTAACCCACAGTAGGGCCCTCACAAAAGAACAAAGAGAGCTTGACTATATCAACTCTGAGGAAGACCCAAAGCTGGACCTAACGTATCAATCACCCACCATTCTCAGCAAACATAAAGACAACCAATGCTCTATCCATCTATCTATTGAAATATTTGGAACTAAAGGGTGCGATTATTATTCAGTGTGCTTTAGAGAGACGTCCCCAATCGGGTTTGATTGAGCTGCACGTCAAAATGTCCGAACCCAAAAAACAATTGTCTCGTTTAAATACTACTAAGCATGGATAACTCTAATAATTGACTTACGATCATCATCCTAACATATAAATTGCTTGTTCACCTTAGCCTCGAGGACCAGGAAAAAAAGAAAAATCAAATCAAATCTTTGGGTGTTTAAAATAATTTTGTTTAGTTTCTGACTTCACTAGGTATAATAATCTATACCATTATATCATCATACTAATCAAAATTAAAGAAAGAAAGATAGATTCAATATCCTTCTATTGTTTTTGAGACTCCCACCTATCCTTTCTTTTAATCTTCCACAAACCAGTGGGTGGTTCAAGATCTTTTAATTTTCACATTTGGCCATGTTTAATGAAATGCACAATTTGGAAAACAAAAAATAAAAACAACATAATTGTGTTGATTTTACCCAATTAAATCCACTATCACATTCTTTAGGCATAAAAACCCTCTAATACATATAATCTTTTCTGGGACTAACATAAAGTCTAAATCTCACTTAAGATTGTCAATCTACCTTTCAATCTGACATCTGAGATAGCAACCTGATCTACACTGTGAATAAGCCATTAAAATTTTGAGCATCAAAAAAGAAGCAAAGAAATTGATTGAGCAGGAAATTTGTGACCACAAACTAGTGGATCGTGAATCAAATACCACATGTACCACCTGGTCTACAGTGGAAAAACACTGCCAGTAAGAACACAGAAACAGCAGAAATAACACGAACAGAAACTTTGGTACACTACGGAAGACCATGCAGAAACCTTACCTTGTTAACCTGACAAAGAAACCTTTGTTAGACTGTTGAAAGATATATCCACTTAAGAAACTAATACTCGTCGAATCATTCCTTGAGCCCAAGTGGCAGTCTCCTTCAACTGGTCATTGTCTGATCGAAAACACTCCCCAAATAAGTCCATATGGAAGGTAACATCCTTAAATAGGACCTTTGTGTTTGAACCAAGAGTGTCTGCAAGATCTCCCATCACTGCCACGGCAGCCTTAGTTACCTCTTCATCCCTGGAAAGTGACCACACAAAACACCATTTGTACATGTCATGAAAGTATGGATAGAAATTAAACTAGGGTATTCTATTACGCACCTATTCTTATCCATAACAACAGCTTCTATGAACTTCAGAAGAGGACTTGCGTAAGGAAACATCAGAGCTGACTTGGAACTTTTAAACCCCTGAAGTATGCCAGAGTAAGCCTCAAAAATACCCTGTCTAAGCTGATTACCATATTCTCGCATATCATCATCATTTACATCAAGTTGATAGCAGAGTTCTGCAGCTCCTTGCAGCATCGGTATCACAAAAGGAATGTACTTTTCAAAATGCTCACTGATTGCAAGAGCAATATCTCCAAAGCATGAAAATATAGGAGGCTTTACAGACCGATGAAGCATAGGACTGGAGAGGTCTTTTAGAAGTTGACTCATGATACCATCACAAAATGGAAGAACCTTTTCATCTAATGCACGACAGATATCACCAACCACGCCAACAGATATAGAGCAGACCTGATATTCCTCAAAGTTCTGCAAGCCCATCTCCAGATACTTGTAGAACTCTTGCATGCAATTTGCAAATTCAGGGCCTGTGGCATAAGCAAGGGCTCCAATTGCAAGCATTGCTTCTTCGTGCACGGTAGAACTGCGGCAAGCAAAAACTTGTAGAAACAGGATCATCATCTGATCAGCAGACTGAAAAATTATAGACTTTGTCTCATTTGAGTAACTCAATTTCTGTAATATTACTTGAATAACACCACATAGCAGGGCTTGCAGATCACTCTGCTTTTCCCTGTCCTCCGAAGAGACGATCTGAAGCTCCAGAGTCTTGCTCAATCTAGTCATGATTTCATGGAGTAGATGGGCAATCATGTTTGAAGTTTCAGGTATACTGCTACATCGAACTATCTCATTCAGTGTTTCATATGCAGATGAACGAAGCCTCACATTGTTTGTGTCGGTACGATCAGCTGTAGAGAGGAGAGCTGAAACAATATCACCAAGATAAGGTGTGAGCATTGATGAATTGGAACCGTCATCCTCATAGCCCTGGGCAAGGAAATAAATGGCTCCACAAACTTTCTCAGCCACATTTGGAGCATCTCTAATACTTTCCAGTAATACAGACACGATTCGGGGAAGGTTTGTGGTAGTCAAAATTGGATATTCACTACTTGCAGAATGCAGAAACTCAAAGATCCTACCAAGGGTCCATGCTGTTGTGTCCTTGACATGACTATTTTGGTGATTCATTGCATTCAACAGGAACTCAAGTCCAGCATGAACAAGTGGTGCAAGCTTTTCAATGGATGGACCTTCAAGAATTAACCCGAATGCAAAAGTAGCTGCCTCATGACTTCGCCAGTCACTCTTTGTTACATTATTCTCCACAAATGGCATCACAAGGGGCACAATTGCATCCCCAACGGTTCTTGCGACAAGTCCAAGGCAGGTCCCACCCGCCATAGACAGATTCCAAACACCATCTTCCTGGTCCTGATCCTCTTGCTTCAGCAATGTTTCTAACATCAATGGCACCAGCACAGGAAGTGCTTGTTTTATAAAATTAGAATGGGGAGAAGAGCTCCCACCATCTTCCCCAATTTCCTCTTGAATTTGAATCTCTTCATCACATATAGAGCTCCAAAACTCAATGGCTTGAAGAGCAACAGTCTCCTCATCTACTCTCACTGCATTTGCAGTCAAATCAAAGAGGCTTTGCATGTAAGGCTCAAGATACTCATAATATGTAGAGGCTACAGAAACAAGACACTCAAGTGCCGCTTGTCTGATCTCCAACTCTTTTGACATAGCAGTCTCACAGACAATTTTCATGATGAAGTTCCTCTCTACCTCATTCTCAAAGTTAGTCTGAGCAAAATCTAGAGCATTATAAAGTGCCTTCACAGCTGCAAGGCGGACTTCAGAACTATGTTCCATCTGGTTCATGCCCTGAACGACAGCAGTGAGAACAGCATTTACTTGATCCTGCTCCAAGTCCTGAGGACATACCTCCTCACAAACATACCCCAGTGCCTCCAGGGTTGCTTGCTTCAAAGGAGCAGGGGCATCTGGCTGAGTCATGTTTTTTAGCAACCGCCCTATAAGGTCCAGCCATTCACACCGTGGTATCTCGATGGATGCAACCTTGGCAATGACTTGGGATGATGTGTGACGTGCTTCAGATACTGATGATCCAAGAGTCTGCAACCAGGATTCCTTGATTTTGGCTTTGATAGATGCATCCACACTGACCCACTTCTGAGTCAGTTCTTCCTTCCGTACTGCATCCTTTGCATCTAGGGAATTCTTAAGTATGATACCAGCAAGTCTCCGAGACTCAGGAGGCTTTTGTTCACTTGATAGCTCAACAGATAAAGAAAGTAGAAAAAGAGGGAGATTTTGTTCCTGAAACTGCTTAAGGTTTGCTTCAGCAACAGTTCGAATCTGCCCATCAGAAGATTGAGCAGACAACAGGACCTGGGTGATCTCCATCACCACGTTTATGGCACTAGAGAACAATATGGAAGCCAACAGATAAAATATAAAATTAGCAAAACCAAGCAACTTCATCAAGGACTTAACCACAGACTAAAGGACAACAATCACCTGATAAAGGCTCAAATAATTCAATTACCAGAATACACACCCAATTATATTAACTTATAACAGCCCATTATGTCATATTTCCCACTTGCATGTTTAACAAAGTTACAGAACCTTGAACTACCAATTATATACACAATTCTCCTAACCAAAATTCTGCCAGTCTGCATGCCATAATAGGAATCATTTCTACAAATTACATTGTCAAGGACTCAAAAGATCTGGTGTTACTGAGAAAATTAAGTTCCTCATCTATTAGTATTTAGAGACATAAGCACAATATCACTTATCAATCAAACAAACAATTAACCAAACAAAAACTCCAGGAAAATATCCACATTAAGACATGAGCTTAACAAACTTTGATACCCATAAAACCAACTAAAAAATAATTCCTATAAATGTACCAGCAAACCCCTATATGCACCGAAAGAAAAGGAAAAAAAATTCACCCAGACCAAAATTTTCAAATAAAATGTAGCTCCCGCATAGAAGATTAAAATGTAAACCCTGAACCCTAACCCTAACCCTAAATCCCAACTTAAAACAACCAAAAGATCAAATCACCACAAGCATATGCCTATAATAAGTACAAATATTTAGTTCAATGAGAAAATACCAGAAAAAAGCCACCGATGACGGACAAATTATACAGAGCCTACATGATCGACTGACAGTAAAGTAGACACAATATCATAGGGATCGAGGTGACGAAGTCAAATATTAGGTAATCTGACCGACCTGGATGATCGATTAGGAAAGCATGCATCAGGGATCGGAGAGAGAGACCTAAGATAGGAAATGAGGGAACAAAGATGCGTCGCCTTCCGAAGAAAGAGAAAGAGTGGAGTTAGGATCTGCCCAAGACCGTTGCCTCGCTCTCGCTCACTCCGTCGTCACCGTGCGCTTACGAGAGGGAGGAAGGAACGGAGAAGCTTCGAATAGCGATCGGTGGGGGATCTATAGAGGTGTTTTGGGTAGGAATAGAAGCGGGATGGCAAAAACCTAATTTTTATTTTTTTGAAATGGCGCGTGGGTCTCCTCTTATTGGGCCGGATCCAGTCACCAAATACGGAACGCCCCGCAAAGTGGGTAACACAGGATTGCACTTAAGAACCCGATCCGATCCGGTATGGATCCCCAATAAGTTATTAGCATCGAACATTAGTGGATCCGACCCGATATACCTAGACCTCGTTGTCGTGCTTCTCGCGTCCAGGTTTAGCTTAACCTGCGCTCTTTACGAAACCATTCATCTACTGCCACGTTTCCACCGTGCGGCGAAGCCTTTGGGTGACGTGCGGAAGAGGTATTTGACACCGTCGTGCGTTGGGTCGGGGGGTATAATTGAACGAACGTGTAGCTTAACAGGGTCGAGCGGCGGCGAAGAAAGGGGGTTTGGGGAGCGACGGTTCTTGTTCTTTTCAGGTTTGCATCTTTGCGCTTGAGATCGAGGAGAGGGAGTGGAGAGATGGGGCGGACGCCGAGGGCGATCGTGGAGGATGATTACGAGGTAATGTTTCATGATCCTTGTTCTGTGTATGGCTATAATATTAGCTGAAGGATCGGGTTGAAACATGCGTTTCTATTTCGTCTTTGGAGGGTTTTTTTGGTTGCGATCGAAAGGGTGGTTCGTGAAACCCTAGATACGAAAGTGGAGTTTTTTTGTCGAATTCTATTTTCGCCCGTGTACGCCATGTAATTTGTGTCAATTCGTTATACTCGGAAGCTTATTTTTTATGCTTAATGCAATAGGCCTTTGATAATTATTCAAATTATATCAAGAGATCCGTTGATGTTACTCTGCTGTCATATCGGTGTCAAAGGCATATTCCACGACTTTCAGCTTTGAAAGCAAAAATTATTTGATAACATTCACGATTTAGATGAACAATATATATATATATATATATATATATGTAAAATTTCTTTGAATATGTTAGCTAGTTTAAAAGACATTGACTATCTAAAAACAAGGCCCTCAGATCAAATTCCGCCTTCACCACTTAGCATTTGTACAGAAAGAAAAGAAAATCTTTTTGAAATGCTGATTTTGTGATACTCTTCTCTCTTTCATGGATGTCTATATTGACTGTCTTTTCTATAGAAGAGTATTTTAGGCATCATGAGCATAACAATGTCAACAATGTTCAAAGAAAATGTCAGAGTAACTCTAGTGGTTTTTAAATGCTTATAATTTGTGGTGCATATGAAAATTCTTTATTTAGTCTACCTTTGTGTCCTTTCCAAAATTTTATTTGGATATGCTCATTTGCCTTATAGTGTTATTTGGCTCTTTCGGCTTGAAAAGGACATGCATCAACACTTCTTATGAGCATTTTCTGTAGCAGGTCTTGTGCCTTGTTTATATTTATCTGTGTGAGATTATTATCCAAAGAGGCCTTTTATGTTGAATAAAGAAGTTGAATTAATGTGTCAGAGTATTACATGAAAATTGAAAAAAACATTGGTCTCAATGCATGTTGAAGAGTCCATTAGTGAGAAAACAAAGAGGAGAAACAAGGATGCCCAGGAGGCAAATAACTTTGGCCAAATCATATATAACCCTTATGTCATAAATTTGTTAATTATAGTTGTTTATAAATTATTCTTATCAAGAAGCCTAAGAAATCTAAAATATTCAACTTCTTACATCGTTGTAATAGGATGATAATTATTGTTGGAACTTGACACCTAATTGATATCTTGGTGTCCTATGCACCGATTGTCGAAAGTCAACACCAGTTCATATCTGACATGAATCATTGTGTGGATGCTGATGCTTGGATTTAAAATAAAATTCCACTGTCTGGATCCCTTTTTTCTTGTATCATGAAAAGGTGGCCTATTCAACATTTAGTAATATTCTTATTGGGATTACAATGACCACACAAGTATTCTTACTCAAATAAATGGTTTATTTTTTGTCACAAACTTTTCTATTAGTAAGAAAAAATCCAACTTGGCTAGAGAATTAATTAATGCATTACGTAAGTAAAGAATGGGGATCACTGAAGTGTTGGAATGATCTTAGTGGTCCTACAACGTATTGCAGGATGGTCACTGATATATGGTATATAAATGTACTCTTTTGTTTCATTGTGCATAGAATCTGTTGTATGCTCATGTCTTAACAGCCTAAGCTGTTACTATTAGTTGATTTTAACCATTCTATTGTGTAAATATAGACTGAACAACAAAAGCAAGCTGCTGCTGATGTTTTGTACCAGTATTCTCAATTTGTTATGGTGTGTATTGGGGAGGGAGTTCGGCCAACTGATCTCAGATTGCACTTAATGAAGGTACACTTTTCCACATTTCGTTTCTCTTTTCCAAATCTTTTCTTCATTAGTGGCATCAAATTACTGCAACTAAATCGGTAAGCCTTATGCTTTAATAGACCCAATCCCAAATGTCATTGAGAGTTGCTTGTTTACAAGTACATATATTGCTTTCCCAAGGAGAACATGCTTTTATAAGAATATTAGAAGTTTATGGAGTAAGACGAGTCACATGCTTCAAAGTATTGATATCTCTATTGTTTCTGTGATATCTACTCTATTCTTTTAACCGTTAAATTCAGTAGGCTTCACTGTGTGGGATGACAGGCTTGTCATTATCTAGATGCTCTGGTCTCTAGTTATCTCCCCAAGCCAGGATTAGAATGGTTTCTGTAAAAATGGCAATCAAGAAATCCAATACAATGAATGTGGAGTATCCATTTCTTTCTATACGATGATTAGAATGGTTTCTGGAAAAATGGCAATCAAGAAATCCAAAACAATGAATGTGGTGAAGTATACATTTCTTTCTATGTGATTGCAGAGGGAGCCTTGTTTCCTTAAAATGTAGGACCTTCCGCCCATTATTCTAGTTTAGGCTTACATTTCATTGTCAGTTATTACTCTTCTCTGATAACCATCTTTTTGCATTCACACATCTATCTTTTATGAGTTAGTCGTCCTGATCTTGGCCAAATGTGATCAGGTTTCATGTTTATCCTGATATGTTAAGATTCCAACTCAATGCAGTGTGAAAACAAATTACAAAAGTAGATATGAAGCTTTATTTGAGAATTATTAAGGTTTGAACAAAATCTTTTAAAGTAAAGGAGGCCATTTAGCCATTATCCTGAAAATTATTATCACAAGGGCATCTATATTGCTGGTTGGTGCTCTTTGAATTGCTCTACATGTCTCTTTCCTTCAGGAAACAATCAGTAAAGAGAACTTATACATCATGCTGAATAATACTGACAATGCATTAAGTTACTTGTTATAACCACCTTCTTGACTTAGTTTTATGCCTATGCTGAAAGATTAGTGTTTTTCTGTAATCTTATCTAGCTAGCAACTACCGCAGTTTTGTCCACAAGTTCGAATCATTCTTAAAATATCCTCCCATCTTAGACAGCTACCGAAATTTTAGGAGTTTTTTGTTCAAGAATGGCACACATGTAGGCTGGCCCAGCTGATTGTGTATTGAATGGTTTTATGATATGGACATGTAAATGTTCTTTTCGACACAAGCTAATGTGTTTTCTGCATTCAAATTTGCATTGTCTATTACCATTTTGTTGTGAGTTTTCTCCCATCCAAATGTGGTTTATGGTTTATTTTTAGATTCCACACTCTGATATTCATAGTATTTGTGCTGAACAAATAAAGGCAAACATTCCATTTCTTAAACCCACGTCTATAGAAAGTAAACTTGCCATTGTAGCTCACTCAAAATTTTGTGATTGTTTTCCTTTTATTTCTAAAATCCTTCTCTCCATTTCCAAATTTCTGGTATTTCCCTTTTATTCTCCATCCTTTATTGTCTAACATTATGGATTACATTGTGAATTTCACTATATATATGAAGCCCACTAATTTGGATACCTCTATCTTTGCTTAAGTACCTGTCCCATAATATAAATGTAGCCATTATTTATGATTTATAAAAGCTGCAGGCTTTAGCTTGCAAGAAAACAAAAGTTTTGCCAAAGGTTGGCCTTCATAGAGTTATTTATCATTCATTCATTGTACGAGTAAATGCATATATACGGTCACTGTGGAAGTTCTTATCTGATTACATTATTCCTTTTCCTTTCTTATTTCTCAAGTGTACGCTCACTTATCAAGTGTGACACTTATCTCAGGAACTTTCAGGAATGCCAACATCATTAAAGAAAGAGCCTTTGCCAGATTCCCCCTCCTCGACAGGCGAACCATCATCTTCGGGGTCAATGAAAAGGGACAAATCTCACAGCTCATAAACCAATATCGTACGAGACAGGTTCAAGATACCAATTGTATGCGAATGAGATCATTCTCCTGTTGTACAAGAATGCTAAGTTGAGAGAATTCATAGGACGGTGAAGCATGTGGCCAGTGTTTTATTATGTATAGGTAAATGTTATTTATAAATGGTACATACATGCTGATGGTATTAAAATTGGCTTATGATTCTTAAGCTCTTAGATTGGATGAAGCCGATCTTTGTGGTTGTTAACTTTACCCAATGCTAAATGTTTTTATGGGGAGGGAACGTTCAATATGTTTGTTGTTGTTGACTGATAATTATTTCTTCGAACGAAGATTTTTTTAAAAAAAGAAAAATTACTTAGCCAATACAACTATATAAAAGGACAAGAATATTGGTTAATATTAAACATGTATTTATTATTGAAACAAATATTTATTAAGTAAATATAAAAAGAAATGTTCGAATCTAGTTTGGAATGAGTTTGAATAATTAGGTAATTATTCGGCGTCTGATTTC
This sequence comes from Musa acuminata AAA Group, assembly GCF_036884655.1. Taxonomy (NCBI): domain Eukaryota; kingdom Viridiplantae; phylum Streptophyta; class Magnoliopsida; order Zingiberales; family Musaceae; genus Musa; species Musa acuminata. The sequence continues at coordinate 16,401,167 of NC_088336.1, read as the reverse complement.
TATCGACTAGCGATTCCTGAGACGCCATCGTCGGTGATGCTGGGTTCCACCTGCATAAAACGCAAAGGTCGTTTCGGAGGAGAAAGGATCCAGTAAGTATGGGTCCCACGTGAATGTCGTGGGTGGGCGATAGGTAGTGAGGGTGTCGTGTCCTCTTCTTCGAGGGGAAGCCCGCCTACGGCCGCGCCATCAAGTGCTTCGGCCGTCCTCCGCGACGCCTTCGGTGCCCCTCGCCCTTGCCTTCCACCAGATCTTTGAAGGAATGGGGCTCGGCGGATGCATCGCACACGTAAAAGACCCGTCCTTTTTCGCTTCAGAATTATAAGGCACAACTTGATAACATGCCCGCAGGTAGCATCCACAACCACATCATTGCCAACGAAAAACTTCGAAGTCCATGTGGTAGACCACGTTAATACAACACGGCCCTACAAAAGTTGGGATGGCATCACTCGAGTATGATGTCGTCCCGCAAAGAGTGGAACGACACCGCTTGGGTGTGACGGCAACATCGCTCGGGTACGATGCCATCCCGCAAAGAATGGAATGGCATCACTGAGTACGACATCATCCTTGCAAAGAACGAAACGACGTCAATCGAGTACGACTCCACCTTACAAAGGCAGGGACAGCGTCGCTCGGGTGCGACGCCGCGTAGGACAACTGGTGTCAGCACAAAAGGTATGGGTTTGCTGCTTAAGAGGTTGACGGCCATTAAGAGTGGAGCACTCATACAGGACATCCTTAGTGTCTCAAGTCTAAGGACCAGATACACCACTAGGACTACGAAATCGCTGTCTGACAATAAGGCATCATCAACCATCCAGCATTCCATAAGCGGATCAATTAGTGAACTCATTCTCCAATGAGCACCTGTACTGTATCCCTAGTATCCCTACACGAGCAGCTATGAGACCAGCTGCATCCATCATATGGACGGGTATACAGCACACTAGTCTGTCCGGTTATCACAATGTCCCTCTCGAGTAACCTATGATCGGGATTATTTAGGATATGTGTTTAAAGGTGAATCGATCTCATTATCGTGATCTCATTACGATCCGATTCTCATTGCACAAATCCAAGGACATCACAATATATATATGCATATATGCAATAGTTATAAAGTGATATACGCCAAAATATAATAAGCAAAAATATTCTATGTCAAGTCACACGTACCATCATTCACATGATTGGCTTGCTGGGCACCTATGACTAGCACGACCTTGCTCCTCGGTCTCAGCCAAAAGGACGACGAGCCACTTTCTCATTTCGTGACTCATTTTGCTACTGAAATCCAGGGGCTACTTGACGCTCATCCCTCTTTGATAATGTAGGCATTTTTTATGGGACTTCGGCCTTCCAGAGTCTTCTGGTTGCTAGTCGAGTGACTGGCAATGACTATCCCTGAGATGCTTCAACGTGCAAACTAATACATAGCTGTCGAGGCGCTGATGATGGGAAAGCGTGAGGAGCATAAAAGGCCATGAGCGGAACCGCCCCGAGGGCAAGCCTTGGTCCCACCAAGGAGAAGGATCGACCAGCCTAATACTTTATCCCGAGGCCCCCTCTCCCACCTCTAAATTCCTCCAGAACAGAGATATTCCTACAAATCAGGGAGAAAGGACTCTTGAAGGCACCTAATCCAATGAAGGCCCCACGTGAGTTCAGAGATAGCTCAAAGTACTACCGATTTCATCGCGACTACGGACATGACACCAAGGAGTGCTGCAACTTGAAGAACTAGATCGAGGAGCTCATCCGTCGGTGACACCTAGGTCACTACATTAGAAGACCACGGGAATTATCGCCCCACCCTTCGGGTCCGGTCGAGAAGCAGATTGATGTGATCAGTGGCGGCCTAACATCAAGTGGGGATAGCATGGCGGGATGAAAGGCTTACACCCGAGCAGTTGTGGAAAAGCGTCCGAGGCAATCACAAGTGTCGAAAATCACCTCCCCAGCGAGGGAAACCGAGTACCCCGAACATGACGATGCGTTGGTGATCTTGGCCAGAATTGTCAATGCTCGGGTTAAAAGGATCATGGTGGACACTAGGAGCTCTACTGACGTCCTTTACCTTAACACCTTCCGGAAGCTTGGCCTGACCAAGGAAGACCTTACGCCGATGCTATCAGCACTTACCGGATTTACAGGTGATTCCATTTCATCCCTCGGCACCACCATCCTACCAGTCACCTTAGGGGAAGAGCTGAAGACCAAGACGATCATGATGACCTGCATGGTGGTGGAGCTCCCCTCAACGTACAATGCCATTTTGGGTCGACCAACCCTCAATAAGCTTAGGGCTATCATCTCCACGTACCACTAGGCAATAAAATTCCCAATCCGAGCCAGGATCGGGGAAGCAAGGAGCGACCCTTGGGAATCCCGACAATGTTACCTAGCAGTTGTCATGTTGCCCAAGAAGCCAAAGAATAAACGTTCCATCGTCAACCCTCGGGACGTCACCAAGCCATCGCAGCACCCCGAGCCGACTGAGCACACTCAAGAGGTCCTGCTACACCGCAACCAACCATACAAGGTCGTCAAGGTCAGGTCGGAGCTCCCAAAGGAGGAGCGAGAGCAACTAATCAACCTACTAGTTGAAAATGCCGACGTCTTTGCTATTGGGCTGGCAGCCCACATTCAGCCCATGGTGGGCTTTATCAGCCCACAGGTCACCTCCTCACTTAACCTAACCTTAATTCATATTAGGGGGTGTGGGTGGCTGTGTTTTAGAGGTAGAAAGTGAGCATAAAACTGCAGCAATGTGGTGAATACTACAGCCACGTGATTTCAAAGAAAATGAGGAGAACAAGGCAGAAAAACAAGAGAAAGAAAGGGAAGAAGACAAGGACAACGCAGAGAGACTGTTCTCAATCATCTAGCAGTGTTTTCATCTAAGGTTAGATCATATCTATAGTAGATTCTTACTGTGATTACTTGGGGAGAATTTAGATATTGTGCAAAGTGACGTGATCCTTGTATCCCAGTTATTCTCTTGTGATTGTTGCTAGAATTTTGGGCAAGAGATTGAGATTTGTATATTCATTATTCTTATAGTGGATTATCTCTAGTTTGTCCTGTGGTTTTTGCCCTTCACATTAGAGAGGTTTTCCACATAAATCTTGGTGTTCTATTTGATTGTGATTCCATTTAATTCCACTACATGTTATGGCCTGCTAGTATTTATTCATATACAAAAGTTTATTTCTCTTTATATCCCATCATTTGCTTGGTCGTCGGTAGACATTCCCGGGATTGATTGGATGGTCATGCAACACCACCTAAATATCAGTCCCCAAGCGCGACTGGTAAAGCAGCGTTCGCGGAAGCTGGTGCTCGACCGACAAAGGGTGGTGGATAACGAGGTAGAGCTACTTTTGGTGGCAGGATTCATCGCTGAAGCAAAATACCCTCAATGGCTGTTGAATGTAGTTCTCATTAAAAAGCCTAATAGAAGTTGGAGAATGTGTGTTGACTACACTGATCTTAATCGAGCGTGCCCAAAGGACTGCTATCCACTCCCGTGGATCGACCAGTTGGTCTATACGACTTCGGGGCATGAGCCCCTCTCATTCCTGGATGCATTCTCGGGGTATAACCAAATCAAGATGGCACCAGAGGTTTAGTAACACACTGCTTTCATCACAAACCGAGGTGTATACTTTTATAAGGTCATGTCATTCGGGCTGAAGAATGCCGGGGCAACCTACCAGAGAATGATGAACAAGATGTTCACCCACTAGATCAGGAGGAACATGGAGGTGTACATCAACGACATGATCATAAAAAGCAAGTTCGCCTGAACACACCTAGCATATCTCGCTGAAACATTCAGAACATTGTGAAAGTTCAGCATGCACCTCAACCCTACTAAGTGCGCCTTCGGAGTCAGCTCAAGAAATTCCTCGGCTTTATCATCCAAAGGAGGGGAATAGATGCAAACCCGAAGAAGGTTCAAGCTATCATCGAGTAGCGCTTGATTGGGAGGCTTGCTGCCCTGGCCTGGTTCCTCTCCCGATCAGGGGACAAATGCCTCCCCTTCTTCTGGATCCTAAAGAATCCAAAGGACTTCAGATGGACCTCGGAATGTGAAAAGGCATTTGAGCAGCTCAAGGAGCACCTGGCCTGGCTACCCCGACTTGTTGCGGTCTCCTCGGGTGAGTCGCTTAGTCTCCACCTCGCGGCCTCCGAGCATGTAGTTAGTTATGTATTGACTCGAGAAGATTCTGGAGTGCAACAACCAGTCTACTATGTGAGCCACATCCTCAGCGACACCGAGACGCGATACCAACTGGTGAAGAAGCTAGCTTTAGTGCTCGTCTAGACGGCTCGGAAGCTACATCCCTATTTCCAGGCCCATCCATTCAGAGTAGTGACCGACCAACCCCTACAACAAATCTTGTCCAAGTTCGACATATCCGGATGAATGCTCAAATGGTCGGTCGAGTTGGGAGAATTTAACATCCAATATGTCTCGAGGACCGCCATCAAAGCTTAGGCTGTCACCGACTTCATCTTAGAATTAATTCCTCTCAAAGGTGGTACCTGTAGACATACCGAGCAACGATGGGGCCTACATGTGGATGGTTCAGCAAATGCCAAAAGGGGCGGGGCTGGCCTTGTTCTAAAAGGTCCCAATGGCCAATCGTTCAGACATAAACTCCATTTTGTTTTCAAAGCCATCAACAATGAGTCCGAGTATGAAGCACTCTTATCCGAACTTAAGTTGGCCCTTGAACTCCAAGTCAAAAACATCAAGGTTTTCACCGATTCTCAATTGGTGGTCGGTCATATCAATAGAGATTATGAGGCTCAGGATGCTACCATGTCAAAATACTTGTCCGAGGTAAAGAAACTCACTAGCTATTTCCAACACTTCGCTATAACAAGGGTGCCACGGATGTAGAACGCACAAGTAGATGCCTTGGCAAAACTCGCTTCAGGTGCAAACACTGAACTGCCCCCAGAGGTCAAGCAGCTTCCTTACTGAACCATCACGACCGGAGAGGTGGCCACAATTGGTACAACCCCAACTTGGGTGGAGGAGATCCTCCACTACAAAAGGGACGAGACGTTGCCGACCGACAAAGCGGCCTCTCAACGGCTCCGACGCATACAAGTGTGGTATTGCGAGGTGAACGGATGACTCTATCGGAGGTCGTTCACCCAACTGCTCTTGCGCTGCCTGGATCCTATGGAGGCCCAGACAGTTTTAGCTGAGGTCCATGAGGGGATCTATTGGGAGCACATTAGCGGTCGGACCTTAGCCTTCAAAGTCCTCCGACAAGGTTATTATTGGCCGACCATGCGTCGAGATGCCACGACGTATGTACAACGATGCCAGTAGTGCCAGAAGCATTCCCGAGCACATCATCAACCCATAGTTCCGCTAACTCCCCTGGACAACGCATGGCCCTTCGCGCAATGGGGGATGGACCTCCTCGGCCCATTCCCACTAGCCTCGGGACAACGAAAATTCCTCATCGTCGGAGTGGATTACTTTACCAAATGGGTGGAGGCCGAGCTGCTGGTGTCCATTGCCAAAAAGCAAGTTGAAAGATTTGCATGGAAGAATATCATTACCTATTTCGGCATCCCCAGAGCCATCACCACCGACAATGGCACATAGTTCAACAATGAATAGTTCAAAAGATTTTGCTCGAGCTATGGGATACAATTAAGGTTTAGCTCGGTGGCCTAACCCCAAACTAATGGCCTGGTCAAAGTACCCAACCGAGTGATATTGGAAGGCCTGAAGAGAAGAGTCACAAGAGCTCATGGCACCTGGGTTGATGAACTCCCAAGCATATTATGGGCCTCCCGAACAACACCAAAGACCGTCATGAGGGAATCACCCTTTAGCTTGGCGTTCGGTACTGAGGCGGTGCTTCCACCCAAGGTAGTCTTTCCGCTACCTCGAGTTGAAAACTTCGATGATGTCATGTTAGAAAGTGGACTCCGAGCCGGCTTAGATCCCATTGAAGAACGGAGAGCCGACGCGCACCTTCGAGCCTTGTCTTATAGAAGGGTTGTCGCAAGACTCTACAACCAAAGAGTACGCCCTCGACCAATCAAGCTAGGCGATTTAGTCCTACGGAAGGCCGAGGTCAGCGACCCGACTTACTCCTGAGGCAAGCTGGCCCCGAGATAGGAAGGCCCTTATCGGGTAACAATGGTAGTCCGGGATGGTACTTACCACTTAGCAACACAGGAAGGATAGCAATTGCCGAGGACATGGCACATATTAAATTTGAAGAAGTTCTATGTCTGAAAAGTCTATCGGGTTGGATTAAAGCCCTCAACGCCAAAAGAGACGAGAGAAAATGTACACCTCGCAATATTGGGAAAAAACATAAGTAACTTGCCCTGACCTCTACAACCCAAGCTAAAACTCATGAGACTCCTTGTATTCTTTTATGAGCTTTTTGTTCTTTTCAGGAGCCACTCGGGTCTCCTCTGCGAGAGCCTCATCGGCCTTCCTTGCTGATGCTCGAGCTGCCTCCAGGTTTCGGGACAGGTCTAGCAATTCACCTTCCATCGAGCGAACCCACCCGCGGGACTCCTTTAGCTATTCCCAAAGGCCCACCTGCTATTGCTCAGCATTCTCGAGCTCCAACTTTAGTCGTGCAACCTCCCCATCCAGGTCGACCGCTCGCTGCTCGGCTACCGTAATAGCTTCTAACGTCGACCCCACTTTCAACTCTTCAATTTGGCCAAGGAGCTCGGTGATTTTGTCACCCAGACCACTGATTACCTGACCAATATCGTGCACTCAATCTATGAGTGCCATATGGTAGTGTTGTAACCGTTATTATTAAATATCTAATTTAATAATAATATAACTGTTATCATTAAGATTCATAATTGATTATCATGAATTTCTTCATTAATTATGGTTTAAATGATTTCAGTTTTTTATTCTTTAAACATGAAACCGTTATTATTAAATTAAATATTTAATATTATTAAAGTTCTTCATTATGGTCCAAACGTTACAAATCTGAATTAATTCTTGAACGTTATGATTTGGTGATGATAAATGTTCTTGATGGGAGAACATCTATATATACATGAGGATTTTGGTCCCTTGGCTCGATCATCTCTTTGAAGCGAAAGGCTTTCCTACACCATCTAAAGTGAGAGTTCTGAGCCGAGAAGAACCAAAGTTCAAGAAGAAACCTCTGCAGAAATTCTTGGCGACAATGGCTGGAGGTACGCTATTTCGTTTCCGCATTAGTTTATTGTGTTTCTATTACAATGATTTAGAAACACAAGTTGGCTTCATCAAAATTTCTTACATTTGGTATCAGAGCCGAATGACCTCTGCCTTGATATGAAAAAGTTTTCATTTTTATGCCATGAAAATGAATTGATTTTGGTTTCTGCTTGGAAACTTGTTGATATATTTTGTTGAAAATCATGAGGAAATATCATTTTCAACATTTTAGTTGGTAAAATGCTCATATTATGTATGCGTATTTAGTTCTATTAAATTTTGTTTATGAGCAAATTTTTTATGTTTAAAATGTCTAGTGATCCATATAATCTTAATTAATTAAGAATTAGCCACAGCATCCTTAATTAATTAAAATTATATATAAAGTTAAAATAAGGATCACATAAGTAATTATACATCATATTGTGACTGATTATATTTCGTATAATAATTGTTATCCCACAGGATCTTTTATTATATTTAATATAATTAATCAGGATAAAATATCAGATTATTTTCATAATTTACCCACAGGGATTATGAATTGGAATATAATTTGATAGTTTTATCATGAAGACCATATGAATCTATTTGAATTAAGAATTTAGCCCACAGGCAATTTTTATGTCATGAGATTCATATTTTTGGCATGTTTCACATTGGTAAAACATGTAATTTAGTCTATTAAGCTTCAAATTTTGACATAAGCATGTTTGATTTTATGCAGTTTCTCAAACTGTTAATTTCTCTGATATTCGATGTGATATTCCCGAACTTAGTGGTGATAACTATAAGATATGGAAGGAGAGGGTTCTCCTCCATTTAGGGTGGATGGATATTGATTATGCTATTAGAAAAGATGAACCACCTATAGTCACTGATACCAGCACTCTAACTGAGATCGCGTTATATGAGCGATGGGAGCGATCCAATCGGCTCAGCGTGATGTTTATCAAAACTAAGATAACTGCTGGCATACGTGGTTCTATTGACCAGCATGAAAATGTCCGAGACTTGCTAAAGGCTATCGATGAACAATTCATCACTTCGGATAAGGCACTAGCAAGTACCCTTATAATGAAATTTTCATCCCTTAGACTCACCAACATAAAGGGTGTTCGTGAGCACATAATGCAAATGCGAGATATTACGGCTCAACTTAAGAAACTTGAGGTTAATATGTCAGAATCCTTCCTGGTGTACTATATTCTGAACACCCTTCCACCTCAATATAGCCCTTTTAAAATTTCATACAATACACATAAGGACAAATGGTCAATTAATGAATTAATGACCATGTGTGTTCAAGAAGAAGAGAGGCTAGTAATGGAATTGGGTGAGAGTGCATTGATGGTAACCACTCGAGGGAAGAACAAAACTGACAATCATCAAGCCAATCAAAAGGCTTATCAGCAGGGAAAAGGTAAAATACCACCCCAAGCTGATATCAAGAAAGAAGCAAGGTGTTTCTTTTGTAAAAGAAAGGGACACATGAAGAAGGAATGTACGAAATTCCAACAATGGCTTGAAAAGAAAGGTAAACCAACCTCATATGTATGTTATGAATCTAATATGGTCAATGTTAATATTAACACCTGGTGGATTGATTCTGGATCAACAATCCATATTGCAAACTCTTTGCAGGGTATGCAAAACCTAAGGAAGCCAGTGGGAAGTGAGCAAAGCATCTTATCAGGAAATAAGATGGGCTCACATGTGGAAGCAATTGGAACATGCATTTTAACTTTAAGTAGTGGTTTTGTTTTAAAATTGGAAAGAACCTTTTATGTACCAAGTTTCTCACGAAACTTAATTTCTGTTTCCAAACTCGTACCATTTGGATATTCCTTTAATTTTAAAGACACATCATTTCGTTTATTATATAAATCTGATTGTGTTGGGAATGGTATTTTGTCTGACGGTCTTTACCGTATTTTATTATAAAATGATAATACTCAAGGTTCAATGCATGTTCACGCTGGCATTAAGAGGTGTAATATTAATGAGGACTCCTCTATATTATGGCATCGGAGATTAGGACATATCTCCATAGAGAGAATTAAAAGATTAGTTAAAGATGGGGTACTTAGTACTCTTGATTTTACTAATTTTAAGACTTGTGTGGACTGTATTAAAGGAAAACAGACCAATAAGTCCAAAAGGGGTGCTAATAGGAGTTCAGACTTATTAGAAATAATTCATACTGATATATGTTGTCCAGACATGGACATACATGGTCAGAAATACTTCATCTCCTTTATAGATGATTACTCACGATATATGTATATATATTTGCTTCATAATAAAAATGAAGCATTGGATGCCTTCAAAGTCTTTAAGGCTGAAGTTGAGAACCAATGTGGTAAGCAAATTAAAATTGTGAGATCAGATAGGGGTGGAGAATATTATGGTAGATATACTGAAAATGGACAAGCACCTGGTCCTTTTGCTAAGTTTCTTCAAGAACATGGGATTATTGCCCAATACACTATGCCTGGTTCTCCAGACCAGAATGGTGTTGCAGAAAGAAGAAACCGAACATTATTAGACATGGTGTAGAGTATGCTTAGCAACCCCAATCTTCCTAAATATTTGTGGACTGAAGCACTAAAGACGGCTGTGTATATATTAAACCGAGTTCCAACCAAGGCTGTCCAAAAGATACCATTTGAATTATGGAAAGGTTAGAAACCGAGTTTGCGACATATGCGCGTTTGGGGATGTCCGTCTGAAGTTAGGATATATAATCCACAAGAGAAGAAACTGGACCCGAGGACTGTTAGTGGGTATTTCATTGGATATGCCGAAAAGTCCAAAGGTTACAGGTTCTATTGTCCATCTCACACAACTAGGATTGTGGAATCAAGAAACGCTAAATTTCTTGAGGATGATGTGATTAGTGGGAGCGATCATTTCAGGAACATAGTTTCCGCACATGATCATATAGAATCTCAACCTTTCACATCAAATGATAGATTGGTTATAGTTCATAGCACTCCTCAAGTACAAACTAGTGCTGAACAACCAATCATTGAAATTCCACAAGTTGTTGATAGTATTCTAATAGATCAAGCAGTTCAGGAATTACAACAAGCTCCTGAACAACTAGTTGAACCACAAGTTCCTCAAGGAACCATTGGTACAACATTAAGAAGATCTACTAGAAATAAAAGATCAACAATTCCTGATGATTATGTTGTATATCTACAAGAATCTGACTATAATATTGGAGCTAAAAATGATCCTGAAACATTTTCACAAGCCATGAGTTGCAAAAAGTCAAATTTGTGGCATGATGCTATGAAAGAAGAGATGAATTCCATGATGAGCAATGGAGTCTGGGATCTTGTAGAGTTGCCTAATGAAGCAAAGGCCATTGGTTGCAAATGGGTCTTTAAAACTAAGAAAGATTCGTTAGGCAACATTGAGAGATACAAGGCAAGACTTGTTGCAAAGGGATTTACTCAAAAAGAGGGAATCGATTATACGGAGACATTTTCTCCTGTATCTAAGAAAGATTCTCTGCGTATTATTTTAGCATTAGTTGCTCATTTTGACCTTGAGTTGCAACAAATGGATGTGAAAACAGCATTTCTTAATGGAGATCTAGTGGAAGAGGTTTATATGAAACAACCTGAAGGTTTCTCCTCTAGTGTTGGTGAGCACTTGGTTTGCAAGCTTAGGAAGTCTATATACGGCTTAAAACAAGCCTCCCGCCAATGGTATTTTAAATTTCATGAAGTGATTTCTTCATTCGGATTTGTTGAAAATCTCATGGATCAATGCATATACCAGAAGGTTAGTGGGAGTAAAATATGTTTCCTTGTTTTATACGTAGATGATATTTTGCTTGCAACCAATGATAAGGATTTACTGCATGAGGTGAAACAATTTCTTTCTAAAATTTTTGACATGAAGGATATGGGTGAAGCATCTTATGTCATTGGCATTAAGATCTATAGAGATAGACCTCGAGGCATTTTAGGTCTATCACAAGAAACCTATATTGATAAACTTTTAGAAAGATTTCGGAAGAAGGATTGTTCACCAAGTGTTGCTCCCATTGTGAAAGGTGATAGGTTCAATTTGAACCAATGCCCAAAGAACAATTTTGAAAGGGAATCAATGAAAAACATCCCATATGCTTCTGTCGTAGGAAGCCTTATATATGCTCAGGTCTGTACTAGACCTGATATTGCATTTATTGTGGGGATGATAGGTCGATATCAGAGTAATCCAGGTATGGACCACTGGAGAGCTGCAAAGAAAGTGATGAGGTATCTACAAGGAACCAAATATTACATGCTTATGTATAGACATACAGACAATCTGGATGTGATTGGTTACTCAGATTCAGACTTCGCCAGTTGTGTTGATTCTCGTAAATCAACATCAGGATATATTTTTATGATGGCCGGTGGAGCTATTTCTTGGAGAAGCGCTAAGCAGACCTTGACTGCTACTTCTACCATGGAAGCTGAGTTTGTCTCCTGCTTTGAGGCTACTTCACATGGTGTATGGCTTAAGAGTTTCATTTCTGGGCTTAGAATCATGGATTCTATTTCTAGGCCATTAAGAATTTTCTGTGATAATTCAGCTGCTGTCTTTATGGCTAAAAATAATAAAAGTGGAAGTCGAAGTAAACACATCGACATTAAGTATCTAGCCATAAGAGAACGTGTAAAGGAAAAGAAAGTGATCATTGAACATATTAGCACTGAATTGATGATTGCTGATCCTTTGACTAAAGGCATGCCACCTCTGAAATTCAAGGATCATGTAGAGAAAATGGGACTTGGTTCCACTTTGTAATGATATTGAAACTCTTATATATATTGTGAAATTTTCTCATTCATGCGCATATTATTTTGAGAAAATATATTGTTGCTGGACCAAGAATAAACATAAGGTTTATTCATTAAGTAATATTACCATATTAAGATTAAGAAACTAAATACATCGTGATACATAGATGATAATACTCGCTTTTAGAGGACTTATCGCTATGATTCGTGTATTTATTTCTTAAGAAAGTTGTTCAAGAAAATTAATTCAAATTATTAAGATAGACGTATGGACCAAGTGGGAGAATGTAACCGTTATTATTAAATATCTAATTTAATAATAATATAACTGTTATCATTAAGATTCATAATTGATTATCATGAATTTCTTCATTAATTATGGTTTAAATGATTTCAGTTTTTTATTCTTTAAACATGAAACCATTATTATTAAATTAAATATTTAATATTATTAAAGTTCTTCATTATGGTCCAAACGTTACAAATCTGAATTAATTCTTGAACGTTATGATTTGGTGATGATAAATGTTCTTGATGGGAGAACATCTATATATACATGAGGATTTTGGTCCCTTGGCTCGATCATCTCTTTGAAGCGAAAGGCTTTCCTACACCATCTAAAGTGAGAGTTCTGAGCCGAGAAGAACCAAAGTTCAAGAAGAAACCTCTGCAGAAATTCTTGGCGACAATGGCTGGAGGTACGCTATTTCGTTTCCGCATTAGTTTATTGTGTTTCTATTACAATGATTTAGAAACACAAGTTGGCTTCATCAAAATTTCTTACAAGTGTTGGTTCTGCATAGCAAGTCAGTGAGAGATAGAAGAAGAAGCACAAACGAAAGAGAGGAGGAATACAAGCCATCCCTAGCTAGACCAAAGACTTGGCTACTTTCTCGATCAACACCTCAGACGATGAACTATACACATGTCTGGCAATGTCGAGGATGAACGTGCCCTACACTATCACGAACGATCGTCGCGCACCCACAACAACTTCGTTCAACGAACCGTTCATCGCTTTTATATGCTCGTACCGAGACATGGCAGCATGTTTTGCCTTAGTTTTGTGTGTTTTTGCTTGTAGAAATACATGTTCGAATGGGTTGCAGCGCTGTAGTGCGACCGCTCGCCGCACCGGGTTGAACTGCTTAAAATAGCTCCGTTTTCATGTGCCACTGCTTGTTTTCTGTAAGCCATAGCTGCGCACAAAACGTTAACCATCTCAACATCCTGGAACCTCCTGGATGGCATAAGGCTGGATGGGGCTTCGGTATATTATCGGGCGTTGAACAATCTTCACAAGTTCGCACGTTTTCTTGACGGGAACTTGCCTTCTCACCCGGCACCCGGTGAGCAGTTGTTTGTGGACTTGCAACTGTTCATTCTACCTTCAAAAATCATTGTTTTTCTCCTTTCTCTCTTTTCTCCTATGCACACAAGGTGCTTGTTGAATTGCTTGTAAAACTTCCCTCTTCGCGAGACGTCGGGACTTGTCCGTCGCTCATTTTCATTATAATCAACTTTCTATTTTATAGGTCCTTCGGGACCTGTACGAGGTTGCAACTAGGCTGAACCTTTGTGGATGCATATGTCACAAGGATGCCTCAAGACTTAGGCAATCCCAGCTAAGTTTGAAAAGTTGGTGCAAGGGTGCGTCGTGACTTAGGCAACTCAAGCTAAGTTCGCGTCTTGGCCGCAAGTGTGCCTCACGACTTAGGCAATTCCAGCTAAGTCCATGACATTGTGGTATCAGAGCTGGCAAACAATTTGAGCAAGCAGTGAAGCAACTTCGCAATCTCACCGTGGCCAAGTATCATGACAAATCGAGCAAAGAGGGGTAAGCCAGACCTTTGCCCCAAGCAACCACAGGTGGGTTGCAAGTGCAAACTTACTCTCATGTCATTGGAGTTGCTTTGGAGGATCATGGCAATGAACATGATGAGCAAGAAATTGGTTACTCTTCGCAAGCGGAGGAGGCACAATCTGGAGCACCAACTGGGAAGAAAAGCCATAAGGAGAGACTTACAGTGGTGGAAACCCGCTTGGATATTCTTGAAGAGAGCTTGGAGGAACTCTACCAAGGCCAACGAAGACTTCTTGGGGTAGAGATGATAGAACCCTTGCAGATTCTAAACTTGGGGTTGATCTCTTTAGGGGATCGGCCTCCTTGGAACTCTATAGGGGTTCCTCCCTCCAAGTTGCTGCTCAAAGGCTGCAGAAAAGATTCATCTATTGCTTGAAAAAAGAGGAGGAATACATGGCTATTTATAGGGCTTCTAAACCCTAACTCCTAATAGGACTCCTACTTAAGACTCTTACTTCTAACCAACTCCTAATAGGACTCCTACTCAAGACTCCTATTCCCTTACAACTCCTAATTCTTCTCTAAGAAAAAACCTCCTACATGAATGTCCCTCTCAATTAGGACTCTCCTAACTAGAGTCCTAACAGAATGTCCCTCTCAATTAGGACTCTCCTAGCTAGAGTCCTAACAGAATGTCCCTCTCAATTAGGACTCTCCTAGTTAAAGTCCTAACAGTTTTACATGAATGTCCCTCTCAATTAGGACTCTCCAAGCTAGAGTCCTAACAGACCCGCCCTCTTCAAATCAGCCTTGTCCTCGAGGCTGATGATTCATGAATTCTGGGAATTTGATCTTCAAGTCGTCATAGTTCTCCCAAGTGGCATCTTCTTTTGGTAGGTTCGCCCACTGTATTAGCACTTCATTAGTGGGTCGTCGTCGTCGAGTCACGATCCGTCGATCAATAATGGCACTTGGCTGGGTCTGGAGTTCTCTTTGGGTAGTCATATTTGGTGGGTGGCTTTGGGCTGTCTCCAAGCACCTGTTTAAAACTTCCGGTTGGCTGTTGGTTTGTGGGTGATATGTCGTACTCCTTTTCAATTTAGTACCCTGCATATAGAATAACTTTGTCCAAAATCTGCTATTGAAGATGCAAGTAGAATTTGTCACAAGCACAATGCGTCCCTTATAGTGTAATTCTTTTGAGTCCCAATTGTAATGAGCCATGGGGCTTGGTGCTTCCTCCAATTTTTTTATAATCTTACTAGTATCTGAATCTTCTTGCCATTCCATCTTAATATCCTGAAGGAAGTCGCTGGTCGGAAGTGAAACGGTCGAAACTTCAACTTGCTCGGGTAGTTGCGAAAGCGCATCTGCAAGAACATTCTCTTTCCCCTTTTTGTAAGTTATTTCAAAATCAAATCCAAGAAGTTTTGTTACCCATTTTTGTTGCTCGGGGGAAGATATCTTCTGTTCCAAGAGATATTTTAGGCTTTTATGGTCGGTCTTGATTTGAAAGTATCGCCTGATCAAGTACAATCTCCACCTCGTTGCTGCACGCACAATGGCGAGCATCTCCTTATCATATGTTGACATATTTTGATCGGAGGGAGATAATGCCTTGCTAGTGTATGCGAGTGGTCGACCATCTTGCATGAGAATGGCTCCAATTCTGACTCCAGATGTGTCGGCCTCAATAATGAAGGGTCGGTTGAAATCTGGTAGTGTTAGCACCGGCGTCGTCGTCATGGCTGCCTTAAGTTTGTCGAAGGCAGCGGAGGCTCTGTCCAACCATTGGAAGACATTTTTTTCTAGTAAGGAAGTAAGTGGTGCACTGATCTTTCCATAGTTTTTCACGAACTTGCGGTAATAGCCTGTTAAACCCAGAAAGCCATGTAGCAATTTTATGTTTCTCGAGGTCGGCCAGTTTTGCATTGCTCCAATTTTGAAGGGGTCCACTGCCACACCTTCCTCTGATATGATATGCCCAAGATATTCCACCTTTTGTTGAAGAAAGCAAAAATTTGTGGTTGTTGTGTGTTCAAAAGGTGGTTTTCCGTATGTCTTCTTCGCATGCTCGTATTTGATGATACCCGGATCAAAGGTCCAGCTTTGTAAAGATTTGTGCTCCCTTTCATCTAGCAATTCATCTACTATTTGAATAAAGTATTTGTCCTTGATGATTATGCCATTGAGAGCTCGGTAATCAACATATATTCGCCTTGTTCCGTCCTTCTTGTATACAAGTAGCACCGGCGAAGAGTAGAGGTTGCAACTTGGCCGAATAACTCCTGTTTCGAGCATCTCTTTTATAATCCTTTCTATTTCATCCTTCTGGAGATGTGGATACTGATATGGCTGAGCATTTGCTGAAGATTTTCCTGGAAGAATCATTATACAATGATCATGCCGACAGGTAAGAGGTAGGTTGCGCGGTTCGTCAAATATATTTGAAAATTCAGCAAGCAAAGGAAGTAGATTTGGATCTTCAAATTCTGTTAGCTCTCCCTTAGTTTGCTGCTCAAGTTGTACCAAAAAGCCGCTGCATGCTTTATGCAAAACATTCTCCATTTGTTGTGTGCAAATCGTTGTTATGTCGCCCCCACGTTTCCCGTGCAATGTCACCTGTTTCTCCTTACTGTAAAATTTCATAATTAGTTTTATAAAATTCCAGGAAATATCACCTAATGTCATCAACCATTTAATTCTGAGCATGGCCTCATGATTGTTAAGAGGGAGAAGGAAGAAATCTGCAATTATCTCTTGGTCCTGCAGCAATAGTTTCTCCTGCAAGCGCCTATGATCACAATTCAAAATCCGTCCGTCGACGACCTTAACATCAAACTTGCAGCGATTCTCGATAGGTAATGATATCTGAACAGCAAGCTTACTATTTAGGAAGTTAGTAGTACTGCCCGTGTCGATGAGAACAGTGATTGGTTGTTGTTTGAGAAGGCCTCCAATTTTCATCGTTTGCGGGTTTGAGTAGCTAGCTAGTGTATGTACCGTAACTTCGGTCGGTTGTGGCTCTTCTTCTGCATCTTCTTCTTCATATTCAAAGCTCTCTTTTGGATGTTCAATGACCTCTTCTTCTATCGGTTCAATCATAAGAAGTCCTCCTTTACTGCAGCGATGCTCACGGCTCCACGGCTCGTCACAATGCCAACATAACCCCTTCGCATATAGCTCCCGAAGCTCTTCTCCTGTTAACCTCTTTGGTGCAGGGACTTGGTCGACAGTACGGGGGGCTGAGGGCTTCAATATTACTGGTTGAGGAGTGACCCTAGTCCTCCGAGCTTCATGGTTCAATTGCTCCTCTTGATGTCGTGCGAAAGAGATGGCTGCCATAAGCGTATACGGTTGTCGCGCTTTAACTTCTCCTCGGATCTCCGGCTTCAAGCCCTCAATGAAGGTCCTCAATAGCTGTTTTTGAGACCAATCATGATTTTGATTAGATAACCTTTCAAACCTGGTTTGGTACTCCTGAATGGTGGAGGTTTGTCGGATCTTTGCTAGTTGTTTGTCAATATTCTCGTAATCGGTTGGTCTGAAGCGAATCAGCAGTTCTTCTTTGAATTGTCGCCATGAAAGGACTCCATAAGTATGTTCAAACCAGTCAAACCATTGAATAGCATCCCCTTCAAGATGTATAGCTGCAATTTTCACCATAGATACATCCGCGGTTTTGTGGTACCGAAAATATCGCTCCGCATGCGAAATCCAACCAATCGGGTCTCCTTTTTCCCATCTAGGGAAGTCCACTCTCATGCATGGATAGTTGGGGTTGGTCATAGAGCTTTCCCTCTCTTGGAAGTCATCTCTTCGGGCTTGGTGTGATTGGGCAAAGCTCTCTCCTTGATATGATTTCTTCGGGCTTAGTGGTCGGCCCAATCTGAGTTCGGTAAAGAGCATCCGAATCTTATCCTCCATTCGCGCCTCCAAGGCTTCGAATTTAGTATTGATTGCCTCCTTAGATGCCATAGTATATGGCCCCAAATCAATGATGTTAAGATCTCTCTTTTGCTGTTGGGTTAAAGGCATGTATAGGTTGAGAGAAGTGATGGTCGAAAGTGTTGGTGGATTGGTGGATGTAGGCTACGGTTTAGGCTTGTTTTGTGGCTGTTTTGGGTGCAGTTTGAGGGTGTGGTTTGGTAGAGTTTTAGGGCTCTGGATGAAAGTTTTGGATCTGTGGTAGATGGTAGCAAAGGTTTGACAGAAATCCGTGGAAGTTGCAGCAAGTATGTGCTGTCTTGTAAGAGTAGAATTGTCGTCGAAGAAACAACGGTTTCTCGATGTAATTTCCACCAAAAACTTAAGAGAATTGAGGAGGGAATTGATAGCAAAATCACAGTTTATATGACAGCAAGGATATCTAATTTAATCAAGAAAATTTCGGCAGTATAACAGCAAAGAAATTGGTGCAAGTTGCAATTGCAGAATTATCGTCGAAAAATTTCAGTGGGTTACGATGAAAATTTGCAGCAACATAAAATCGTTTTTAGAGATGAATTTCTTAATAGATCAATCTTAGATGGAAGCCAAGATGATATATGAGGTCTATAAGAAATTTCATTCAAAAAAGATTGCAAATAGATGGGTTAAGGCAACGATATGCAGTTGAAATTTTCTGCAGCATAGATTTTCAAGTGTAGCAGATTGGACATAAAAGATCAGTAGTTTATATTGAGAATTTTTTGATGAAACCAAAGGGAAATCCACTGTTAAGAAGTGTCAAAGATGTCATAAAAATTTCGTAGAAATTTGGATAGAAAAAGCACAGTAGCAAGATCAAACAGATGGTGATATGCGGCTGGAATTCTGCAATATATCTTTCGTCGTAGAGATGAAAACTTTGTGACGAAAAGTTTATGCAGCAATATAGGAACGATTTTTTTTTTTTTTTTTGGATTTTCGAATAAGGATAACTAAATTGCAGCAGCAGTAAGGTAGGAAACCAGAACCTGTTGCAATTCACGGGGAGATCAAAGGATGATCCGTGGTGGTGGAGATGATGGCGGAATTCGGTGACGATCTTTTAAGCAATTGTGGGAATTGCTTTGGATGGTTGTGGAGGGTTGATGGATGGCTGTGAAAGGGCAGCGAGACGCCAAGAACGCTGCTCTGATACCAGGTGATAGAACCCTTGCAGATTCTAAACTTGGGGTTGATCTCTATAGGGGATCGGCCTCCTTGGAACTCTATAGGGGTTCCTCCCTCCAAGTTGCTGCTCAAAGGCTGCAGAAAAGATTCATCTATTGCTTGAGAAAAGAGGAGGAATACATGGCTATTTATAGGGCTTCTAAACCCTAACTCCTAATAGGACTCCTACTTAAGACTCTTACTTCTAACCAACTCCTAATAGGACTCCTACTCAAGACTCCTATTCCCTTACAACTCCTAATTCTTCTCTAAGAAAAAACCTCCTACATGAATGTCCCTCTCAATTAGGACTCTCCTAACTAGAGTCCTAACAGAATGTCCCTCTCAATTAGGACTCTCCTAGCTAGAGTCCTAACAGAATGTCCCTCTCAATTAGGACTCTCCTAGCTAAAGTCCTAACAGTTTTACATGAATGTCCCTCTCAATTAGGACTCTCCAAGCTAGAGTCCTAACAAGAGAACTCGCAAGAAGAAGCCAAATCTCGAATCGATAAGGTTGAGGCCATAGTCGATCGATTGACGGATGATACTAAAGACTCCATGCAACATTTGCACGAAGTCGTGGCGGAACTCACTTCTAAAGTGACAACACTCACAAGGGCACTAAATGTAGGAGGGAGCAACACCCGCGTTGCACTGCTACAAAACTTGAGAGCACTTGAGTCTCATTGTTATGGAGGTGCTACGGATACAAAAGAGCTCGAGAATTTCTTATTTGATATAGAACAGTATTTTTAAGCTACAAGGCCTGATTCTAAAGATACCAAAATTTCAATAGCAACCATGTATCTGAACGGGGTTATAAAACTTTGGTAGTGAACCCATTGAGAGGAGATCCAATAAGTTCGGTATCAGGTGGACACATGAGAGGACATAAAGCAAGAGTTGAGAACTCAATTTCTACCTGAGAACACAAAGATTGTCACAAGGAGGAAACTAAGACAACTCCGCCAAAGTACTTCCATTCAAGATTATGTGAAACAATTTTTTGCACTAATGTTGGATATACAGGAAATGTCCGAGAAGGATAAACTGTTTAGCTTCCTCGATAGTTTGAAGTCATGTGCTCAACAAGGACTGCATCGAAGGAATGTCACCGATATGATCGGGGCAATTGCTGCTATAGAATAGCTCATTGACTTTGTTTCCTTTGAGGACCTAGGAAAAAGGAAACAATCTCCAGGAATTTGCCCTCCAAAATATTCTCGAGGGAAGGAGCCCGAGGGTGAACAAAGGAAGAAGAGTTCCAATAAAGGGCCAAGCTCAAAAGGCAAGGCTCCGAAAACTAGCGGATGCTTCTTGTGCGGAGAGCCACACATGGTGAGGGAGTGCCCACAAAAATATGCACTCGATGCTTTAACAGCTTCCATCCATCGCCCCAAATCGGACAAGGGCAAAGCCGTCGCCCTCAATTCAAGTAGTTTAGAATCTAGTAGCGACGATGGGGAGTTGTAAGATCTCCGAATGGGACCGATGCATTTGTTGAATGCATTGCGAGGTTAAGTGGGGGAGAACATAAAGTCAAAACCATTGAAAGTAGGGAATAACGAGCTGATGTATGTAGACATTAAGCTCAATGGCCAAACAACCTATGCAATTATGGATATGGATGCTACCCATAACTTTATTACTGATCGAGAAGCAAAGCGACTTAGACTGATCTTGGAGAAAAACCTAAGTCAGATGAAGGCGGTGAACTCGAAGGCCAAGTAGATCTCCGGGTTGGCAAAGGGAGTTCCCATCAAGATCGAAACATGGAGTGGGAGCACAAATATAATGGTGGTGCCACTGGACGACTTCCAAGTGATTATTGGAATGGAGTTTATGCACGCAGCAAAGTTGGTACCAATATCGTTCCTAAACTCCCTATGTATAATGGGAGGTGACAACCCCTATGTGGTTCCCGTCTCTTGGAGAGGAACCAAGGAACCCCAATAGATTTCGACATTACAACTAAAGAAAGGGGTACGAAAAGGTGAATTAACATTCGTGGCTGTTATAAAGCTAGAGCCACTCGACGAGAAGGCCATTCATGAACCTACTATAGTGGCAAACATCCTGAAGGAGTTCACAGAAGTTATGCCACCTAAGTTGCTGAAGACTCTACCGCCACGCAGAGGCGTGGATCATTATATCGAGCTCGAGCCAAGAGTGAAGCCTCCAGCGAGACCACCCTACCACATGCCCCCTCCAGAGTTGGTAGAGCTCAAAAAGTAGTTATGTGAACTACTAAGCGGTGGTCTCATCCGTAGTTCTAAAGCATCATTCGGAGCTCCAGTTCTCTTCTAAAAGAAACAAGATGGGAGCCTTCGACTATGTATCGATTATCGAGCCCTCAATAAAGTGAGGTGAAGAATAAGTATCATATCCCACTCATCGCGAACTTATTCGATCAATTGGGCAAAGCTAAGTATTTCTCTAAACTCGACCTCAAGTCGGGGTACTAGCAGGTGCACATTGTTGAAGGCGACGAAGCAAAGACTACCTGCGTGACCAGCTATAGAGCGTTTGAGGTTTTGGTGATGCCTTTCGGCTTAACCAACACTCTGGCCACATTCTGTACTCTTATGAACCAACTATTTAAACAGTATTTGGATAAATTCGTGGTCGTCTACTTAGACAATATCGTCGTCTACAACCAAACGCTCGAGGAGCATGTCAAGCACCTTCGGACAATTTTCAAGATTCTCAAGGAGAATACTTTGTTCATGAAAAGGGAGAAGTGATACTTTGCTCAAACAGATATCTTATTCTTGGGGCATTGAATAGGTGATGGTTCCATTCAGATAGACAAATCGAAGGTGCAAGCATTTACGGAATGGCGAACTCCAAAGAAGGTGCTAGAGCTAAGATCCTTCCTTGGTTTCGTCAACTACTATCGACGCTTCATATCGGGGTATTCGAAGTGTGCAACTCCACTGACAGAGTTGCTGAAGGAGAAGCCTTAGAGGTGATATGATAAATGTGAAGCTACATTCCAAGATATAAAGACTACTGTGTTGAAAGAACCGGTGCTCAAATTGCCGGACTATGGGAAGCCCTTCAAAGTCCATACAGATGCTTTAGACTTCACTATTGGGGGAGTACTCATGCAGGATGGTCATCCAATGGCCTACGAGCACTACAAGCTCAACAAGATCGAGCGGCGGTACCCGGTGCATGAGAAGGAGATGACAACAGTGGTCCACTATCTACGAGTTTGGTGACACTACCTTCTTGGATCGCGATTTGTGCTGAGGACAGATAATATCGCTTTGAGCTATTTCCAAACTCAAAAGAAACTCTCCCCTAAGCAAGCACGATGGCAGGACTTCCTAGCTGAGTTTGATATGGCAATGGAGTACAAGCTCGGAAAGGCAAATGTCATGGCCGATGCATTGAGTCGAAAAGTGGAGTGTGTGAATGCTGCATAATTGGAGGGCAAAGGCTAAGTAAGTCAGTTGCACTCCAACTTCCCTTCTAGGATCAGGGATGGACTGTACAATGATCCCCAGGTAGTAACCCTAATGTAACTCATCAAAGAAGGCAAGATACGATGATTTTGGGTCCAGGAGGGACTTATTTACATAAAAGGGAATAGGGTTTATGTCCCTCGAGTGGACAATTTGAGGTGTGATCTCTTAAGAGAGTGTCACGATTCCCTTTGAGCTGGACATCTGAGCATTCACAGAACCTTGGCTCTTGTGGAGAGGGACTTCTATTGGCTGAAGATAAGGATTGATGTGGAGGAATATGTTCAAACATGTCTCATTTGCCAACAAGATAAGGTGAAGCTGTAACATCCCATTAGTCCCACATCGGAAGTGGGCAATGTGTATGATTAACTTATAAGGGCCTGATGAGTGTACTATGTTAACTCTCGCTTAAGCATTTTGGTCAATGGTTGAAGGACCAAAATGGAGTTATTGGCCAGTTGGCTCATCAGACTCGGGTCGTGACAGAAGCAGCAGAAAACGATGGGACTTTTAGAGAAGTTACCCGTACCAGAAAGGTCGTGGGAGAGCATTTCCTTGGATTTCATATCAAGCTTGCCGATAGTAGGCAATAACCATCGACTCCTCACACCTTGGCTATTGGATATACTGGGAGTAGTCAACGTCTCCTACATGTTGCAACTGTCGGCGTGACTCAAAATTCATAATGTTTTTTATGCCAGCAACTTGAAAGCCCACCTTTTCGAAGTGTTCCAACTCGACTACCCCCCACCAGAGCCTCCTACGAGAAGCGAGTTGAAACCATTCTAGCGGATCGCAGGATAAAGCTACCCAATGGAGTTGAGTAGACCGAGTAGTTGGTGAAGTGGCGAAAGCTTCCCCGAACTGAAGCCAGTTGAGAGCTTGAAGATACCCTATGACATGAAAAAGCAATCATCAACAACTACTAACAAGCGTCGATAGTTTAAGTGCGGGAGAATGTTACGAACGGTCGTCGCGCACCCGCAACAACTTCGTTCGACAAACCGTTCATCACTTTTGCATGCTTGTACCGAGACATGGTAGCATGTTTTACCTTAGTTTTGTGTGTTTTTACTTGTAGAAATGCATATTCGAATGGGTGGGTTATAGCGCTGCAATGCAATCGCTCAATTCACCAAGCTGAACTGCCCAAAACGGCTTCGTTTTCGGGTGCCACGGCTTGTTTTCTGCAAGTCGCAGCTGAGTCATGATGCTCAGTTGCATTAGTCTTCAATACCCGAGCCATGACACTCAATCACATCAGTCTCCAGTGCCCAAGTCACATTGCTCGGTTGCATCAGTCTTTAGTACCCGAGCCATGGCGCTCGATTGCATCAGTCTTCACCTCCCGAGTCATGACACTCGGTCGCGTCGGTCTTTAGTATTCGAGTAAGAATGCTTGCTCACATCAATGTCCCCCACCTGAGCCATAATGCTCGGCCCTACATAAGCCTCCTAGCCCCGAGCTATGGCATTTGACCATGCCACCTTTTAATGCCCAAGCAGCATTGCTTGTCCAATCATAAAGTCGTTCGACATTTACTTCCGACCAGCCCAGCATCAACTCATGATTGAACCAACAATTCAAGTGCGACGGTTAGCCCACTTAGGCTAAAAGCACCATGCCATGTCTCGAACCTCTCTAGGAGGAGTCGAAGCGTGGCTCTCTAGGGGGGGGGGAGAGAGAGAGAATGATAAGGCACAATTTAGTAGTACTCCCTTAGGTAGTCATCCACAGCCACATCAGCACCAACGAAAAGCTTTGAAGTCAATGTGACAGACCCGCAAAAGTTGGGACAGCGTCGCTCGAGTACGACTTCACCCCGCAAAGAGTGGAAAGGTGCCGCTCGGGTGTGACGGTGGCACCACTCGAGTATGATGCCGTCCCACAAAGAGTGGAATGATGCCGCTCAGGTATGACAGCGGCACCGCTCGAGTCTCATCCACTAAATTTCTACTAATAAACTGTACTGTCAACACCAAATAAAGGAAAATGAATTACTAAAATTTTACAGGCGAAACATAACGTTTTATCGCCTTGGAAGAATTACAAAAATCTTACCAACATGCATCAAACATAAAGGAAATGAATTACTACAATTTTACTGGCAAAACATAACGTACTCAAAATCTTGACTTTGATGCTGCCAATGTCCTCAAAATGATGTGGCTATGGTTCTCGTGAGGACTCGTCCAACTCTTTGTTCGCGGGTAATTCCCGCGTTGAATACTAGCAATCAATCACATGCTACCTTCCTCAGTTCTTGGAACGCATGCTTGCATTCTTCATCAAATCCACCGATGAACTGGAAGAACAATTTGACGCATGTTGGTGACTTCAGCGTGGAGAAGTAGTAGAATCCCAGGAGAAAGGGTTACCTGGTGCACACGGTAAGCAAATCGAACACCCTGTAGCATTACTTCCTCGTCATCCGAGAACGCATCAAGCTTCACCGCAGTCACAACTCGGTTCATGTACTCTTTTGCCAGGTTCATGGATCCCAATTTTAGCTGCACAAGACATATATTCATGCATTGAGATCATCTTCTTCGCCAAGGATCTGATTGGTGCCTTGTAAAGAAAGACACGTACTTGGGCGATGATGCCGCTGTCGAGCATCCACTGCCAAGGGATTTTGAGATCTCTGTACCTCTTGCTCGCGCTCTCCCTCACCCTCTCGATGTTGTGCACGCTGCGCTCCAATCTGCGTCAGTGAAGAGACTGAGCGAGCGTCCGCAGTTCATGCGGAAGAAGAGCTCACCTTTGGATTAGTTCCTAAGTCTTACTTGTCCTGCAACGCCTGCATGCGTTTGAGGGCGACGGAGGTGGGCTGTCGCTTGTCGTCGCGGAAGGAGAAGAGCTCACCTTCCAGGTTCTTCAGCTCCCGGTAGCCGACCGCCGCTTCCCTCATCGCATCCGCCTTCTTCTCCGGCCACTTGGGGAAGTGCTTGAGCACCGCCCTCTCGTCCACCAAGTAGGAAAGCTCGTCGTCCAGCCACTTCACGAATGCTTCCACTTCGGAGATGTCCCCGTGAGCTGCGTTTTCTACCTCCCTGGTGAGGAAGCCGATGAATTCAGCCTGCGTCTCCACATCCGACTTTATCTGTGACATGGATCACTAGTAAGATTCGGGTTGAGATTGTGATCTGTGAGTGGTGCTAACTAAGCTTACAGCGAGGAGATAGGCGGATCGGTTCTCAATCTCGCCTATCATTTCTCGAGCATTTGTAGCAGCAGGAACTCCCAGGCTGCCGGCTCTCGTGTCTGACTTCCCTTCTTTCCTTGTCAGAGATCGATAGAGTTCCAACACTTCCGGCACCCTTCGCACTGCCTTGATGGACCTGCAACTCGACCTCGAAGAAGACAAAGGCAGCGGCAGCGGCGGCGGCGGTGGCGGCGGAGGCAACCCGGTTTCCTTGCTTGGTTTCGCTGTCGGGGAAGAGGATTTGGGACTCGGGGGCGGATTCGGCACTCTAGGCGATCTTGTCCTGGCTGCCACAGACGTGCCGAATAACTCTGTTCTGGAAATCGAGTTCTCGCATTGCAACCCATCATCGGTGCCGGTCTGATACATTTGCTTCTCCTGCGATGAGCTGATGCTGCCAACAAAAGCCTGTGTTTTCTTCCTCGGCGTCGATCTCCTATCAGCATCCTGGGCTCGAAGCAGAGCATTCTCTCTTCTCAGCTGCTCATTCTCCATCTCCAGGAAGCTAATCCTCTGGAGAGAAGCTTCGAGCTTGCTTCTGAGGAGAGACTGGCATGTATCTTCCTCTTCCTTCGGCATGTTTTTGGTGAAGGAAGACGGATGCCCAAGTGATGCTCCTGCTTTTTGAGATCGCCAACAACCATGTCTCTTTTGTTCATCTTATAGTCTCTCCTTCCCACCGGAAGATTACTGGATTCTCCATTGCCAAGGAACACAGTGGTGATCAGCTGAGGGCTCGCTTGTCATTTGGCGATGGCTGGTCCTGCTGGTGTCAATTCTTTACAGGTAGGTAAACCGAGTGATGCATGGGGTTGAACACGAACTTGCTTGGCTTAAAAGTGGTTGATAAGGAGTAGCTGTCTTGGCTTGGTGGTATGTTGGTGTTTCACTAAGATTTGAGAACCAAGATAGACGATCGAAGATGGCCAGCTTTTTCTTTATGGTGGAACTTTTCCTTTGTTTCAGGTGCTTTATTTACAGCCAGAATTGCTTTGGGACTACATCTACCATCTCGTGCGAGAGTGTGCAGTGCAGTCTGCATTCTCTTCAGAGTTCAGACATTTACTTGAAGTGTAAGAAGGAACAGTGTTCTAATCAGTCCCTTTCGAAGGATGTTTGTGTGTGCGAGCTTCTGGTTTGGCCTTTGTGACATGGAAGGACTGTGTTGGAGTTTTCGTGGAGGTGAAGTAATGTGTGTTGGGAATAAAGATGGGTCTGTTTTACCAGCAAGAGAGATCTGGTAGGACAAAGAAAGCGAACGAGAGAAGGAGATTTGAAAGGGTAAAGAAACAGCTTATTTGTAGCGTCAGTGGTTGAACTCATCGTGACAAAGATGCATCGCCATTACTGTTGATTGAGCATCGATACCGTCGACAGGTGAGTCCCTGTCGACACGGTTCGTTCATTGTCAAAGACACAGGTTTATCCTTGTGTCTCTTTTGCGTCGATGTGTGAGTGCAGATGCGAACCCGCGTTGGAGTCTAAAGGGAGACGATTTACTAGGGCTGATCTGACATTGGAGCGATGAGGCTAAGTAGAGGAATTGGGATCTACTCGGTCACGAGGTCCTCTCTTAACTGTCAGGTCATCTTCAAGCTGCGAGGTTATCTCCTGGCCGCTAGTGATCCTGCATAATCGGTTGATACTAGGGGGCTTCTCAGCTCAACTCATCTAATGCTTAAGTTAGTATAAGATGGAGGGCGCGAAAGATAACCGTATGAGCTATGTAAAAATGAGAGAGTAAAGAGTCGAGAGATTGTTGCCTACTGACCGCCCTTGGCTTAGCTTGGCTTGAGGTGTGGCTCTTACACTTGGGTGCTGTGCACTGTCCACTATGTTAGCCGAGAGGTAGAGGTATTAATGACAGTGTGCCCTGTGTGACGGAGGAGTTAATGTCGGTAGCTTAATGTAAATCATCAATGTAGAGCGCTATCAACCATAGATGCATGGCTCAAGATGTCAGCTAGAAGGTGAAGAGGCTGGGACTTAGTTGCTGAGGGTGTCAAATTTGTCCTTATCAATTGTCGCACTTCTTTCTCCGCATTTGTTATGCACAACTCTCATTCTTTTGATGTGTTATCACAAAAACTGAGTTGGATTATACCTTTTCTTGTCCCCTCAAAATTATGGCTTATAAATATATTAAGTTTTTTTAAAAAATATTTATTTTGGTACTAAAGTAGGCGGTGAGTTCTAACCCAGTGTTTAATGAACTCTAACATCATCGAGTATCGTAAATTTGAAACGTCTATATGACATCCCTTAGTTCGACTAGATTTCATCTAAATTATCAAACTTAAATATATTAGATCCTATATGTATAATACGTGGAAACTCAAATGTTGTGCTGATATCGACACCACACCGTGGAGACAGTAAGATCAACACACAATGTCAAATTAACATACTAAGGCTCAAACAATTCTTCATCTTAATGAAACTATTAATTATGTAATAACTATCCATTAAATATGAATAGTTACATTCTTGCACGTATAAAAAGCCTCAAGAACACCCATTGTGTCCCAATCTCTCGAGCACATCGACCTAAGTCGCTTGACCAAATCTACTTAATTTCGACAATGAAATTGTGACGAAAATGGTTCAGAATTAGGTCGGGCTTACATTATTTCCTAATAATTTTAAGTTAGACTTACGTGAAATATAAATCTGTCGAGTTGGCCGCCATTAACGACGGCCAAGTGGAGCAGCTGCCATCGAGAGCGGGGAATACGGAACGAGATCACATAAATGTATCCTGCTACCGAGGGAATCGAAGTCACATTGAAGGCATCCTTAAACTTCCTACCACACACTGCTACAACACGTTATGCCTTAAATGGAGGAAACTTTTAATATTAAGAAATAATCGAATTCGAATATAATTCCTATAAAAACAAACTAAGTGAAGATTGATCAAACTGTTAAGCATTATGATTATGCATCACCTTGATTTTGCAAGTTATTCGATTGATACGTTGAGCTAAGATGATGTCCGAATTGATACAAGACTACCACATTCAAACGGCCACATATCATTCCCTCTGTTAATTTAGGGTAGCTTTTAAAATGATGTTAAAGGATTAAAAATATAACACAAACATGATGAATATTATTCACTTTATTAACTCTTGATTAATATGACAACAGTAAAATAAAAATGAGCGAGAGTTTTCACTGTGTAAATACTAATAGAGATTTCAAATGATTTCTTGGTCATTCTTAGTGTACAATGTGAAATGATTAACAAAACCCACATTTACCAAACGACTGACTACTGAAATTATTTGAGCTCTTAATTGCAAACTAAGATTTATTTTGTTTTTGCTTCCAAAAAACACTAACATAATCATTCATTACAATGGCAGTACTGTACTGCATTAAAGCCCATGCACCCACTGTCTTTATGGTAACACTCATCTGGTTACCACCTCCACTGACCTTCAATTCCTTACCTCGTATCAAATGAGGCTGAAACAGGTGGTACACCTAACCAAAATGGGAGCGAAACCATCAACCTCAATTATCACATAGTTGGAGGATAAAGAATCCAAGTATAAATAATATTTTATTATAAAAAATTTAAATTTCAAAATTTAAATAGTCTTGATGTTAGGGAGGTATAGAGCAAATACCCTTAGTAGGCATGATCATGGTTTTGTAATCCACAATTTCTATTTTAGATTTTTAGAGATTAGAATCGAATTGGATAAGTTCTTTCGTACGTACGTACATACACACATACATACATACATACATACATACATACATATATATATATATATATTAATTTTTTTTATATATTTATATTTTTAAATTATGAAAATAACCAAAATGCTCTTGAAAATATTGTTTGACTATTAATCAAGGTAAATTGGTCATTTGTCATCTCATTAATTTTTTTTAAAAAATTGATCTGTTCGATTTTGGTTCGAATGATTATGCCTAACTCTTAATAGTAGATTTAAAATATTTTTTTAAAAAATATTTATACGAAAGGATGATCTAAGGAATGTTAAACTATGTATTCCTTGTATTTGATTGATTTGGATCATTGGATCTAAGGAACATTAAACTATATGAATCTTATATTTATATTTAACTACTGATTTTTATATGTTTCTATGACATGAGACTCAAAGATATCCATATTATTAGAAATAAAAAAAAGGATGCGATCGATTGCTTCTACGTGCTCTACTTAAGATATTCTAATTAGACTAATCAAGTTTTCTTAATTATTATAACTAAAAATATTTTTTTTTTATCGTAATTATCTTTTTTTTAAAGAAATAATTTATGTTTTAATTCCAAGGCGGGTTGGGTAAATAGCCACCGGCAAACGTCCCCCGAAACAGATCGGCACGAGGGCGGAGATGATGGGGTCCACGCAGTTTCGGAGGTTGGTACCTAGTTGCGGAAAGAGTTACCGGGTCGAAGCCAACACATCTCCGTTCCGCCGAAGCGTAACGTGTTAAGGGAATTCAACTCCAAACTTCCCACCCTTTTAGTTATAGACCGCCCACAAACAAGCCCAACGAATCGTACCAGCTTCTGCTTCCTCTCTCTATAACTTCCTATCTCTTGTATGTGGAAGGGAAGAAGGATAAGAAAACAGCAATAGGAGGACGAAGAAGAAGAAGAAGAAGATGATGATGATGATGATGGCGGAGGAGAGCTATAGGAGGGAGCAGAGGGTGAAGGGATCATGGAGCCCGGAGGAGGATGAGGCGTTGACGCGGCTGGTAGAGCGGCACGGCCCCCGGAACTGGTCTTTGATCAGCGCGGGGATCCCCGGTAGGTCCGGGAAGTCGTGCCGGCTACGGTGGTGCAACCAGCTCAGCCCCGCCGTCCACCACCGCCCCTTCACCTCCGCTGAGGACGCCGCCATCCTCGAGGCCCACGCCCGGTTCGGCAACAAGTGGGCCACCATCGCCCGCCTCCTCCCCGGCCGCACCGACAACGCTATTAAAAACCACTGGAACTCCGCCCTCCGCCGCCGCGCCACCTTCGCAGCCTCCGATCCGAGCCTCCCGTCTTCGTCATCTCCCACCGCCAATCACGAGCCGGGCGATTCCTACTCGGGCTCGGCCAGGAAGCGGCGGCGCTCGAGCGACAACGCGAACGAAGGAGGATGTAGATCGGCGGCGGCTGAACTGGGTACGTCGCTGTCGCTGAGCCTGCCGGGAGAGGGCGGAGGAGTCATGGCCGCCGTAAGTGGGGAGGAGAGGACGTGGGAGGCGCCGCCTGGGGACGTGTGCCTTGTGACGATAATGCGACAGATGATAGCCGAAGAGGTGCGCAGTTACATCGACAGGACGCGATCGCAGGGCGGGGTGGAGATGACGGTTCCCGCCGTCGTCAAGCCAGAGACCGCATTCGACTGCCACAATTAATTAGCATTATCCATTTTTCTTTTCTGTTCTTTATAGTGAAATTTATTTTTCTTTGACTGTTTGTGCTACCCTAACCGTGGTGATGAAATGTGATGATTTGTAAATAAGAACAGAGAGGAGACCAAAAAAAATTTCTAAACATTATATTTTTCTACTAAATTCGATTATTTATTTAAAATTTAAAGAAATCGAATTTGATATTGAGTGTTGTTGCAAATTTAAGACATGAAATCAACCCAAGTCTAGCATCCAAAAGTTCGATGCCGAGAGGTTGAAGGATTTAGGTGAGGATCGTACTAACAAGGTTCCTTTCGATGGAACAGTGATGGATTCGGAAAGTA
The DNA here is from genome assembly GCF_036884655.1 of Musa acuminata AAA Group. Lineage (NCBI taxonomy): Eukaryota > Viridiplantae > Streptophyta > Magnoliopsida > Zingiberales > Musaceae > Musa > Musa acuminata. The sequence goes on along the minus strand of NC_088336.1, from coordinate 16,369,776 downwards.
CGAAAAGGTGATGAACTTTGAGTTGTTGAATAGAGATCTAAAGAGTGCGAGTTAAGTTGGAAGTTAATCTACGGGATGATTATTCAAAAGACTGATTATTGTTCAATCATAGTGATATTTGTCGAATCATATGTTACATTTATCACACAAAAGCTCATATTGACGATCAGGATCATCATAAATCGATTGACATATTAAAATGAAAAGTTATTTAATCTTAAATTTTAATGATAAAATTAATTGATGAAGTTATTATCTAATATGCGTTTATAAATCGATTGACATATTAAAATGAAAAGTTATTTAATCTTAAATTTTAATGATAAAATTAATTGATGAAGTTATTATCTAATATGCGTTTGACTGATACATGACTAATTTCGATCATGGAAAGATAAATCGATTGAAGCAACAAGAATCAGACATTCGGTCAGAGTGGAACATGTCAAAAGATTGGATGTCAGATCGGAGGATCGATCGACGTGCCAACAGATGGACTTCATACCGTGAAAGTGCCGGATGAACCAATGATATGCCAAACAATATAGGATTCGTGTTTGTAATCGGTTGTATCTAGATCGTAGTATTTAAGGTCTAATTGAATTAGTTTTGAGTGTAACCAAGCTAACTCAATTAGTGGCTTATTGGGTCTGAGTAGAGGTTGTTTTAGGCCAAGTAGAAGGCCTATTCATTGACCCATAACTGGCTCAAGCGGTGGTACCATCAGGTCAGGTGGTGGAATTATCTGTGAGACAGTGTATATCTCTGGGAGACCCGAGCGGTGGTACCACTGGTGTCAAGCGGTGGTACCGCCCAGTGTTAGTATGACAGGCAGTGGTAGCACCCAGTGTTAGACTAACAAGCAGTGGTACCACTAGTTGTTAGTCTGGCAGGTGATAGTACCACCCAATACTAGCGATGGTACTACGAGTACCTTGAAAACCCGGGATGAGATCATTTTGGCTCTAAATTTGACTTCATTTGAGGCCTGTAAATACCTACTCATCTCTGCTCAGTTTACATAAGAACTGAGAATAAAAACTTGAGAAAACGCTATTGTAATCTTGTGAGAATTCATCTCCTCTTCTCTAAGCTTGATTTCAGTTGAAGGAAGGGGTGTGACTTGTAAAGGTTATCTCCTAAACCTATGAAAAGGAGAAAAGGATTGTAAGAGGATAGTTGATCTTCACCTAGTAAAAGAAGATCAATAGTGGAAGCCGGTGGCCTCGATGGAGGAGAAATCGGGAGTGGACGTAAGTCATGATGATCGAACCACTATAAATCCGGTGTGTTCTCTTCTTTGTTGTTTACTCTTATTACTTATTGATTTACTTGTTCATTACCCTTGCGAATGTTTTCAAGTTAAACATCTTTCCGATATGAGCTTTATCTAGTGAGTTCTTTGAATCGGTGAAAGTTTTCCAAAAACACTAATTCAACCCCCCCCCCCCTCTTAGTGCTGATTTCGATCCTAACAGTTGGTATCAGAGCCAAGTTTCTCTCAATTGATTTAACACCCAAGAGAGATTAAATGATATTTTTTTGTATTTAAGAGGGTTACTCTATCACTCGTCCTCCTATATTAAATGGAATCGACTACACGTATTGGAAAACATGAATGAGAGTTTTCTTCCTTTCTATAAACTTTGATTTATGAAATATTGTCAAATGTGGTTTTAAAAAATCCTCTAAACTTATGAATGAATAGAGTGATTTTGAAAAAAAGATTATTTTTTTTAAATGTGAAAGCTATAAATGCTTTATTTTACGTCTTACACAAAAATAAGTTTAATCATGTTTATGTAGGGAAATCTAGAGGCAATATCACATGTGCAGCGGAGGAATAAAAAAAAATCTCTCATAGTTTCCCAAAAATGTGTTCATCATCGTGCGAAGATTGGTACGCAAAATTTACAAAACTGAAAACCACGCATGAGATAATTGTATTAGTTAAAGAGATCGTATATCCCTGAATCCCTGTAGATCTGTAGGAGATGATGAAGGAGGTCAAGCGTCCTCCTCTTGAGCAGTGATCTATACAGTAGGGTTGCGATGCCGCTCCTCGAATCGTTACCCAAATCTTCACACCTGCTATATGAGGAGTAGAAGGGGAGAGGAGAATAGAAGGTGACAACCAATAAACCTCTAGCCTATGAGCCTTTGGTTCCCTTATATTTATAGAGATTCCTTGTCAACTTAACCATAATGAATCCTACCATATTGGGTATTGGATCTTCATCTAACTACCCAAGCCTATTAGATTAGTGGATCTCTATCCAATAATCTCTTATTGGCTCTTATTGGATCTCATCCATAGGATCCAATAATTTAGGAGCTTATTGGATATCCAATAAGATAGGGGCTCCGACGGATATCTCATATCCGAACCTTTACTCGTCGCAACACCTACTATATGTGTGTGACCCTCTAGGCCTAATATCAAATTGGTCGTGAGTCTTACCTATCAGAACTCCTTCTGGCCTAGTAAATTATTATCTTCATAATAATTCACTCGACTCATCGACTATGGACGTACCAAACCACACTACGCTGCAGCCCCCAGATGATACAAGGGAATCGAATCCTTTGGACATATATATCCTCAATTACCATGTATCTATAGTCCATCATCCATCTAATATCCTAGAGACCATATACCGAGCATTGTCAGACCCATATGGTTTCTACTCGAGTCTCGCTCTAATTGGATTCTCCTAGAAAACTGTTTCTCTCTCTCAATCCGAATGACTCTGGCTAGGGATTTGTCTGAGCAAGAACACATGAGATATTTCTTTCATAACATCTAGAGTGGATGATCCTCTATCAATACTCAATAGTCATCGTAAGATTGGCTGCCACTTATGGTGTTCGGTTGTGCTAGATTTAGAACTTCTAGGCCTATAAGTCCGGTATCATAGAATGAAGTACTCATACAGGATAACCTTGATGTCTTAAGTTTAAGAACCAAGTATACCACTGGAATAACGAAATTGCTATCTGATAATGAGGTATCATTAACCATCCAGCATTCCGTGAGCAGATCAATCAATGAACTCATTCTCCAATGAGCACCTATATTATAGCAATAGTGTCCTAACATGAGCAACTATGAGCCCAGCTGCCTCCATCATATGGATGAGTATACAGTACACAAGTCTATCTGGTTATCTTGATGTACCTCTTGAGTAACCTATGACTAGGATTATTTAGGATCTGTGTTTAAAGGTGAATCGATTTCATTATCGTGATCTCATCATGATCTGATTCTTATTGCATAGATCCATCGATATCACAATAATATATATACAATAAGTAGTATAAAGTGATAAAATAATATAATATAATAAGAAAAAAGAATGTGTATATTCTCACATGTGCCATTGCTAGTCATAGGTGCCCAACAAACCAATCAAGTGAGTGATAGCATGTGTGACTTGATACAGAATATTTTTACTTATTATATTGACATATATCACTTTATAACTATTGCATATATACACATATATATTGTGATGTCCTTGGATTTGTGCAATGGGAATCGGATCGTGATGAGATCACGAAAATGAGATCGATTCACCTTTAAACACATATCCTAAATAATCCCGGTCATAGGTTACTCAAGAGGGACATCGTGATAACCGGACAGACTGGTGTGATGTATACCCATCCATATGATGGATACAACTGGTCTCATAGCTGCTCATATAGGGACACTAGGGATACAGTACAAGTGCTCATTGGAGAATGAGTTCACTGATTGATCCGCTTATAGAATGCTGGATGGTTGATAATGCCTTATTGTCAGACAGCGATTCCGTAGTCCTAGTGGTATATCTGGTCCTTAGACTTGAGATACCAAGGATGTCCTGTATGAGTGCTCCACTCTTTGATACCAGACTTATAGGTTTGACTGTCCCAGATCTAGTACAGTTGGTCATTGGGAGTGGTAGTCGACCTTACGAGGGCTATTGAGTATCGATAGAGGATCATCCACTCTTGGCGTTATGAGAGGAATATCCCATGTGTTCTTGCTCAGACAAATCCCTGGCCAAGGTCATTCGGGTTGAGAGAAAAAAAGTTCTCTAGGAGAATCCGATTAGAGCGAGACTCGAGTAGAAACCGTATGAGTCTAACAGCACCATGCTCGATATACGATCTCTGAGATATTAGATGGATGAGGGACTATAGGTACACGGTAACTGAGGACAGACAGGTCCAATGGATTGGATTCCCTTGTATCGTCTGGGGACTACGGCGTAGTGGCCTAGTACGTCCGTAGTCGATGAGTCGAGTGAATTATTACAAAGATAATAATTCACTTTGTTAGAAGGAGTTCTGACAGGTATAACTCACGGCCAGCTAGAAATTGGGCCTAGAGGGTCACACACATACGGTAGGCATTGCGATGAGTAGAGGTTCGGATATGAGATATCCAACGGAGCCCTTGTCTTATTGGATATCCAATAAGCCCCTGAATTATTGGATTCCATGGACGAGATCCAATAAGAGCCCATGAGAGATTATTGGATAGAGATCCACTAATCTAAAAGGCTTGGGTTATTGGATGCAGATCCAATACCCACTAAGGGAGGATCCATTAGGTTTTGACAGGGGACCTCTATAAATAGGAGGGATTCAAAGCCTCATAGGCTAGAGCCTTTGCTTGCCTCTCCTATTCTCCTTCCCCTCTCCACCTCAGAGCAGGCTTGGAGTTTTGAGGAGCATCGTCGCAGCCCTGCTGTGTCGATCACCACTAGAGAGGAGGACGCTTGACCTCCTTCACCCTCTCCTAAAGATCTACAAGGAAACAGGGATATACGATCTCCCTAGGTAACACTATCTACTATATATGCAGTTTTTCAGTTTCGCGAATTTTGCGCACCAATCTTCGCACGACGACGAACATCTTTTTGGGAATCAGGGATTTTGTTTTCTTGTTCTTCCGTTGCGCATCTGATGTCACCCCCAAGATTTCCCAATAGTGGTATTAGAGCCAAGTTGTTCGTGCGAATGATTGGTTTTGAACTGCGTGTGTTGTGTTTAGGAAGAATTTTGACGTCAAAATCGTAGACGCAAAAACAAGGAAGGGCAACAATAGTTGCTTCCCTCGATCTACGTGCCTACAGCCACCTACAACGATAATTGCAGCCAGGCAGCACAGCGCCGGCGCATGCGCAAGCGCTGTGCCTACAGCATGCTTGCGGCCGACGGGGCTGGCAGCCAGCGGGCAGAGGTACTGCAGGGCAGCAGCGCTTGCGGCCACTGCTCACGTGGGGTGATGCGCCGCAGGGCAGTGGCGCCTACATGATGATGATTATTATTTTTATTATTATCTAGTAGTCCTACATGATGATGATGATTATTATTTATACATGTGATGTATGATGTGTGGACGGATGATCATGGACCGTGTGATGTGTGTACTTGTGATTATTATTTTTGAGGTCTGCGAGCCTCCATTATATTTCTTGTTTATTTGTCAGGCCTGCGTGCCTATGAATAAGTTGTAATCACATGAGGAGGTGCAACGGTAGCGTTGATGTGATAATGGGACCCACGAGACGGATGATCACGATGCATGAAGATGCATCGAGATGTCGACGGAACCGACGAGGATGAGATGGACGATCACAGGGCATGGAGATATACCGTTGCACACATAGATCTTGATATGAGTGATTAGGCCTACTGGCTCGGGCCTAATCACATTAGGTTGTGGTCCATGATCATCTGGTGTGATCGCTTATACACATACTATATATGTATATATATTTGCATACGATGTAGATGCATATTAAATATGTATATGTGTGATATTTCATATTAAGAGACCAAATCATAGAAACATCTCTCTCGATAATATTAAGTCGGTAAACGTGAGGCAATTAGATTGACCCACGTGGCCTTCCATCGTTATAAGTAGGAACCAATTCCCGGTGTAGGTTGAGTTGGTCGAGTCCCTCGAGACTCACCTATATCATGATTCGCTATCTTGCTTACGACATAGAGATGTCACCGGTGACCTGATGACATGGTATGCTTGGTCGAGTCCCTCGAGGGTATATCATCAAATCAGACTCATCTTGTAACGAAGGTGTTGACTTAACCGAGCATCATGGTTGGTCGAGTCCCTCGAGACCATGGTGATTCAGAGGCCGAACAGGACGGGAATCACAAGGAGTTGTGATCGGCAAGAGTTGCCTACCTTTTAGGCTTAGTGTGATTGGTCGAGTCCCTCAAGGTTACACTAAGACGATGATTGGATCCTGATCCCTACTAGAAGTCTGCTAGAGACTTCCGTTTCACGTGCTGAGGGTGTCGCATGACTCGTTAGTAAAATAGTGGGAGCATATTAAGATAGAAGTCCATATCTTGATAGTTTATTTCTTGCAAAATCTGCATGTTATTCATTTCTACTGCATCTTTATTTTCAGAAAATGTCGCTTTCAAATCCCTTACGTGGCATACTTGATGTCAACCGCCTCACTGGTCCAAATTATACGGATTGGCTCCGTAACTTGAGAATTGTTCTCACGGCAGAGAAAATCACGTACGTCCTTGATACAGTGATGCCTACGCCCAAAGAAGGGGCAAGCGAGGATGAGATCGCTCGCTACGTGAAGTACATTGATGACTCCACTCTTGCTCAGTGCTATATGTTGGGCTCTATGACTCCTGAGTTACAGAGATAACATGAAAAGATGGATGCCAGATCTATTCTCCTACATGTCCGTAAATTATTTGAGGAACAGGGAAGGACTCAGCGATATGAGATATCCAAGAACCTCTTCCGCGCTAGGATGACTGAGGGGACACCAGTTCAGAACCATGTCCTAAAGATGTTTGAGTGGATAGAGAAACTCATAGGTTTAGGAATGGTCCTTGAGGATAACTTATGTGTGGACATTGTGCTTCAGTCCCTACCAGATTCCTTTTCACAGTTCATAATGAATTTTAATATGAATAAGCTTGAGGTGACTCTCCTAGAGCTCCTCCATATGTTGAGGGAGGTAGAGAGTATTATTAAGAAAAAGAAGCTAGTTCTCTACACTGGTGAGACCAGAAAGAAAAGGAAAGTAGAAAGGTCCATTAAGAAGGAAAAGGGCAAGGGCAAACCAGGTAAAGCAAAGGTTGCTAAGAAAGACCTAGCAAAGGACAAAAGCCAGTGCTTCCACTATGGTAAAGATAGGCACTGGAAGAGGAACTACAAAGAGTACCTTACAAAAAGGGCGAAACAAAAGCTTGATGAAGCTTCAGGTACATTCATGAATGTAAATGTGTTCAAGAGAAAACGAGATGAGATGAACAGTGCATTACCTGTGACATTGTAGGCGAGGTCACATCCATGAAAGAAGGATTCAAAAGTTGCTAAATGATGGATATCTAGATCCATTCGACTATGTGTCATATGCAACTTGCGAGCCTTGCCTTCGTGGAAAACTAACCAACTCTCCATTTAGTGGAACTGGAGAGAGAGCCACTGAACTGTTGGAACTCATACATAGTGATGTATATGGACCCATGTCAACTCATGCCATCGGTGGATACTCCTACTTCATTACCTTTACTGATGATTTCTCAAGGTATGGATATGTGTACTTAATGAAGTACAAGTCTGAGGCCTTTGAGAAATTCAGAGAGTATAAGAATGAGGTGGAGAACCAGACTGGAAAGAGTATCAAAACTCTTCGATCAGATCGAGGAGGTGAGTACTTAAGTACAAATTTTACTCAGTTCCTCAAGGACCATGGGATATTATTCTAATGGACACTTCCTTATACACCTCAGCTCAATGGTGTCTCTGAAAGGAGAAATCGTACGCTATTAGACATGGTACGGTCCATGATGAGTTTCGCTGACCTACCCATCTCATTCTGGGGATATGCCCTAGAAGCCTGATCTTAAGGTTGTTAAGATTTGGGGCTGCCTTGCCCACATTAAAAGATACAACCCTGATAAGTTAGAATCAAAGACAGAGCGATGCAAATTTGTGGGATACCCCAAGGAAACTTGTGGGTATTATTTCTATCATCTTGAGGACCAAAAGGTCTTTGTAGCTAAGAGAGCAGTGTTCCTTGAGAAGGAACATATTCTTGGCGGAGATAGTGGGAGAATGATAGAGTTGAGCGAGGTTGGAGAACCAAGCTCAAGCACCACTCTACAGCCCGAGTCTGTTCAGGTATCTAATACACAAGTTTCAACTTTACGTAGGTTTGATAGAGTATCCCATCCTCCTGAGAGATATGTGAGACATATTAGAGGAGAGGATGTTGAGGATATTGATCCTCAGACATACAAGGAGGCTATTATGAGTATAGACTCCGGGAAGTGGCAAGAAGCCATGAATTCTGAGATGGATTCTATGTACTCCAACAAGGTTTGGAACCTAGTTGATGCATTCGAAGGTATTGTACCCATCGGTTACAAGTGGATCTTTAAGAAAAAGATCGGAGTAGATGGAAAGGTAGAGACCTATAAAGCAAGGCTAGTGGCTAAGGGGTATCGTCAAAGGCAAGGTGTTGACTACGACGAAACCTTCTCACCCGTAGCAATGCTGAAATCCATCAGAATTCTATTGGCTATTGCAGCACACTATTATTATGAGATCTGGCAGATGGATGTGAAAATCGTATTCCTCAATGGGAACCTCGAGGAGGAGGTGTATATGATGCAACCTGAGGGATTCATGTCCAAGAACTACCCAAATAAGGTGTGTAGGTTGCTTAGATCCATTTATAGACTAAAGCAAGCTTCCCAAAGTTGGAACATAAGATTTGATGAGGCAATCATATCTTATGACTTCGTTAAGAACGATGATGAGCCTTGTGTGTACAGGAAGGTAAGTGGGAGCGCTATCACCTTTTTGGTGTTATATGTGGATGACATCCTGATCATTGGGAATGACGTAGGAATGCTATTCACAGTAAAGGCTTGGTTATCTAGACACTTCTCCATGAAGGACTTAGGGGAAGCATCCTATATCTTGGGGATTAGAATCTATAGAGATAAATCTAAGAGGATGCTTGGCTTATCCCAATCTAGGTACATAGAAACCATTGTCAAAAGGTTTGGCATGGAAAATTCCAAGAGAGGTCTCATACCGATAAGACATGGGATATCGCTTTCTACGAGTATATCCCCAAAGACTCTAGAAGAAAGGGCGAACATGAATATGATACCTTATGCCTCAGCAATAGGGTCTATTATGTATGGCATGCTATGTACTAGGCTTGATATAGCGCATGCTTTGAGTGTTATGAGCAAGTATCAAGCGGATCTAGGCTTGGAGCATTGGAAAGTAGTAAAGTGTATCCTTAAGTACTTGAGAAGGACTAAAGATCTTTTACTAGTATATGGAGATAATAGCCTTAAGGTTTAAGGCTACACGGACTCAAGTTTTCAGTTTGATGTCGATAAAAGCAAGTCGAATTTAGGATATGTGTACACCTTGAATGGAGGAGCAGTGTGCTAGAAGAGTTCCAAATAAGATACTACTGCTGACTCGACCACAGAGGCGGAGTACATTGCTGCATCAGATGCAGCAAAGGAGGGAGTCTGGTTGAAGAAGTTCATCATAGATTTGGGAGTCATGCCGAGTAGCGAGGAGCCGATCTCCTTATATTGTGACAACAACGAGGCGATTGCTCAAGCGAAGGAACCTAGGTCTCATCAGAAATCTAAGCATATTCTGAGGAGGTTCCACCTTATCAGAGAGATCGTAACCCGAGGAGATGTAGCAGTGGAAAGAGTTCCATCCGAAGATAACATTGCAGATCCACTAACAAAGCTGTTGTCTTAGATTGTCTTTGAGCGTCACAGGGGTCTGATGGGGATTAGACACATAGGTGATTGGCTTTAGGTCAAGCGGGAGATTGCTAGTCAAAGGTGCTCAACCAGCCAATCACCTGAGTGATGGCACGTGTGACTTGATACATAATCTTTTTGCTTATTATATTTTGGCATATACCACTTTATAACTATTACATATATGCACATATATATTGTGATGTCCTTGGATTTGTGCAATGGGAATCGGATCGTGATGAGATCACGAAAATGAGATCGATTCACCTTTAAACACATATCCTAAATAATCCCGGTCATAGGTTACTCGAGAGGGACATCGTGATAACCGGACAGACTGGTGTGCTGTATACCCGTCCATATGATGGATGCAGCTGGTCTCATAGCTTCTCATGTAGGGACACTAAGGATACAGTACAGGTGCTCATTGGAGAATGAGTTCACTGATTGATCCGCTTACGGAATGCTGGATGGTTGATAATGCCTTATTGTCAGACAGCGATTCCGTAGTCCTAGTGGCATATTTAGTCCTTAGACTTGAGACACCAAAGATGTCCTGTATGAGTGCTCCACTCTTTGATACCAGATTTATAGGTTTGATTGTCCCAGATCTATTACAATTGGTCATCGGGAGTGGTAGTCAACCTTACGAGGGCTATTGAGTATCGATAGAGGATCATCCCCTCTCGGCGTCATGAGAGGAATATCCCATGTGTTCTTGCTCAGACAAATCCCTGGCCAGGGTCATTCGGGTTGAGAGAAAAAGAGTTCTCCGGGAGAATCCGATTAGAGCGAGACTCGAGTAGAAACCGTATGGGTCTGACAGCACCATACTCGATATACGGTCTCTGGGATATTAGATGGTTGAGGGACTATAGGTACATGGTAACTAAGGACAGACAGGTCCAATGGATTGGATTCCCCTGTATCGTCTGGGGACTACGGCGTAGTGGCCTAGTACGTCTGTAGTCGATGAGTCGAGTGAATTATTATAGAGATAATAATTCACTGAGTTAGAAGGAGTTCTGATAGGTATGACTCACGACCAGCTTGAAATTGGGCTTAGAGGGTTACATACCTATGGTAGGCATTGCGATGAGTAGAGGTTCGGATATGAGATATCCAACGGAGCCCTTGTCTTATTGGATATCCAATAAGCCCCTGAATTATTGGATCCCATGGACGAGATCCAATAAGAGCCCATGAGAGATTATTGGATAGAGATCCACTAATCTAAAAGGCTTGGGTTATTGGATGCAGATCCAATACCCACTAGGGGAGGATCCATTAGGTTTTGATAGGGAACCTCTATAAATAGAAGGGATTCAAAGCCTCATAGGCTAGAGCCTTTGCTTGCCTCTCCTATTCTCCTTCCCCTCTCCACTTTAAAGCAGGCTTGGAGTTTTGAGGAGCATCGTTGCAGCCCTGCTATGTGGATCATCATTAGAGAAGAGGATGCTTGACCTCCTTCACTCTCTTCTAAAGATCTGCAAGGAAATAGGGATATACGATCTCCCTAGGTAACACAATCTACTCTATACGTAGTTTTTTAGTTTCACGAATTTTGCGCACCAATCTTCGCACGACGACGCACATCTCTTTGGAATCGAGGATTTTGTTTAATTGTTCTTCCGCTGCACATCTAATGTCACCCCCAAGATTTCCCAACAGCCATCACTCACGTGATTAGCTTGCAGGGCACCTATGACTAGCAATCTCGCACTTGACCTAAAGCTAATCACTTATGTGTCTGATCCCCATCAGACCCTTGTGACGCTCAAAGACAATTTGAGATAATAGCTTTATTAGTGGATCTATGATATTATCTTCAAATGAAATTCTTTCCACTACTACATCTCTTTAGGTCATGATCTCCCTGATTAAGTGGAATCTCCTCAGAATGTGTTTAGACTTTTGATGAGACCTAGGTTCTTTTGCTTAAGCAATTGCCCCATTGTTGTTGCAATATAAGGGAATCAACTCCTCGCTACCTACCATAACTTCTAGATATGTGATGAACATTTTCATCCAGGCTTCCTCCTTTGCTACCTTTGTAGTAGTAATGTACTATACCTCTGTGGTCGAGTCAGCAGTAGTATCTTACTTGAAACTCTTCCAACATACTACTCCTCTATTCAGGGTGAATACATACCCTGAATTAGACTTGCTATCATTAACATCAGACTAGAAACTAGAGTCAATATAGCCTTTAATCCTGAGGCTACTACCTCCATATACAAGTAAAAGATCCTCAATCCTGTTGAATCTCGGGTTTTGATGATGAAACCAATTGATAAGTGTTTATGATTTGATATATGTTTTGAGTGATGCAGGATGCTTCGATCAGGGAGAGACATTTAAAGCAGGAAGAATCATGTTGGGCCGGAGAAACATGTCAGAAGATTGGACGTCGCACCGAAGGATCGGTCGACGTATCAATAGAAGGCTTCGGGCCATGAGTTCGGGCATCGGGCAAAGAAGAGCAGATATTGCACCAAGAATATCAGAGTTGCAGAGGTCAACTGGCCAATTGGGCAATAGGCTGCAAGAAAGGACGATGCGCCGAAGAATCGGACGAAGTGTCGATGAACCAATGACATACCGGACGACATGATTCATGCCTGGTAATAATTGTCTAGATCAAAATGTGTTTTTTATGTGTGCAAGATTAACTACGATAGCAAGGCATAAAGCAAAATGAAGTCCCGGAGTCAAGAACATGATTTCGTTGGGAGTTCAAGAGTTCATCGGAAGTTCGGACGTTCGTCGAAAGTTCTACCAAAACCACCGAGAAGTCCAGGAGCTTGCCAAAGAAGTTCGTCAGAACTCACCAAGAAGATCGTCGTGAAGTCCAGGAGCTTGCCGGGAGTCCGCGGGAACATTGCCGGGAGTTCGTCGGAAGTTCGCCAGAAGATCGTCGGAAGAGCAATTGACTATCAGAACTATAATGCTTAGAATATATCTTAGGAATCATCGTTAGCACATAATTGGAGTTGGGATTAAGAGGTAATATCATCAACTCTGTTAAGGGCCAATTGGGCCCGAAGTTGGGCTAGTTTGGGCCGGATTCAAGGTCCAACCAAGATGCTGAAAGCCTAGCCGACGGTGGCACCGCCTAGGAGACTCAATCTCCCAGGTGGTCTGGGCAGTGGTACCACCGACAACAAATGCTGCTAGCGGTGCTATCATCCCTGTCAAGCGGCGGTACCGCTAGAGCTCGGTCTCCAAGCTCTGTCAGGTGATGGTACCACCCAGACTAGGTGATAGTACTACCCATTGTCAGACTGACACTAGCGTGATACCGCCCAGCACAGGCGGTGGTACCGCCCGTACCTATGAAACCCGGGACGAGATGTTTTTAGGCTCCAAGTTTGAATAAACTTGAAGCCTATAAATACCTCTCTCATCCCTGGTTAAGAAATACAAGACTTAAGAGTAAAAATAGAAAGAAATGCTACTGCAATCTTGTGTGAACTCCTCTCAAAAGTTCTAAGTGTTAGAATAGTTTGAGAGAGGAGTAAGTGGGGGTGTAAGGGTTATCTCCTAAACCCGGTAAAAGGAGAATCGAGTTGTAAAAGGTGGTTGGTCTTTGCCTATTGAAGGTGTTAGGATCGAGAGCACTAAGAGGGGGGGGGTGAATTAGTGCAGCGGAAATCTTACAGCGATTAAAACCAAAAGCTGCGTTCGTTCAATAAAAACTATTATGATGCAAAAGCTAATTCTCAGTTTGTATCTAAGTGCAGTTTGCGTCTAAGCGCAGATTGCGTCTAAGCGCAGTTTGCGTCTAAACACAGTTTGCGTCTAAGCGCAGTTTGCGTCTCGGCGCAGTTTAAGTCTAAACACAGTTTGCGTCCAAGCGCAGTTTGCGTCTAAGCACAGTTTACGTTTAAATGCAGATTTACGTCTAAACGCAGTTTTACGTCTAAACGCAGACTTACGTCTAAACGCAGTTTTACGTCTAAACGCAGATTTACGTCTAAACTCAGTTTACGTCTAAAACGTCTAAACACAGTTTGAGCAGTTTTACGTCTAAACGTAATTTTACGTCTAGACGTAGTTTCAAAGGGATCTGAACTTTAGAAACTCGTTCGTAAAAGCGCAGAAGACAGTTTTGTAGAATTAAAACGTAAACGTAAACTGTAATGTACGAAAACACCGATTTACGTCTGAATGCAGATTCGGAAAGAACAGCACTTAGAACTTGTTCGTAAAAGCACAGAGAGCAGTAGTTATGAAGGAGGTTTGCAGTAATGATAAAGTGCTCAAAATAAACGCAAACCAGAGATTTAGAGTGGTTCGGTCAGTCTTGACCTACTCCACTTTTGGCTTCCTCCACCGACGAGGTCACCGACGTCAACTAGAGGCCTTCTTTCAATAGGCGAAGGCCAACTGCCCTTTTACAGTTTCACTCCTTTTGACGGGCTTAGGAGACAACCCTTACAGAAGTTTTCTCTCCTCTCTTTACAACTCAAACTTGAAGAATAGAAAGAGGAGAACTAGCAGTTTTGAGCTCTAAGAAACACAGAAAGATAGCAAGATTTCGAGTGTGTGTTCTCTTCTTTCAGTGCTGAATGGGTGGGGTATTTATAGGCCCCAACCCAATTCAAATTTAGAGCTCAAAACGATCAAATCCCGGAATTCCGGGATCAGGCGGTTGCACCTCCTGACTGGAGAGGTTACACCGCCTGGCAGAGCTCGAAGACTGAGCTCAGGCGGTGCCACCTCTTGACTGAGGCGGTTGCACCTCTCTGCCAGAGCTCGAAGACCGAGCTCAGGCGGTGCCACCTCTCTGTCAGGGAGGTTGCACCGCCCAGTCTAGCTCGAAGATTGAGCTCAGGCGGTGCCACCTCCTGGCTGGGGAGGTTGCACCGCCCAGTCTCGCTGGGAGGCTTAGCCCAGGCGGTGCCACCTCCTGGCCTAGGCGGTTGCACCTCCTGGTGCAATCAGGGTCCGAATGGTTAGCTCCATTCGGCCCAATTTCAGTCTTTCAGGGGCCCAATTGCCCCAAGATTAAGCTAATGGGATCACCTCCCATTTTCCAACTTAATCAACGTGCTAACTACGATTAGATCTAAGACAATTTCTGCAGCTTTGCTTCGGTGCGTCAATCGCTTCTTCCGGCGAGTTTCCGGCGAACTTCCGTCGATCATCCGATGAACCCTCGGTGATGCTCCTGCGGACTTCCGGCAAACTCCTGGACTTTGCGACGATCCACTTGGCGAGTTCCGACGAGCTTCGCTTGGCAAGCTTCTGGACTTCTCGGATCTGTTCTCGCAGAACCTCCGACGACCGTCCGAACTTCCGTCGAACTCTCGAACTCCCAACGTGATCATGAACTTGACTCCGGCGCAACTCCTGCTGCTTGTCTAACTTTCATCGTAGTTTATCCTGCACACTCAAAACAAACACTTCGATCGAGACAATTAATACTAAGCATTAATCACGTTGTCCGGCATGTCATTGGTCCCTCGATGCTTCGTCCGATTCTTCGGCGCATCGTCCTTTCCTGCAGCCTATTGCCCAATCGGCCAGTTGACTCTGCAACTCCGATATCCTTGGCGCAGTACCCGCTCTTCTTGGCCCGATGCCCGAGTCCATGACCCGAAGCCTTCTGTCGATACGTCGACCGATCCACCGGCCCGACGTCCAATCTTCTGACATGTTCCTCCGGCACAACATGATGTTCCTGCTTTAATTGTCTTATCCTGATCGAAGCACCCTGCGTCACTCAAAACGCAGATTAAATCATAAACATATATCAAGTAGTTTCATCATCAAAATACGAGATTCAACAATCTCCCCCTTTTTGATGATGACAACTACTTGATGACGGAGTTAAACTTAACTCCCGGAGTTTAAACAAACTCCCCCTATCAATATACCTTATTGATAGAAACTCTTAGATTCAAAAATCTAAGCAACATGTCATCATAATCGGAGTTAACCTTAACTCCCAGAGTTTAAACAAACTCCCCCTATCAATATGCCATATTGATAGAACCTTGAATTCAAACTGAATTCAAGTCATTGCAATATTCATCATGAATACTTGCAACACGTCAACATGAACATATGCATAAAATTATGCATCACATGTCATGTCATCAACATACTTCTCCCCCTTTGTCATCAACAAAAAGGAGAAGTATCACAATCAAGTGTTTGTGATATTGGTTCAACTTATTGCATGAAAAACATAATATCAAGTTTTATCATCATGCAGTTTTGCTAGAAAATATAGCAAGTTTTGAATCATGCTTAGAATATTCAAGCTATCAAGTTTTAGATATGCAAGTTTTATAGCATACAAGATAGCACTTGGTATGAAAATTAGAGATGTTCAAGATAGCAAGTTCTACATCATGCAAGCTAGCAAATTAGAGATGTTCAAGAAGGCAACTCTTGCTTCTTGAAATATGAAAATTTTGTCCACTTTGCTAGATGCGCAAGTTAGCATGTTTTGCTTCTTGAGATAGGCAAGATAGCACCTTTGCTTCTTTTGAGATAGCAACTTTTCGCTTCTCTTTAGACTACAAGCTAGCAATTTTTTACGATATACAAGTTAGCAAAAACTTCGAAAGCAAATGCAAGATAACTTTCTTGTGTAGGCTCATGATTATTGCTTCCTATTGTAATGTGCAGGTTGCAAGTCTTGCTTCTTGAGATATTCAAGATGGTGATGTTCAAGAAGACAACTTTTGCTTCTTGAAATAAGCAAGTTAGCAATCTTTGCTACTTAAGATAGGCAAGCTAGCAATCAAGTTTTTGCATCTTCTTGACTTGTGCAAGCTAGCTATCTCCCCCTTTGTCATTGTCAAAAAGAAAGGAAGAATACAGTTTTGTAGTTCTTTTTCCTTTTACAACGATTTCAAAATCATGACAAAGGATGAATAATCAAGTTATGAATGTCAAGATAATTTTTCATCATGAATATTTTATCATTGCATTATCATAAGTTGAAGTATTACATGCATAATATCATATCATCATTCATAATTACATTAATGTTTCAATATAGCAATTTCTTCTCAAAATGTGTAACTTAGCACTCATCATGATTTACATCATTTGCAATACATCACATCATAATTAGAAAGCACAAGTATTGCATGCATAATTGCAAATCATAAATGTTTCATATCATGATAGTATCAATTTTGTCAAATTATATCCTACCATGCATGATCAATAACTCCTCATTTGTATTTCATGCATTATTTCATTTCATCTCATAAGGAATATCAAGAAAAGTTATTGGATGAGGAGATAAATATTTTATGAATACACGGAATTGTATAAAAATCATATCATAAGTGTTTCGTGTATTCATATTATCACATGAAGCATATTATCATTTTTGAGATTCATAACATGAATAACGTTATTACTATTTCATCAAAATCAATTTCGAGATTCACACAATATTATGAAATCATTAATCTCGATAAGATGGGAAAAGCATTTTCTTTTTAAGTGATTCTTTTAACACATCATAAAAAACTCATTCATAATTCAAGTGATTTACAAGATATCATAAATGAATTTATCACTTGTATTTTATCAAAATCGAGAACTCTAGAGATAGAAAATGATTAAAGCATTTAACATGATTGATGCATGATTCATATTTAAAGTGCATCTTATGTCGTAAATACGAATCAAGCATTTGTCAAATCTGAAATCATCCTCAAAATTATATTCAATAAATTCATGTATGACAAGCATAGATTTATTGAAAAATCAATAAGATAGATGATTACATTTCAAGTGTTCATCAATTGTAGCATTTCATCACATGGTAAGATATCAATGCGTAAAACTGTGAAGCAAGATTTTGTTTGATATCTTGATACAGGGCATATAGCAATGATAGCAATCATATATTTCTTGGTGATGCAAGCATGGGATAATCATAGCATAGTGTTTATAGCATCAATTCATATATTTCTCCCCTTTTTTTTAAGTGTTTCATCTTAAGTGATCGATTTCATGTTAGCATGCCTTTTCAATTATGTCAAATGAAAACATGCATCAACGTTTAGGATCGTGAAATGGATTTCATCATAAAACCATCAATCACAAAAATCATCATGTATAACTTTAAAATCTCAAATCTTTATTCTTATGTCAAAATCATACATCATATTTAACAAACAAAGACAATGAAAAATATCAAGCCTTCCAGACAAAAGCCATGTATCGTCATTGAAAAGCAATATGAAAATAATCAAAATATACATTCTTGCTTCTCAAGCACATAAATAAGATTTAATCTCACTAGGTGTACAATCATTAGATTTCTATCTTGCATTAACATAAGACATGCAATTTTCATTATCATTTTCAAAATTACAAGCATGATCATATTTTTGCATTTTCATTATTAAATTAAAAATGTAATTTTCAAGAAAATTTAAAGAAAAAGAAAAATGCATCATTTAAAACATCATGTAATTTCGAAGTAAATTAAAGGCATTTTGATTACCTCAGCGTCGAAAGGCGTAGTTTACCACCTTGCTTTTGTTGATTTTCTCCTCGTCTTCAGAGGAGCTCGATTCATCGCAATTTTTGTTCTTCTTCTTGCGTTCAAAGCAAGTAGTTCCGTTCTTTTTACTCTTTAATTTTTGTTTCATTTGTAGTTTAAGTTCACCATCACTTGAGCTTATGCTCGAGTGGTCTTCAAATGTTCTATGTCCCAAATCCTTCCTGTTCTTTGGAAGGTGTTTCTCAAGTTCTTCACGTGCATTGCACGTCATTTCATATGTGATCAATGAACCAATTAGTTCTTCAAGTGGAAATTGGTTCAAGTTTTTCGATTCTTGAATAGCAGTTACTTTTGAATCCCAAGTTTTAGAAAGTGAGCGCAAAACTTTGTTAACGAGTTCAAAATCCGAAAAGCTTTTACCAAGTGATTTTAAACCATTGACGACATCCGTAAAACGGGTGTACATGTCAACAACAGTTTCGCTTGGTTTCATATGAAAAAGCTCGAAATCATGCAGTAAAATATTAACTTTCGAGTCTTTGACTCTACTAGTTCCCTCGTGCGTGATTTCAAGAGTGCGCCAAATATCGAAAGCCGTTTCGCACAAAGAAACCCGATTGAATTTATTTTTGTCCAAAGCGCAAAATAAGGCATTCATAGCCTTTGCGTTTAAAGAAAAATACTTCTTTTCTAAATCCGACCATTCGTTCATCGGTTTAGAGGGAAGTTGGAAACCGTTTTCAACGATATTCCATAAATCCAGATTTAGAGAAATCAAGAAAACTCTAATTCGAGTTTTCCAATAAGTATAGTCCAATCCGTTAAAGAACGGTGGACGAAAGACCGAAAAGCCCTCTTGAAGAGCCATTTCTCTGGGGTGCAAATCCGAAATAAGAAATACCCCGCTCTGATACCAATTGTTAGGATCGAGAGCACTAAGAGGGGGGGGGGTGAATTAGTGCAGCGGAAATCTTACAGTGATTAAAACCAAAAGCTGCGTTCGTTCAATAAAAACTATTATGATGCAAAAGCTAATTCTCAGTTTGTATCTAAGTGCAGTTTGCGTCTAAGGGCAGATTGCGTCTACGCGCAGTTTGCGTCTAAACACAGTTTGCGTCTAGTTTGCGTCTAGGCGCAGTTTGCGTCTAAACACAGTTTGCGTCTAAGCGCAGTTTGCGTCTAAGCACAGTTTACGTTTAAACGTAGATTTACGTCTAAACGTAGTTTTACATCTAAACGCAGACTTACGTCTAAACGCAGTTTTACGTCTAAACGCAGATTTACGTCTAAACTCAGTTTACGTCTAAAACGTCTAAACACAGTTTGAGCAGTTTTACGTCTAAACACAATTTTACGTCTAGACGCAGTTTCAAAGGGATCTGAACTTTAGAAACTCGTTCGTAAAAGCGCAGAAGACAGTTTTAAAGAATTAAAACGTAAACGTAAACTGTAATGTACGAAAACACCGATTTACGTCTGAATGCAGATTCGGAAAGAACAGCACTTAGAACTTGTTCGTAAAAGCGCAGAGAGTAGTAGTTATGAAGGAGGTTTGCAGTAATGATAAAGTGCTCAAAATAAACGCAAACCAGAGATTTAGAGTGGTTCGGTCAGTCTTGACCTACTCCACTTTTGGCTTCCTCCACCGACGAGGTCACCGACGTCAACTAGAGGCCTTCCTTCAATAGGCGAAGGCCAACTGCCCTTTTACAGTTTCACTCCTTTTGACGGGCTTAGGAGACAACCCTTACAGAAATTTTCTCTCCTCTCTTTACAACTCAAACTTGAAGAATAGAAAGAGGAGAACTAGCAGTTTTGAGCTCTAAGAAACACAGAAAGATAGCAAGATTTCGAGTGTGTGTTCTCTTCTTTCAGTGCTGAATGGGTGGGGTATTTATAGGCCCCAACCCAATTCAAATTTGGAGCTCAAAACGATCAAATCCCGGAATTCCG
Organism: Musa acuminata AAA Group; assembly: GCF_036884655.1. Taxonomy (NCBI): domain Eukaryota; kingdom Viridiplantae; phylum Streptophyta; class Magnoliopsida; order Zingiberales; family Musaceae; genus Musa; species Musa acuminata. Next base: position 16,349,534 of record NC_088336.1, on the reverse strand, counting down.
GGATCAGGCGATTGCACCTCCTGACTGGAGAGGTTTCACCGCCTGGCAGAGCTCGAAGACTGAGCTCAGGCGGTGCCACCTCTTGACTGAGGCGGTTGCACCTCTCTGCCAGAGCTCGAAGACCGAGCTCAGGCGGTGCCACCTCTCTGTCAGGGAGGTTGCACCGCCCAATCTAGCTCGAAGACTGAGCTTAGGCGGTGCCACCTCCTGGCTGGGGAGGTTGCACCACCCAGTCTCGCTGGGAGGCTTAGCCCAGGCGGTGCCACCTCCTGGCCTAGGCGGTTGCACCTCCTGGTGCAATCAGGGTCCGAATGGTTAGCTCCATTCGGCCCAATTTCAGTCTTTCAGGGGCCCAATTGCCCCAAGATTAAGCTAATGGGATCACCTCCCATTTTCCAACTTAATCAACGTGCTAACTATGATTAGATCTAAGACAATTTCTGCAGCTTTGCTTCGGTGCGTCAATCGCTTCTTCCAGCGAGTTTCCGGCGAACTTCCGTCGATCATCCGATGAACCCTCGGTGATGCTCCTGCGGACTTCCGGCAAACTCCTGGATTTTGCGACGATCCACTTGGCGAGTTCCGACGAGCTTCGCTTGGCAAGCTTCTGGACTTCTCGGATCTGTTCTCGCAGAACCTCCGACGACCGTCCGAACTTCCGTCGAACTCTCGAACTCCCAACGTGATCATGAACTTGACTCCGGCGCAACTCCTGCTGCTTGTCTAACTTTCATCGTAGTTTATCCTGCACACTCAAAACAAACACTTCGATCGAGACAATTAATACTAAGCATTAATCACGTTGTCCGGCATGTCATTGGTCCCTCGATGCTTCGTCCGATTCTTCGGCGCATCGTCCTTTCCTGCAGCCTATTGCCCAATCGGCCAGTTGACTCTTCAACTCCGATATCCTTGGCACAATACCCGCTCTTCTTGGCCCGATGCCCGAGTCCATGACCCGAAGCCTTCTGTCGATACGTCGACCGATCCATCGGCCCGACGTCCAATCTTCTGACATGTTCCTCCGGCACAACATGATGTTCCTGCTTTAATTGTCTTATCCTGATCGAAGCACCCTGCGTCACTCAAAACGCAGATTAAATCATAAACATATATCAAGTAGTTTCATCATCAAAATACGAGATTCAACAATCTCCCCCTTTTTGATGATGACAACTACTTGATGATGGAGTTAAACTTAACTCCCGGAGTTTAAACAAACTCCCCCTATCAATATACCTTATTGATAGAAACTCTTAGATTCAAAAATCTAAGCAACATGTCATCATAATCGGAGTTAACCTTAACTCCCAGAGTTTAAACAAACTCCCCCTATCAATATGCCATATTGATAGAACCTTGAATTCAAACTGAATTCAAGTCATTGCAATATTCATCATGAATACTTGCAACACGTCAACATGAACATATGCATAAAATTATGCATCACATGTCATGTCATCAACATACTTTCATCAACATACTTCTCCCCCTTTGTCATTAACAAAAAGGAGAAGTATCACAATCAAGTGTTTGTGATATTGGTTCAACTTATTGCATGAAAAACATAATATCAAGTTTTATCATCATGCAGTTTTGCTAGAAAATATAGCAAGTTTTGAATCATGCTTAGAATATTCAAGCTATCAAGTTTTAGATATGCAAGTTTTATAGCATACAAGATAGCACTTGGTATGAAAATTAGAGATGTTTAAGATAGCAAGTTCTACATCATGCAAGCTAGCAAATTAGAGATGTTCAAGAAGGCAACTCTTGCTTCTTGAAATATGAAAATTTTGTCCACTTTGCTAGATGCGCAAGTTAGCATGTTTTGCTTCTTGAGATAGGCAAGATAGCACCTTTGCTTCTTTTGAGATAGCAACTTTTCGCTTCTCTTTAGACTACAAGCTAGCAATTTTTTACGATATACAAGTTAGCAAAAACTTCGAAAGCAAATGCAAGATAACTTTCTTGTGTAGGCTCATGATTATTGCTTCCTATTGTAATGTGCAGGTTGCAAGTCTTGCTTCTTGAGATATTCAAGATGGTGATGTTCAAGAAGACAACTTTTGCTTCTTGAAATAAGCAAGTTAGCAATCTTTGCTACTTAAGATAGGCAAGCTAGCAATCAAGTTTTTGCATCTTCTTGACTTGTGCAAGCTAGCTATCTCCCCCTTTGTCATTGTCAAAAAGAAAGGAAGAATACAGTTTTGTAGTTCTTTTTCCTTTTACAACGATTTCAAAATCATGACAAAGGATGAATAATCAAGTTATGAATGTCAAGATAATTTTTCATCATGAATATTTTATCATTGCATTATCATAAGTTGAAGTATTACATGCATAATATCATATCATCATTCATAATTACATTAATGTTTCAATATAGCAATTTCTTCTCAAAATGTGTAACTTAGCACTCATCATGATTTACATCATTTGCAATACATCACATCATAATTAGAAAGCACAAGTATTGCATGCATAATTGCAAATCATAAATGTTTCATATCATGATGGTATCAATTTTGTCAAATTATATCCTACCATGCATGATCAATAACTCCTCATTTGTATTTCATGCATTATTTCATTTCATCTCATAAGGAATATCAAGAAAAGTTATTGGATGAGGAGATAAATATTTTATGAATACACGGAATTGTATAAAAATCATATCATAAGTGTTTCGTGTATTCATATTATCACATGAAGCATATTATCATTTTTGAGATTCATAACATGAATAACGTTATTACTATTTCATCAAAATCAATTTCGAGATTCACACAATATTATGAAATCATTAATCTCGATAAGATGGGAAAAGCATTTTCTTTTTAAGTGATTCTTTTAACACATCATAAAAAACTCATTCATAATTCAAGTGATTTACAAGATATCATAAATGAATTTATCACTTGTATTTTATCAAAATCGAGAACTCTAGAGATAGAAAATGATTGAAGCATTTAACATGATTGATGCATGATTCATATTTAAAGTGTATCTTATGTCGTAAATACGAATCAAGCATTTGTCAAATCTGAAATCATCCTCAAAATTATATTCAATAAATTCATGTATGACAAGCATAGATTTATTGAAAAATCAATAAGATAGAGGATTAAATTTCAAGTGTTCATCAATTGTAGCATTTCATCACATGGTAAGATATCAATGCGTAAAACTGTGAAGCAAGATTTTGTTTGATATCTTGATACAGGGCATATAGCAATGATAGCAATCATATATTTCTTGGTGATGCAAGCATGGGATAATCATAGCATAGTGTTTATAGCATCAATTCATATATTTCTCCCCTTTTTTTTAAGTGTTTCATCTTAAGTGATCGATTTCATGTTAGCATGCCTTTTCAATTATGTCAAATGAAAACATGCATCAACGTTTAGGATCGTGAAATGGATTTCATCATAAAACCATCAATCACAAAAATCATCATGTATAACTTTAAAATCTCAAATCTTTATTCTTATGTCAAAATCATACATCATATTTAACAAACAAAGACAATGAAAAATATCAAGCCTTCCAGACAAAAGACATGTATCGTCATTGAAAAGCAATATGAAAATTATCAAAATATACATTCTTGCTTCTCAAGCACATAAATAAGATTTAATCTCACTAGGTGTACAATCATTAGATTTCTATCTTGCATTAACATAAGACATGCAATTTTCATTATCATTTTCAAAATTACAAGCATGATCATATTTTTGCATTTTCATTATTAAATTAAAAATGTAATTTTCAAGAAAATTTAAAGAAAAAGAAAAATGCATCATTTAAAACATCATTTAATTTCGAAGTAAATTAAAGGCATTTTGATTACCTCAGCGTCGAAAGGCGTAGTTTACCACCTTGCTTTTGTTGATTTTCTCCTCGTCTTCAGAGGAGCTCGATTCATCGTAATTTTTGTTCTTCTTCTTGCGTTCAAAGCAAGTAGTTCCGTTCTTTTTACTCTTTAATTTTTGTTTCATTTGTAGTTTAAGTTCACCATCACTTGAGCTTATGCTCGAGTGGTCTTCAAATGTTCTATGTCCCAAATCCTTCCTGTTCTTTGGAAGGTGGTTCTCAAGTTCTTCACGTGCATTGCACGTCATTTCATATGTGATCAATGAACCAATTAGTTCTTCAAGTGGAAATTGGTTCAAGTTTTTCGATTCTTGAATAGCAGTTACTTTTGAATCCCAAGTTTTAGAAAGTGAGCGCAAAACTTTGTTAACGAGTTCAAAATCCGAAAAGCTTTTACCAAGTGATTTTAAACCATTGACGACATCCGTAAAACGGGTGTACATGTCAACAACAGTTTCGCTTGGTTTCATATGAAAAAGCTCGAAATCATGCAGTAAAATATTAACTTTCGAGTCTTTGACTCTACTAGTTCCCTCGTGCGTGATTTCAAGAGTGCGCCAAATATCGAAAGCCGTTTCGCACAAAGAAACCCGATTGAATTTATTTTTGTCCAAAGCGCAAAATAAGGCATTCATAGCCTTTGCGTTTAAAGAAAAATACTTCTTTTCTAAATCCGACCATTCGTTCATCGGTTTAGAGGGAAGTTGGAAACCGTTTTCAACGATATTCCATAAATCCAGATTTAGAGAAATCAAGAAAACTCTAATTCGAGTTTTCCAATAAGTATAGTCCAATCCGTTAAAGAACGGTGGACGAAAGACCGAAAAGCCCTCTTGAAGAGCCATTTCTCTGGGGTGCAAATCCGAAATAAGAAATACCCCGCTCTGATACCAATTGTTAGGATCGAGAGCACTAAGAGGGGGGGGGGTGAATTAGTGCAGCGGAAATCTTACAGTGATTAAAACCAAAAGCTGCGTTCGTTCAATAAAAACTATTATGATGCAAAAGCTAATTCTCAGTTTGTATCTAAGTGCAGTTTGCGTCTAAGGGCAGATTGCGTCTACGCGCAGTTTGCGTCTAAACACAGTTTGCGTCTAGTTTGCGTCTAGGCGCAGTTTGCGTCTAAACACAGTTTGCGTCTAAGCGCAGTTTGCGTCTAAGCACAGTTTACGTTTAAACGTAGATTTACGTCTAAACGTAGTTTTACATCTAAACGCAGACTTACGTCTAAACGCAGTTTTACGTCTAAACGCAGATTTACGTCTAAACTCAGTTTACGTCTAAAACGTCTAAACACAGTTTGAGCAGTTTTACGTCTAAACACAATTTTACGTCTAGACGCAGTTTCAAAGGGATCTGAACTTTAGAAACTCGTTCGTAAAAGCGCAGAAGACAGTTTTGCAGAATTAAAACGTAAACGTAAACTGTAATGTACGAAAACACCGATTTACGTCTGAATGCAGATTCGGAAAGAACAGCACTTAGAACTTGTTCGTAAAAGCGCAGAGAGTAGTAGTTATGAAGGAGGTTTGCAGTAATGATAAAGTGCTCAAAATAAACGCAAACCAGAGATTTAGAGTGGTTCGGTCAGTCTTGACCTACTCCACTTTTGGCTTCCTCCACCGACGAGGTCACCGACGTCAACTAGAGGCCTTCCTTCAATAGGCGAAGGCCAACTGCCCTTTTACAGTTTCACTCCTTTTGACGGGCTTAGGAGACAACCCTTACAGAAATTTTCTCTCCTCTCTTTACAACTCAAACTTGAAGAATAGAAAGAGGAGAACTAGCAGTTTTGAGCTCTAAGAAACACAGAAAGATAGCAAGATTTCGAGTGTGTGTTCTCTTCTTTCAGTGCTGAATGGGTGGGGTATTTATAGGCCCCAACCCAATTCAAATTTGGAGCTCAAAACGATCAAATCCCGGAATTCCGGGATCAGGCGATTGCACCTCCTGACTGGAGAGGTTTCACCGCCTGGCAGAGCTCGAAGACTGAGCTCAGGCGGTGCCACCTCTTGACTGAGGCGGTTGCACCTCTCTGCCAGAGCTCGAAGACCGAGCTCAGGCGGTGCCACCTCTCTGTCAGGGAGGTTGCACCGCCCAATCTAGCTCGAAGACTGAGCTTAGGCGGTGCCACCTCCTGGCTGGGGAGGTTGCACCACCCAGTCTCGCTGGGAGGCTTAGCCCAGGCGGTGCCACCTCCTGGCCTAGGCGGTTGCACCTCCTGGTGCAATCAGGGTCCGAATGGTTAGCTCCATTCGGCCCAATTTCAGTCTTTCAGGGGCCCAATTGCCCCAAGATTAAGCTAATGGGATCACCTCCCATTTTCCAACTTAATCAACGTGCTAACTATGATTAGATCTAAGACAATTTCTGCAGCTTTGCTTCGGTGCGTCAATCGCTTCTTCCAGCGAGTTTCCGGCGAACTTCCGTTGATCATCCGATGAACCCTCGGTGATGCTCCTGCGGACTTCCGGCAAACTCCTGGATTTTGCGACGATCCACTTGGCGAGTTCCGACGAGCTTCGCTTGGCAAGCTTCTGGACTTCTCGGATCTGTTCTCGCAGAACCTCCGACGACCGTCCGAACTTCCGTCGAACTCTCGAACTCCCAACGTGATCATGAACTTGACTCCGGCGCAACTCCTGCTGCTTGTCTAACTTTCATCGTAGTTTATCCTGCACACTCAAAACAAACACTTCGATCGAGACAATTAATACTAAGCATTAATCACGTTGTCCGGCATGTCATTGGTCCCTCGATGCTTCGTCCGATTCTTCGGCGCATCGTCCTTTCCTGCAGCCTATTGCCCAATCGGCCAGTTGACTCTTCAACTCCGATATCCATGGCACAATACCCGCTCTTCTTGGCCCGATGCCCGAGTCCATGACCCGAAGCCTTCTGTCGATACGTCGACCGATCCACCGGCCCGACGTCCAATCTTCTGACATGTTCCTCCGGCACAACATGATGTTCCTGCTTTAATTGTCTTATCCTGATCGAAGCACCCTGCGTCACTCAAAACGCAGATTAAATCATAAACATATATCAAGTAGTTTCATCATCAAAATACGAGATTCAACAATCTCCCCCTTTTTGATGATGACAACTACTTGATGACGGAGTTAAACTTAACTCCCGGAGTTTAAACAAACTCTCCCTATCAATATACCTTATTGATAGAAACTCTTAGATTCAAAAATCTAAGCAACATGTCATCATAATCGGAGTTAACCTTAACTCCCAGAGTTTAAACAAACTCCCCCTATCAATATGCCATATTGATAGAACCTTGAATTCAAACTGAATTCAAGTCATTGCAATATTCATCATGAATACTTGCAACACGTCAACATGAACATATGCATAAAATTATGCATCACATGTCATGTCATCAACATACTTTCATCAACATACTTCTCCCCCTTTGTCATTAACAAAAAGGAGAAGTATCACAATCAAGTGTTTGTGATATTGGTTCAACTTATTGCATGAAAAACATAATATCAAGTTTTATCATCATGCAGTTTTGCTAGAAAATATAGCAAGGTTTGAATCATGCTTAGAATATTCAAGCTATCAAGTTTTAGATATGCAAGTTTTATAGCATACAAGATAGCACTTGGTATGAAAATTAGAGATGTTTAAGATAGCAAGTTCTACATCATGCAAGCTAGCAAATTAGAGATGTTCAAGAAGGCAACTCTTGCTTCTTGAAATATGAAAATTTTGTCCACTTTGCTAGATGCGCAAGTTAGCATGTTTTGCTTCTTGAGATAGGCAAGATAGCACCTTTGCTTCTTTTGAGATAGCAACTTTTCGCTTCTCTTTAGACTACAAGCTAGCAATTTTTTACGATATACAAGTTAGCAAAAACTTCGAAAGCAAATGCAAGATAACTTTCTTGTGTAGGCTCATGATTATTGCTTCCTATTGTAATGTGCAGGTTGCAAGTCTTGCTTCTTGAGATATTCAAGATGGTGATGTTCAAGAAGACAACTTTTGCTTCTTGAAATAAGCAAGTTAGCAATCTTTGCTACTTAAGATAGGCAAGCTAGCAATCAAGTTTTTGCATCTTCTTGACTTGTGCAAGCTAGCTATCTCCCCCTTTGTCATTGTCAAAAAGAAAGGAAGAATACAGTTTTGTAGTTCTTTTTCCTTTTACAACGATTTCAAAATCATGACAAAGGATGAATAATCAAGTTATGAATGTCAAGATAATTTTTCATCATGAATATTTTATCATTGCATTATCATAAGTTGAAGTATTACATGCATAATATCATATCATCATTCATAATTACATTAATGTTTCAATATAGCAATTTCTTCTCAAAATGTGTAACTTAGCACTCATCATGATTTACATCATTTGCAATACATCACATCATAATTAGAAAGCACAAGTATTGCATGCATAATTGCAAATCATAAATGTTTCATATCATGATGGTATCAATTTTGTCAAATTATATCCTACCATGCATGATCAATAACTCCTCATTTGTATTTCATGCATTATTTCATTTCATCTCATAAGGAATATCAAGAAAAGTTATTGGATGAGGAGATAAATATTTTATGAATACACGGAATTGTATAAAAATCATATCATAAGTGTTTCGTGTATTCATATTATCACATGAAGCATATTATCATTTTTGAGATTCATAACATGAATAACGTTATTACTATTTCATCAAAATCAATTTCGAGATTCACACAATATTATGAAATCATTAATCTCGATAAGATGGGAAAAGCATTTTCTTTTTAAGTGATTCTTTTAACACATCATAAAAAACTCATTCATAATTCAAGTGATTTACAAGATATCATAAATGAATTTATCACTTGTATTTTATCAAAATCGAGAACTCTAGAGATAGAAAATGATTGAAGCATTTAACATGATTGATGCATGATTCATATTTAAAGTGTATCTTATGTCGTAAATACGAATCAAGCATTTGTCAAATCTGAAATCATCCTCAAAATTATATTCAATAAATTCATGTATGACAAGCATAGATTTATTGAAAAATCAATAAGATAGAGGATTACATTTCAAGTGTTCATCAATTGTAGCATTTCATCACATGGTAAGATATCAATGCGTAAAACTGTGAAGCAAGATTTTGTTTGATATCTTGATACAGGGCATATAGCAATGATAGCAATCATATATTTCTTGGTGATGCAAGCATGGGATAATCATAGCATAGTGTTTATAGCATCAATTCATATATTTCTCCCCTTTTTTTTAAGTGTTTCATCTTAAGTGATCGATTTCATGTTAGCATGCCTTTTCAATTATGTCAAATGAAAACATGCATCAACGTTTAGGATCGTGAAATGGATTTCATCATAAAACCATCAATCACAAAAATCATCATGTATAACTTTAAAATCTCAAATCTTTATTCTTATGTCAAAATCATACATCATATTTAACAAACAAAGACAATGAAAAATATCAAGCCTTCCAGACAAAAGCCATGTATCGTCATTGAAAAGCAATATGAAAATCATCAAAATATACATTCTTGCTTCTCAAGCACATAAATAAGATTTAATCTCACTAGGTGTACAATCATTAGATTTCTATCTTGCATTAACATAAGACATGCAATTTTCATTATCATTTTCAAAATTACAAGCATGATCATATTTTTGCATTTTCATTATTAAATTAAAAATATAATTTTCAAGAAAATTTAAAGAAAAAGAAAAATGCATCATTTAAAACATCATGTAATTTCGAAGTAAATTAAAGGCATTTTGATTACCTCAGCGTCGAAAGGCGTAGTTTGCCACCTTGCCTTTGTTGATTTTCTCCTCGTCTTCAGAGGAGCTCGATTCATCGCAATTTTTGTTCTTCTTCTTGCGTTCAAAGCAAGTAGTTCCGTTCTTTTTACTCTTTAATTTTTGTTTCATTTGTAGTTTAAGTTCACCATCACTTGAGCTTATGCTCGAGTGGTCTTCAAATGTTCTATGTCCCAAATCCTTCCTGTTCTTTGGAAGGTGGTTCTCAAGTTCTTCACGTGCATTGCACGTCATTTCATATGTGATCAATGAACCAATTAGTTCTTCAAGTGGAAATTGGTTCAAGTTTTTCGATTCTTGAATAGCAGTTACTTTTGAATCCCAAGTTTTAGAAAGTGAGCGCAAAACTTTGTTAACGAGTTCAAAATCCGAAAAGCTTTTACCAAGTGATTTTAAACCATTGACGACATCCGTAAAACGGGTGTACATGTCAACAACGGTTTCGCTTGGTTTCATATGAAAAAGCTCGAAATCATGCAGTAAAATATTAACTTTCGAGTCTTTGACTCTACTAGTTCCCACGTGCGTGATTTCAAGAGTGCGCCAAATATCGAAAGTCGTTTCGCACAAAGAAACCCGATTGAATTCATTTTTGTCCAAAGCGCAAAATAAGGCATTCATAGCCTTTGCTTTTAAAGAAAAATACTTCTTTTCTAAATCCGACCATTCGTTCATCGGTTTAGAGGGAAGTTGAAAACCGTTTTCAACGATATTCCATAAATCCAGATTTAGAGAAATCAAGAAAACTCTAATTCGAGTTTTCCAATAAGTATAGTCCAATCCGTTAAAGAACGGTGGACGAAAGACCGAAAAGCCCTCTTGAAGAGCCATTTCTCTCGGGTGCAAATCTGAAATAAGAAATTCCCCGCTCTGATACCAATTGTTAGGATCGAGAGCACTAAGAGGGGGGGGGGTGAATTAGTGCAGCGGAAATCTTATAGCGATTAAAACCAAAAGCTGCGTTCGTTCAATAAAAACTATTATGATGCAAAAGCTAATTCTCAGTTTGTATCTAAGTGCAGTTTGCGTCTAAGCGCAGATTGCGTCTAAGCGCAGTTTGCGTCTAAACACAGTTTGCGTCTAAGCGCAGTTTGCGTCTAGGCGCAGTTTGCGTCTAAACACAGTTTGCGTCTAAGCGTAGTTTGCGTCTAAGCACAGTTTACGTTTAAACGCAGATTTATGTCTAAACACAATTTTACGTCTAAACGCAGACTTACGTCTAAACGCAGTTTTACGTCTAGACGCAGATTTACGTCTAAACTCAGTTTACGTCTAAAACGTCTAAACACAGTTTGAGCAGTTTTACGTCTAAACACAATTTTACGTCTAGACGCAGTTTCAAAGGGATCTGAACTTTAGAAACTCGTTCGTAAAAGCGCAGAAGACAGTTTTGCAAAATTAAAACGTAAACGTAAACTGTAATGTACGAAAACACCGATTTACGTCTGAATGCAGATTCGGAAAGAACAGCACTTAGAACTTGTTCGTAAAAGCGCAGAGAGCAGTAGTTATGAAGGAGGTTTGCAGTAATGATAAAGTGCTCAAAATAAACGCAAACCAGATATTTAGAGTGGTTCGGTCAGTCTTGACCTACTCCACTTTTGGCTTCCTCCACCGACGAGGTCACCGACGTCAACTAGAGGCCTTCCTTCAATAGGCGAAGGCCAACTGCCCTTTTACAGTTTCACTCCTTTTGACGGGCTTAGGAGACAACCCTTACAGAAGTTTTCTCTCCTCTCTTTACAACTCAAACTTGAAGAATAGAAAGAGGAGAACTAGCAGTTTTGAGCTCTAAGAAACACAGAAAGATAGCAAGATTTCGAGTGTGTGTTCTCTTCTTTCAGTGCTGAATGGGTGGGGTATTTATAGGCCCCAACCCAATTCAAATTTGGAGCTCAAAACGATCAAATCCCGGAATTCCGGGATCAGGCGGTTGCACCTCCTGACTGGAGAGGTTGCACCGCCTGGCAGAGCTCGAAGACTGAGCTCAGGCGGTGCCACCTCTTGACTGAGGCGGTTGCACCTCTCTGCCAGAGCTCGAAGACCGAGCTCAGGCGGTGCCACCTCTCTGTCAGGGAGGTTGCACCGCCCAGTCTAGCTCGAAGACTGAGCTCAGGCGGTGCCACCTCCTGGCTGGGGAGGTTGCACCGCCCAGTCTCGCTGGGAGGCTTAGCCCAGGCGGTGCCACCTCCTGGCCTAGGCGGTTGCACCTCCTGGTGCAATCAGGGTCCGAATGGTTAGCTCCATTCGGCCCAATTTCAGTCTTTCAGGGGCCCAATTGCCCCAAGATTAAGCTAATGGGATCACCTCCCATTTTCCAACTTAATCAATGTGCTAACTACGATTAGATCTAAGACAATTTCTGCAGCTTTGCTTCGGTGCGTTAATTGCTTCTTCCGGCGAGTTTCCGGCGAACTTCCGTCGATCATCCGATGAACCCTCGGTGATGCTCCTGCGGATTTCCGGCAAACTCCTGGACTTTGCGACGATCCACTTGGCGAGTTCCGATGAGCTTCGCTTGGCAAGCTTCTGGAGTTCTCGGATCTGTTCTCGCAGAACCTCCGACGACCGTCCGAACTTCCGTCGAACTCTCGAACTCCCAACGTGATCATGAACTTGACTCCGGCGTAACTCCTACTGCTTGTCTAACTTTCATCGTAGTTTATCCTGCACACTCAAAACAAACACTTCGATTGAGACAATTAATACTAAGCATTAATCACGTTGTCCGGCATGTCATTGGTCCCTCGACGCTTCGTCCGATTCTTCGGCGCATCGTTCTTTCCTGCAGCCTATTGCCCAATCGGCCAGTTGACTCTGCAACTCCGATATCCTTGGCACAATACCCGCTCTTCTTGGCCCGATGCCCGAGTCCACGACCCGAAGCCTTCTGTCGATACGTCGACCGATCCACCGGCCCGACGTCCAATCTTCTGACATGTTCCTCCGGCACAACATGATGTTCCTGCTTTAATTGTCTTATCCTGATCGAAGCACCCTGCGTCACTCAAAACGCAGATTAAATCATAAACATATATCAAGTAGTTTCATCATCAAAATACGAGATTCAACAGAAGGAAGATCAATAGTGGATGCCGGTGGCCTCGACGGAAGAGGAATCGATGGAGTGGATGTAGGTCATGACGATCGAACCACTATAAAAATCTGGTTTACGTTTTGTCTTGAGCAATTTACTTTAACTGCAAACCACTTTACTTACTTACTGCTTTCATTACATTTATGAAAGTTTTCAAGTTAAGCATATTTCCAGGATCGGTTTTGAATGTATAAAAGAGTTTTAAGAAACCGATGTTTTTATCCGCTGCACTAATTCACCCCCCTAGTGCCGACTCGATCCTAACAATTGATATCAGAGCCTCGTTTTTCATATTTGGTTTAACACCCAAATATAAATGGCTCTTTTTGGCTTTCAAGAGGGTCACTCTCTCTTTTGTCCTCCCTTGTTCAATGGGACGAACTACACATATTGGAAAACTCGAATGAGAGTTTTCTTGCTTTCGTTGGATTTGAACTTATAGAATATTGTCAAAAGCGATTTTTGAAGGTCTTCTCTTCCAATGAACCATTGGAATGATTTGGAGAAGAAGACTTTTTCCTTAAATGCTAGAGCTATGAATGCTCTATTTTGCGCTTTGGATAAAACTGAGTTTAATCGGGTTTCTACTTGCGAAATGACTTTCAAAATTTGACACACTCTCGAAATCACACACGAAGGCACAAATAGAGTAAAAGATTCGAAGATAAATCTTTTAATGCATGATTTTGAACTTTTTCATATAAAACCAAGCGAAACCATTGGAGATATGTACACTCGTTTTACGGATGTCGTCAATGGTTTAAAAGCACTTGGTAGAAGTTTTTCAGATTTTGAACTCGTTAACAAGATTTTACGATTGCTTTCTAAAAATTGGGATTTGAAAATAATGGCAATACAAGAATCAAAGAACTTGAATTATTTTCTAATTGAAGAACTTATAGGGTCTTTGATGACCTATGAAATGACGTGCAATGCACGTAAAGAACTTGAGAACCACCTTCCAAAGAATAGGAAGGATTTCAGACTTAAAACAATTGAAGACCATTCAAGTATAAGCTCAAGTGATGGGGAACTTAAACTCCTCACTATGAAATTTAAAAAATTCATAAAACAAAAATGAAAGAATAAAAAGAACGCAACTACTTGCTATGAACGCAAGAAGAGGGAAGCACTTTGGGATGAATCGAGCTCCTCCGAAGATGAGATGAAAACCAATGAAGAAGAAATGACGAACTTCGCTTTAGTGACTCTCGACAATAAGGTAAACAACTCAAACGAAACTCCTTTAATTTATTTCGAAATTACATAATGCTTTTCATGAGTTGTTCTTAAATTAGTTTAGAAAAATTATATTTATATATATATATATATATATATATTTTGAATTGCATGTTTAATGAAAATGTAAAAATAAAATTGGATCATGCTTACCTTTCTAGTAATCATGAAAATTGCATGTTTTCTGATAAACAAACAAAATGATTTTGATTAAAAATGCCTTATGGTTAATGAAACCATGTTTTGATGTGATGCCCAAAGTAATGATGATTTGAGATCATGCTTAATTAGTTTATCTTTCGAAATTACGCATGATGATTCTTACGATTTATGGATTATCGATTTTTACCATAATGAAAGTAGCTTTTTCGTTTTTAGAAAGGATACATGTCTTGATTTGGCATAAATGAAAAAGGCATGCTTATATGAAATAATGTAAGTATCATGCTTGACGATTTTATATTTAATTAAGCATGATGATTTGAAGAAATGATGATTTTATATTTTGAACTTATGCATGATAGTTTTTATAATCTTTTGAAAGTTCTTTTTTGGTGTTAATGAATGATGCATGGATTTGGCATAAAAGAGAAGAACATACATGTATGAAATCAATCAATAAGTTGAAACAAAAATAGGAAAGTATTTTTTCTTGAAAACTTCTCAATCCCTACCTTATCGATTTTTCACTAAGAGATCAATAAAATTATTTATGGCATTTTGAATCTCTTGAAAGAAATGTTGAGATTTTGATGATTTTGACGATTTGAATTTGAATGAGTTTTATCAAAATCATGATCTTGATTCCTTGATATTTACAAATTAAGATTTATTATAATTCAAGATCTCTTCTTTGTACTCCTATGATTTTTCTTGGTATTTTACTAAAGAGAAGATTTTCTATGTGAATCATAAGATTTTTTATGCATGAATTAATATCTTATTCTCCTACAAGATTGAATGAATTTTATCTATATCATGATTTCCTAAGAATTATTTTCGTTATTTATTTAAGAGGAGATTTGTTAAAATGAATCATGGTTTCTCTTGATTTCTCGGAATTATAACTTGAATTTTTTTTTATAAATCAAGATTGTCTACTATGATTCTTTCTTCTCACTATTTGAGTTATTAAAAAAGAATCATAATATGTCTCTTGATATTCACAATTTGTCTTCATGATTTGTATATCTCATCATCAAAATTCTCTTGATATTTTTCATGTGATGATATGAAATTTTGCATGAAATACTCATGAATTTATGTTGATGCAAACAAATGAGAAGTTATGATCATGCATGATATGATGTAATATAATTTAACATTTAGATACCATCATGAGTTGAAATGCTATTATTTGTTGCCAAAATGATGTATCATGAATGCGTGAATATCATGATGATATGCCCATGGTGATTGATTTATTTATGTCATGCATGAAGTAAGGATACCATATGCAAAGTTTTGAAATTGTGTATGTTGTAAATTGAAACCATAGCGATGCACAAACATATTGAAATAAGATTGATACTTTATCTTTATCATACTTTGAAAATTATTGTAAAGGAAAAAGAACTACAACATTGTATTCTTTCCTTGTTTTTGACAATGACAAAGGGGGAGCAAATTTTCTAGCTTGCTAGCTAGCTTGCATACTTCAAGAAGAAGTAAAAGCTTGCTCATCTCAAAAAGATGCAAAAATCTTGTCAACTTTCATATGTGTAAAATTTGCTAGCTCACAAATTGTAAAGAGAAAAACTTGCTTGCTTGCTAGCACATCTAAAGAGAAGCAAAAATTACAAATGTACATATCGCAAAAAGATGCACAACTTGTTAGCTTACTTCATGTAAAACATTGTATCTTGCTAGCTTATTATCTTGTATTATTTTTCAAAAAAATTTGCTAGTCTTCATACTTCAAAGAGAAGTAACTCTTGCTAAATCGCTAGCTTGCACACTTTAATAAGAATTCTATCTTGCATTTGTTTTTGAAAACTTGCTAGGTTGCACGCTCTTAAATGATATAAAATCTACTAGCTTGCATATTCCAATATGATGTAATACTTGCTAAATTTGCTAGCTTACAAATTTGAATGATGATAGAACTTGATATTATGTTTATTATGCAATGATTTGAACTTATATTTCCAAACACTTGAAAGTTACACTTCTCCTTTTTGTTGATGACAAAGGGGGAGAAGTATGATCTATTGAATCTCGGATTTTGATGATGAAGTCAATTGTCATTTGTTATCTAATCTATATGTTGAGATAAGTGTGCAGGATTAACTACGATGAAAGTGAGACATGCAGCAGGAGTTGCGTTGGAGTCAAGACAATGATCACGTTGGGAGTTCGAGAGTTCGACGGAAGTTCGGACAGTCGTCGGAGGTTCTGCGGGAACAAATCCGAGAAGTCCATAAGCTTGCCAAAGAAGCTCGTCGGAACTCGCCAAGTGAATCATCCCAAGTCCAGGAGTTTGTCAGAAGTCCGCAGGAGCATCACCGAGGGTTCATCGGATGATCGACGGAAGTTCACCGGAAGCTCGCCGGAAGAAGCGATTGACGCACCGGAGCAAGTTGCAGTAAATGTCTTAGGAAAAATCATAGTTAGCACAATGATTAAGTTGGAAATGGGAGGTGATCCCATTAACTTAATCTTGGGGCAATTGGGCCCCTGAAAAACCCAAATTGGGCCGAATGGATCAACCCATTCGGACCCTAATTTCTGCCAAGCGGTTGAACCGCCCAAAGCAGGAGGTTGCACCGCCTGGGCTCAATCTCCAAGCGAGATTGGGAGGTGCAACTGCTCCAGCCAGGCGGTGGCACCGCCTGGGGCTCAGTCTCCGAGCAAGACTGGGCGGTGCAACCTCCCCTGACAGGAGGTGGCACCGCTTGAGCTCAGTCTTTGAGATCTGACAGGTGGTGCAACCGCCTCAGTCAAGAGGTGCAACCGCCCCTGACAGGAGGTAGCACCGCCCAGAGGCTCAGTCTTCGAGCTTTGCCAGGCGGTGCAACCGCTCCAGTCAGGAAGTGCAACCGCCTGATCCCAGAATTCCGGGAATTGACAGTTTCGACCTCCAAATTTGAACTGGGTTGGGGCCTATAAATACCCCACCCATTCAGCACTGAAAGGTAATAAACTTGCACCGAAATCTTGATCTTTTTCTGTGATTCCTAGAGCTCAAAATTGTTGTAAAGGCAAAAAATTCTTCTCCCTCTATTCTTCCAAGTTCGGAGTTGTAAAGAGATGAGAGAAAATTCTGTAAGGGTTGTCTCCTAAGCCCGTCAAATGGAGTGAAACTGTAAAAGGGTGGTTGGCCTTTGCCTATTGAAGGAAGGCCTCTAGTTGACGTCGGTGACCTCGTCGGTGGAGGAAGCCAAAAGTGGAGTAGGTCAAGATTGACCGAACCACTCTAAATCTCGGTTTGCATTTACTTTGAGCATATTATCTTTACTGCAAACCTCCTCTAAAGCTTACTACTTTCTGTGCATATATGATCGGGTTTCAAGCTTTGCACTTTCCGAATCAGCGTTTAGACGTAAATCTATTTTTTCGTACGATCATCATATTTCAATTTGCGTTTATGTTTTGATTTCAATCATAACTGCAAACTGCCTTTATATCCTTGCTTAAACTGCATCTCACCTAATCAAGTGATTTACGAATCAGCATTTAGATGTAAATCAGCTTCTTCGTACGAACGTTGTATTTCAGTTTGCGCTTATATTCTGGTTTTCATCATAACTGCAAACTGCCTTCATAGATTGATTTTAACGTCATCTCGCTTGATTTTAAGTTAAAGTAATTTTAGAATCGGCATTCACACCGAAATCGTTTTTATCATTCGAACGTGTTTTATCGTTGAAAGATTTTCGCTGCACTAATTCACCCCCCTTCCCTCTTAGTGCTCTTGATCCTAACAATTGGTATCAGAGCGGGGTTAACTCTCTAACGGATTAAAACCCAAGAGAGATGGCATACGCCGGAAACCAAGAGGGCCATTCTATTACATGTCCACCCATGTTCAATGGGACGGACTACACCTATTGGAAGACCCGAATGAGGATCTTTCTTATTTCTATGGATTTTGAACTTTGGAATCTTGTCGAAAACGGATTTTCGAAGCCTTCTCTTCCAATGATCGATTGGAATGAATTGGAGAAGAAGGCTTTCGCTCTTAATGCAAAGGCTATGAATGCCTTATTTTGTGCACTTGATAAAAACAAGTTTAACCGTGTTTCGACTTGTGAAACCGCATTTGATATTTGGCACACACTCGAAGTGACTCACGAAGGCACAAGTAGAGTGAAAGAGTCAAAAATCAATCTTCTGTTACATTCTTTCGAACTTTTCCGGATGAAACCGAGTGAAACCATTAGCGACATGTTTACCCGTTTCACAGATGTCGTCAACGGTCTAAAAGGACTCGAAAAAAGTTTTTCAGATTTTGAGCTCGTAAATAGGATTCTGAGATCCCTTCCTAAGAGTTGGGATCCTAAAGTCACTGCTATTCAAGAGGCGAAAGATCTGAGCAACTTCCCTCTTGAAGAACTAATCGGGTCATTAATGACCTACGAGATGACTTGCAAAGCTCATGAAGAGCAAGAAGACATCCTTCTAAAGAACAGGAAGGATATGCCACTTAAAACTTCAGAAGATCACTTAAGAGAAAACTCAAGTGATGAGGACTGTGATGTTGACTTGGCACTTCTAACAAGAAAATTTAAAAAATTCATGAAAAGAAACAAGTTTAAGAATGACGTAAAAAATAAACTTGAACCCAAGAAGGACCAAGTTATTTGCTATGAGTGCAAAAAGCCGGGACACTACAAGAGTGATTGTCCCCAAGCCAAAAAGAGAACATCAAAGAAGAAGGCGCTCAAAGCAACGTGGGATGACTCGAGCGCGTCCGAAGAAGAGGAGTCCAACACCGAGCAAGTTGCTCACTACGCCTTAATGGCCATCGGAGAGGAGATAACGAATTTAATAGATGCAGATTTATCATTTGATGAATTATTAAATGCCTTCCATGACTTATTTAATGAATGCAAGATTATTAGTAGAAAATACAAATTGCTAAAAAAGGAGCATGATAGTCTTACTTGTAATTTTGATAAGTTAAAAGCTGAATATCATGATAGTTTAGGCTCATGTATAAATTGCCATGATCTAGAAACTCTCCAAAAGGAAAACTTGCTACTTAAGGACACCTTGAAGAAATTCGAGGTTGGTAGCAAGTCATTGAACATGATCCTTGCAAACAAGGGTCACGTTCCCAAAAGAAGTGGAATTTGATTTGTGAGAAGTCCTCACCAAAATCCAACCACCTTCATAAAAGGCCCCATCTTACATATTCGACACTAAAGCAAATGCAACTTTTGTTGCAAACTTGGACACAAAACGCATTATTGTCCATTCAAGAAAATTAGTCCGAATAAATTAATTTGGGTTCCTAAAGGAACCATGACAAATTCTATGCAACATGATAAATAATGTAGATCTATTTTTGAGGCACCCAAAAGCAAATGGGTACCTAAAAATCATCCTTTCCTATAAAGACATAAAAAATAATAAGCTAGAGCAAGAAATAATATTCCGCTCCTTGGATTCTCGATATTCATGACCCAAGATCCAAAAAGAACTCGCAATGCTCTCTAGCCTAAATAACAGATGGAGATTAGAAATTTAAAATCACAAATGCGATTTAGATACAATCCTATTTGATTTTTCAGAATTAGAAACACATGATTCTCAATTCACATATCCTCTGGATTTTCGAACCCATCAATTTCATCCGTTCATAACTTTCGAATCCAACTCTACATCATGAACTGACTAAGTTTGTCATGAACTTGCAAGGCTTACCAACTTGAACAAACTGTCACAAACATGTGTACGATATTGAGAGTATGCACGTCAAAAGATCTATCTTGGTCGTGCAAAAGTTCTTATCTTAAAATGAAAACTCTTACGTAATTACGTAAGTAAAGCTGATTGCTCTGAATGAAAATTCTTCTCAAGACAAAAACTCTCAAATCATATCACACTGCGATCAGAACAAGTGCTCACCGCCTGCAGGCGGTGGCACCGCCCCAGCTGGAGGTAGCACCTCCGGCTGTCGCGTGTTGCAAGCGATTGCACCGCCCCAGCCAGAGGTGCAACCGCCCGCAACTCTGCCCTTTTTAACCCAAGCTAGGGCCGGCGGTGAAATCGACCCCAACTCACTCCCTTCCCTTCTTTACTCTTCTAAAGCTCCTCCATCCCTATTTCTCCCCTCATAGCATCCCAAATATCCCTCATTTCGGAGCAAAACATCAACAATCCTTCCCTCTCTTGAAGATCTCACTAAGGTATTCTCTAAGAAGCCCTTAAATTCTGTTTTTGATTCATTTACTCTTGCTCATCACTATTCTTCTAAACAATAGTAGTTATGGGATCTAGAAGATCCTCAAGGGACAAAGGAAAGAGGAGATTAGTGGAAGATTTTGATCTCACCCTTTTCGATTCAAAATACTATGCTGAAAAGTTTTCCTCTTTCGAACTTAGGAGTGTCAATAAGGGAAAATATGTAGATTTAAATGAACTAAGAGACTTAGAGACAATCCAATGGTTTGCAAACTTAGATCTACTCCCTATTTTACAAATTAATGAACCCATCTATCCAAGACTTGTTAGATTGTTTTATAACAACATACAAATAGATGAAGAAGAAAGAATGTCTACCTCTCTTTTAGGACAACACATCTCCATTACGGATAAATTCATTTACGACATGATAGGCATTCCCATAAAAAGTAGAGGGCTTTACTTTAGAGGATCATGGGATGATGAAACTGTTGGAACAACATATGTTGAAGACTTAGGAACAATTTTTGCCAATCCTAACTTAGCATTTGTTCCTAAAAGTTGTGAACATCTACTGCCTCTAAACACTAAGGTACTTCATCATATCCTAACTAGCATCATTCTCCCTAAACAATACCATCATGATGAAGTAAGCCAATTAGAATTAGGAACTATGTATTTGATCATGAAAGGACATGACATCTGTCTTGGTTATCTTATCCAACAAAACATGTTAGAACTATCTAAGAAAGACATGATGCTCCCATATGGTGGTATAATCACTAGAATAATGAAAGCCTACGATATTTTAATACCACCTAAAGAAGAAGTAATAAAAGTAGATAGGTTTAGCATAATAAATAAAAATCTACTTCATTGATTAAGATGTTTTTATAGAAACGGTAACTGGGTTAGAATGCCTAGAAGAACCAATCCCCCTCAACCTGAACCAGAACCGAAAACACCAATCTTTAGGGGTACCCAATCTCCTCCGATCTGTCCCTTTGAGGAAACACATCCATTTGAGCAAACTCATACATCATCTGTCGAAGATATTGGGATTCGGATGGACCGATTCGAACAAAGACAAGAACGACTTGAACATCGACAAGATCAAATCCTATCTGAGTTGCAGCAAATTCATCGACAATTTGACCCTTTATTTAGGCACTTTAATTTTCCACCTCATGAATGAGCTTGTATGAACACAATCATCTGTTGTTATTGTAAACTCCTTATGTTACTCACCATGATGGGCTTTGCCTTGATCCTTGATATGGTTACCTAATATATTTTTTGTGAGCATATGTAGAGTTACAAACATCTCTCATTGTTTATCTCGGATTTTACATTGAAACTAAATGTTTTGAAAACCCTGTGCCTTGATTTCTATGATAAAGATAATTTGAGAAAGTGATATACCAATGCAGTTGATAAGTCATGACATTGCCATGATATTAATACTAAACATCAATTAGCTGATATTTTTACAAAACCTCTGAGTGAAGAGTAATTTGATTTCATAAGAAGAGAATTAGGAATGTTGATGTGTCCGAATACATAAACTAGTTAAAATTATTTTTCGGATTTTATTAAATGCTCAAATCACTTGATTGCCATTACATGCCTAAATAACATGTTGGAAATTATGTGTTGAATACAAAAATGTTTTGTCTTCATGATTGTATTTGAAAATCTGTAGCATAGTCTTGTTTGAATGCATGAAAGAGTTCATTTCATTTTCGGATTCACTTAACAATTGGAATGCTAAAAATCAAATTTTCTCATACACTCTTATGAAAAATATTTTTTTTCTGAAATGGATTTGATGAAATGATTCCTGCTTATGAATTCCATCTTGAAATATGGATGATAGTATTTTTACTTGCAAAAAGCTGTTTCACACACATATCTTGACTCAAAGTAAACTCACAAATAGCTGGTATCACAAATGGCTTTCCTCCTTCATGCAAAAAGATTATAACAAAAAAAAAGAGGAAGAAGTATTCAAAGCAATCTACGTATCATGCCTTCCTTTATATGCGTGATAATTTGCTTATATTGTTCTCCTGGTATCAAAACTACCATGCTTTTTGTTGATGACAAAGGGGGAGAAATATATGAATTGATGCTATAAACACTGATGCTATGATTATGCCATGCTTGCATCACCAAGAGATATATGAACAGATGCCATGCATTAATTTGCATTATGCCTGGTATGAGTTGATATCTTACCATGTGATGAAATGCAATACTATAAACATTGATGCTATGATTATGCCATGCTTGCATCACCAAGAGATATTTGAACAGATGCCATGCATTAATTTGCATTATGCCTTGAGTTGATATCTTACCATGTGATGAAATGCAATACTTGCTAAAATATTTGAAATGTATACATCATGTAATGATATCAAAATCTTACTTCACAGCTTTACATGTTGATATCTTACAATATGATGAATTGCTATTATTACCATCATTCAAATTTGTTATATTTGAAAATGAATGTCAAGCATTGACATCATCTTCAGAGAGATACATTATGATGGGAATCATGATGGGAGTATTGATAAGTTCAAATGATTTTAACTTATCAATATGTCTCTTGAATTCTTAGGTTTTGAATTCAAGAATGACTTATCTCAAGTATGGCATATAGACAGGGGGAGTTAAGGTTAACTCCATTATCAATTGATTGTCATCATAAAAAAGGGGGAGATTGTTGAATCTCGGATTTTGATGATGAAGTCAATTGTCATTTGTTATCTAATCTATATATTGAGATAAGCGTGCAGGATTAACTACAATGAAAGTGAGACATGCAGTAGGAGTTACGCCGGAGTCAAGACAATGATCACGTTGGGAGTTCGAGAGTTCGACGGAAGTTCGGACAATCGTCGGAGGTTCTACGGGAACAAATCCGAGACGTCCATAAGCTTGCCAAAGAAGCTCGTTGGAACTCGCCAAGTGAATCGTCACAAGTCCAGGAGTTTGCCGGAAGTCCGCAGGAGCATCACCGAGGGTTCATCGGATGATCGACGGAAGTTCGCCGGAAGCTCGCCGGAAGAAGCGATTGACGCACCGGAGCAAGTTGTAGTAAATGTCTTAGGAAAAATCGTAGTTAGCACAATGATTAAGTTGGAAATGGGAGGTGATCCCATTAACTTAATCTTGGGGCAATTGGGCCCTTTAAAAACCCAAATTGGGCCGAATGGATCAACCCATTCGGACCCTGATTTCTGCCAGGCGGTTGAACCGCCCAAAGCAGGAGGTTGCACCACCTAGGCTCAGTCTCCAAGCGAGACTGAGAGGTGCAACCGCTCCAGCCAGGCGGTGGCACCGCCTGGGGCTCAGTCTCCGAGCAAGACTAGGCGGTGCAACCTCCCCTGAAAGGAGGTGGCACCGCCTGAGCTCAATCTTCGAGCTCTGCCAAGCGGTGCAACCGCCTCAGTCAGGAGGTGCAACCGCCTGAGCTCAGTCTTCGAGCTCTGTCAAGAGGTGCAACCGCCCCTGACAGGAGGTAGCACCGCCCAGAGGCTCAGTCTTCGAGCTCTGCCAGGCGGTGCAACCGCTCCAGTCAGGAGGTGCAACCGCTTGATACCGTAATTCCGGGAATTGACAGTTTTGAGTTCCAAATTTGAATTAGATTGGGGCCTATAAATACCCCACCCATTCAGCACTGAAAGGTAATGAACTTACACCGAAATCTTGATATTTTTCTGTGATTCCTAGAGCTCAAAATTGTTGTAAAGGCCAAAAGTTCTTCTCCCTCTGTTCTTCCAAGTTCTGAGTTGTAAAGAGAGGAGAGAAAATTCTGTAAGGGTTGTCTCCTAAGCCCGTCAAAAGGAGTGAAATTGTAAAAGGGTGGTTGGCCTTCGCCTATTGAAGGAAGGCCTCTAGTTGACGTCGGTGACCTCGTCGGTGGAGGAAGCCAAAAGTGGAGTAGGTCAAGATTGACCGAACCACTCTAAATCTCGGTTTGCATTTATTTTGAGCATATTATCTTTACTACAAACCTCCTCTAAAGCTTACTGCTTTTTGCGCATATACGATCGGGTTTCAAGCTTTGCTTTCCGAATCAGCGTTTAGACGTAAATCTATTTTTTCGTACGATCATCATATTACAGTTTGCGTTTACGTTTTGATTTCAATCATAACTGCAAACTACCTTTATATCCTTGCTTAAACTGCATCTCGCCTAATCAAGTGATTTACGAATCAACATTTAGACGTAAATCAGCTTCTTCGTACGAACGTCGTATTTCAGTTTGCGCTTATATTTTGGTTTTCATCATAACTGCAAACTGCCTTCATAGATTGATTTTAACGTCATCTCGCTTGATCTTAAGTTAAAGTAATCTTAGAATCGGCATTCACACTGAAATCATTTTTATCATTCGAACATGTTTTATTGTTGAAAGATTTCCGCTGTACTAATTCACCCCCCCCTCTTAGTGCTCTTGATCCTAACATGATCATGATATGCATGATGACGTATTGCAAATATTCACGATGAAATTTACAATGATTTGAATTCAGCTTGACTTCAATGTTCTATCAATATGATATATTGATAGGGGGAGTTAAGGTTAACTCCATCATCAATTGGTTGTTATCATAAAAAAGGGGGAGATTGTTGAATCTCGGATTTTGATGATGAAACCAATTGATAAGTGTTTATGATTTGATATACATTTTGAGTAACGTAGGATGCTTCGATCAAGGAGAGATATTTAAAGCAGGAAGAATCATGTTGGGCCAGAGAAAAATGTCAGAAAATTGGACGTCGCGCCGAAGGATCAGTCGACGTATCGATAGAAGGCTTCGAGCCATGAGTTTAGGCATCAGGCTAAGAAGAACGGATATTGCGCTAAGGATATCGGAGTTATAGAGGTCAATTGGCCGATTGGACAATAGGCTGCAAGAAAGGATGATGTGCTGAAGAATCGAACGAAGCATCGATGAACCAATGACATACCGGACGACATGATTCATGCTTGGTAATAATTGTCTAGATCAAAGTGTGTTTTATGTGTGCAAGATTAACTACAATAGCAAGGCATAAAGCAAAAAGAAGTCCCTGAGTTAAGAACGCGATTTCGTTGGGAGTTCGAGAGTTCGTCGGAAGTCCGGACGTTCATCGGAAGTTCTATTGGAACCAACCGAGAAGTCCAGGAGCTTGCCAAAGAAGCTCATCGGAACTCGCCAAAAAGATCATCATGAAGTCCAGGAGCTTGCCGGGAGTCCGTCGGAACATTGCCGGGAGTTCGTCAGAAGTTCACCGGAAGATTGTCGGATGCTCGCCAAAAGAGCAATTGACGTACCAGAACTAGAATGCTTAGAATATGTCTTAGGAATCACAGTTAGCACATAATTAGAGTTGGGATTGGGAGGTAATCCCATCAACTCTGTTAGGGGCCAATTGGGCCTGAAGTTGGGCTGGTTTGGGCTGGATTCAAGGCCCAACCAGGATGCTAAAAGCCTGGCCAGCAGTGGCACCGCCTGGGACACTCAGTCTCCCAGGTGGTCTGAGCAATGGTACCGCTAATAGCAAATACTACCAGTGGTGGTATTGCCCCTGTCAGGCGGTGGTACCACCAGAGCTCGGTCTCTGAGCTCTGTCAGGCGATGGTATCGCCTAGTGTCAGACTAACACAGGCGGTGGTATTGCCCGTACCCAGGAAACCCGGGATGATATATTTTTAGGCTCTAAGTTTGAATCAACTTGAAGCCTATAAATACCTCTCTCATCCCTAGTTAAGAAATAAAGACTTGAGAGTAAAAATAGAAAGAAATACTGTTGCAATCTTGTGTGAACTCCTCTCAAAAGTTCTAAGTGTTAGAATAGTTTGAGAGAGGAGTAAGTGGGGGTGTAAGGGTTATCTCCTAAACCTGGTAAAAGGAGAATCGAGTTGTAAAAGGTGGTTGGTCTTCGCCTATTGAAGGAAGACTGATAGTGGATGCCGGTGGCCTCGATAAAAGAGGAATCGGTGGAGCGGATGTAGGTCATGACGACTGAACCACTATAAAAATCTGGTTTGTGTTTTGTCTTCAGCAATTTACTTTAACTGTAAACTACTTTACTTGTTTATTGCTTTTAATACATTTACGAATGCTTTCAAGTTAAGCATATTTCCGGGATCGGTTTTGAACGTATGAAAGAGTTTTAAGAAACTGATATTTTTATTCGCTACACTAATTCACCCCCCCCTCTTAGTGCCGACTCATTCATAACAGTTGGTATCAGAACCTCATTTTTCATATTTGGTTTAACACCTAAAAAGAAATGGTTCTTTTCGGCTTTCAAGGGGGTCACTATCTCATTCCTCCTCCCTTGTTCAATGGGACGAACTACACATATTGGGAAACTCGAATGAGAGTTTTCTTGCTTTCGTTGGATTTGAACTTATGGACTACACATATTGGAAAACTCGAATCAGAGGCTCACGCGTTACATATGACTCATAGTCAAATTGATCTAGATATTTATCCTTTAGCAACTTTTGAATCCTTCACTCATGGATGTGACCTAGCCGACAATGCCACAAGTATATACTATTCACCTCATCTCGTTTCCTCTTCGGCACACTTACATTCATGATATGTTGAGTAGTGTCTAGCATAAATAAACCATTATACAATGTTCCTCTCATGATGATCTCATCATCTAATAATATTGAACAACCATTATTCTCAAAAACTAATTTATATCTACTAATTGTCAAACATGAAATGGAAATAATATTTTTGATAATAGAAGGAATAAAATAACATACATCCAATGCTATAATAACTCCACTAGGCAGATGTAGAGTGATCTCGCCAATAGTAACTATAACAACTTTTGTTTCTTTGCTCATCTTGAGGTCCATCTCACCTCTCGCCAATCTCCTAGGTCTTACTAGAACCTACAATGAATTACAAATATGATAAGCACTACCGGTATCCAATACCCATATGTTATCATAAGAGTCAGACAAATGGAGACTGATCATGAATGCACTTGAAACTTCTCCAAGCTTTTGTTTCGCCCTCTCTACAAGGTACTCTTTGCATTTCCTCTTCCAATGCCCATCTTTGCTACAGTGGAAGTACTGACCTTTGTCCTTTGCCGAGTCCTTTTTAGCAACATTTGCTTTACCTGGTCTGCCCTTACCCTTGCCCTTCTTAAGGGATTTTTCCGCCTTCCTTTTCTTTCTGGTCTCACTAGTATAGAGAACTGACTTCTCTTTCTTAATAGCGCTCTTTGCCTCCCTCAACATATTGAGGAGCTCAGGGAGAGTCACCTCAAGCTTTTTCATATTAAAATTTATTATGAACTGTGAAAAGGAATCTGATAGAGATTGAAGCACAAGTTCTATACACAAGTTATCCTCTTGGACCATTCCTAGACCTGTGAGTTTCTCTATCCACTCAATCATCTTTAGCACATGGTTCTGAACTGGTGTCCCCTTAGTCATCCTAGCGTAAAAGAGGTTCCTAGATATCTCATATTGCTGAGTCCTTCACTGTTCCTTAAATAGTTTGCGGACATATAGGAGAATGGATCGGAAATCCATATTTTCATGTTATCTCTGTAATTCATGAGTCATAGAGCCCAACATGTAACAATGAACAAGAGTGGAGTCATTTATGTACTTCATGTAGCAAGCGATCTCATCCTCTCTTGCTCCTTCCTCGAGCATAGGCATCATTGTATCAAGGACGTACACGATTTTCTCTGCCGTAAGAACAATTCTAAAGTTACGAAGCCAATCCGTATAATTTGGACTAGTAAGGAGGTTGACATCAAATATGCCATGTAAGAGATTTGAAAGCGATATTATTTGAAAATAAAGATTTAGCAGAAATAAATAACATGTAGATTTTATAGAAAAACATACAAATAAGATATGAACTTCTATTTGAATCTACTCCCATTATTTTCTCGTGAAACAAATAACTCCTTTCGATATGTGAATCGGAGACCCCCGGTGGATCTCTAGTGGGGATCGGGATCCAATTGACATTTTGATGTAATCACGAGGGACTCGACCAATCACGCTAAACCCATAAAGGTAGGCAACTATTGCGATCATAACTCCTTATGATTCCCATCCTGTTCAGCCTCTGAACCACCATGGTCTCGAGGACTCGATCAATTATGATGTTGTTAGGATCAAGAGCGGCATTAAGGTGGGGGGTGAATTAGTGCAACGGAAAACTTTCTTGATTAAACCCGATTCCGAAAAATATTCATTTCGATTCAATCTGTTTCGAAGAGAAATTAAACTTGAAAGCTTTTATAAAAGTGCAAAGAGAATATTAAGGAAGTTTGCAGTAATGTAAATTGCATAAATGAAAAGCAAACCATAATTTAGAGTGGTTCGGTCATTGTGACAAACATCCACTTTCAGATTCCTCTTCCGTCGAGGTCACCAACGTCCACTAATGACCTTCCTTCAATAGGCAAAGACCAATCACCTCTTTACAGTACTTTCTCATTTTCACGAGTTTAGGAGAGAACCCTTACAAGTCTCACACCTCTCTTGAATGATCTCAACACTTAGAAAGGGAGGAGGAGGACTCTAGAACTTTTACAACTCTTTAACACTTCAAAGACTCAAGATTATACCAATACTTTTGTATACTTTCATGCAGAAAAGGGTGGGATATTTATAGGCCCTAATGACTTTAAAATTGGAGCCAAAAAGTATCATATCCTCGGATTTCGGGGTACTAGCAGTACCACTGCCATTATTGGGTAGTACCACCATCTGACACTTGACACTGGGTGGTACCACCGCCTAGTCTAGGCAGTATGACCGCCTGACAGAGCTCAGAGACCAAGCTCTGGTGGTACCACCGCTTCACAGGGGTGGTACCACCGTTGAAAGCATTAATTGTCAGCAGTACCACTGCCCAGACCACTTGGGAGACTGGGTCTCCCAAGCGGTGCCACCGCCAGCTATGATTTCATATGCTAAATGAGCTATCCAATCCGACCCAATTCAGTCCTATTAAGGACCGAGTTGGCCCATAACCGAGTTAGTTGGATCACCTCCCAATCCTAACTCAATTTACGATTCTAACTACGATTATGGCAAGCAATTAGTCCGGTATGTCGATCTTTCCTTCGGCGATCCTCCAGCGAACTTCTCGGTGAGTCTTCCGGTGTGGTTTTAGCAAACACTCTATGAACTTTCGGCGATATCCCGATGAGCTTTCAACGATGAACTCTTGGCGATCTTCCGACAAGCTCTTGGCGATCTTCAGACGAGCTCTCGGCGAGCTCCCAATATATCGTCCGAATCTTTGACTTTGGCCCATCATCTGCTTTATGCCTTATCGCTATCGTAGTTAATCCTGTACACTTATCTCAACACATAGATTAGGTCAAATAATTTACCAATTGATTTCATCATCAAAATCCAAGATTCAACAATCTCCCCCTTTTTGATGATGACAACCAATTAGTGAAGGAGTTAACCTTAACTCCCCATATCTATATGCCATACTTGATTGAATATAAACTTGAATTCAAAACCTTGAATTCAAGCTTTGATCGAAATTAGAAATATTATGCATCATCATAATTTCAGGTCATCAAGATATTTAAATGCATAATCACTTCATGCATGATAAAATATTTTAGCATAGCCTTTCATCACTACTTGCATGAGGTATTATCATTATTGAATTGTAGCACTCAAAAGTTGATAATCTTAAGAATCCGATATTGAATCATGTATGATTAAAAATTCTCAGTATTTAAAAGAGATCACAATCATCATAGAAATTTCCAACATCAAAGTAAGTATGATATTGCATCATTGTATGATAACATACTCATCATTTAAAGAGATCACAACATTATCAAAGCACAGAATTTTAACATCAAAGTAAGCAACATTTTAAGTTTACAACATCAAGGTAAACAACATAAGATTACAACATCAAAGTAAGCAGAGTAAAAGAGAGGGATTTCATCCACTTCTCCCCCTTTGTCATCAGTAAAAAGACACAACTATTTAGGTGGTGAGAAGTCAAAATGTCTAAATAAGGTATTGAGTTGTTGATAAATCTGTTGCAACTCAGTTAAAATTTGATCTTTGCATTGTTTAAGTCGATCTTGACGTTATTCAAATCGATCCATTCGAGTCCCTATGTCGTCGATAGATTAGGGAGGTGCTTGCTCTGCTGGAAGTGTTGTCTCAAAGGGACCAGTAGGAGGAGATTGATTATCCCTAAATATTGGTATTTTAGGTTTTGGTTCAGGTGGAAGGGGATCAGTCCTTCTAGGTTTCTATTTATGACATTAAATCTATCTAGTTTCATAACTTCTTAGTCAGGTGGGATAACTATGTCATAAGTATAGATTAGTCTTATGATCAGGTCACCATATGGAAGCATCATATCTTTTTTCGATAGTTCAATAATATTTTGTTAAATTAGGTAGTCAAAACAAATTATTCCTAAGGCATCGCTATAAGTAGTCTCAACTGATTCTTATTCCATTGTCCTATAAAATAATAGCCTTTTTCTTTCTTTGCAATTCCTATGAGGTTGCAAATTATGCTATCTGAAATAGGTATATGATGTCCTAAGAGATAGGTAGATACCCTTTTGTTTTCATCTATATGTAAATTATTATAAAATAGCCTAACAATTCTAGGATAGACAAGTTCATTTATTTGAAGGATTGAAAGAATGTCTAGATTAGCAAACCATTGAATGAGTTCCAAATCACTTAATTCCTCTAAATCAATATATTTACCCTTATGAATATTTCGAGACTCTATAAATGAAAATTTAAGGGCATGTTGGTGAGAATCAAAAAGTAGAGAGTCATAGTTTTCATCTAATCTTCTCTTCCCTTTATCCCTAGAGGATCTTCTAGAACTCATGGAGACTACAATTATAAAGATAAATAAGTGGCAAAAATGAGTAATACAAAGGGGAAATCAATTTGGTTTAGTGATTACCGTAGTAGATTTTTCTTCTTGTGATTTCCAAAAAGATGTTGGTGACTGATCCTTGATTTAGTAGAAAGTGGGGATTTTTTTTTTATTGCTAGAGGGAGAGCAAGAGATTCAAGAGTTTTGGGGCACTTAGGAAGGTTGTGGAATGAGTTGGGGTTGGTTCTATCGCCGGCCCTAACTTGTTTTTTATAAAGGGCAGTTTACGAGCCGTGGCACCGCCAGCTGGGCGGTGCAACCGCCTACATCCCATTACAACTAGCGATGCTACCGCCAGCTGGGCGGTGCCACCGCCTACAGGCAGTGAGCACTGCTCCAATTGTGGTGTTGTGGTGCTGAAATTGAGTGATTCCATTTTGCTGGATTTTTATCATTGTAAAGTGCACACACACACTCATTTACATTTTATAAGCTCATCATGTAAAGATTTACAGCACGTAAAAATTCTCACCAACATTCATGATTCATCATATAAAATTTGTACACAAACATCATAAAAATAATACGTATGATAAGATTCATATGACTTATTACGCAGTTCATGATTCAAGTGAGTGATAAAAAATTGAGAAAGTCTTTCAAGTGGCTAAACGTTATCAAAATCTACTTGTTGGGAAAAAATCAGTTAAAACGAAATATTCTTTTCTCTCTTTGTGTATCAAAATGGGTTCCTCATCAAAATTAAAACTTGATATCCAAATGAAAATATCAACTAGCATAGCATAAACAATAGAGCAAAAAATCAATCACAAAGTGAGACCAAATCTTTTAATGTGGAAAACTCAATGTGGGAAAAACCACGGGATCGTAGTCCACCTCAAACTTCCACTATCAAAAGTAATGATAATAGGTTTATAATAGGTCTTCTCTAGAATAACTAGAGGATCACAATAACATCAAGATCATAGATCTTGGCTCAAGAATAGTATATCTTCATCATATAAGGTGGATCTACTCATAAACGAATTCTAAATCTCATAAAGTGGATATAACAGAAAATTACCTTAGAGAGGGTAAACTGTAGATCAACACCGTTAGGATTGTAGAGTTTGCTGCAAGGATTCTCCACATAAAATTTCGGCCAAAACTGACAACGTTTAGCCGTCGATCGTCAAACAGAACTTAGAAACCTAATCTTTCTCTCTCCTTCTCTCTCCTCTTTTCTCTCTGTGCGTCGCCGCTCGCTGCACGCTGCACCCTTGCCGTGTTCTCACGCTGCACCCATGCTATGTTCTCACGCTGCACCCATCACAACCCTATCTCTCTCTCTTTTTAATTTCTTTGATTTGGGCTCAAACGACCCAATTTATCCAAGCCCACATATGGGCTGGATCCAACAATTCTCTCCCTCCAGCTCATACGGTGGGCTGTACCAAGCCCGCTCTTCGCCTACATGCTTCAAGCTTCTACTTAGGCAAAGACTTTGTCAACATATCTGATCCATTCTCATTAGTATGCACTTTTTCCAACTGTAATTCTTTCATCTCAAGCACATCACGAATCCAGTAACATCTCACATCAATATGTTTGGATCTAGAATGATATGTTGAATTCTTGGAGAGGTGAATGACACTCTGACTATTACAGTAAACAATATATCCTTCCTATTTCAAGCCCAATTCTTGTAGAAACTTTTTCATCCATAAAGCTTCCTTGTAGGCTTTAGTAATTGCTATATATTCTACTTTTGTGGTTGATAGAGCAACACACTTCTGTAACTTAGACTGCCAAGAGACTGCTCCTCCTGCAAATATCATCAAGAATCCCGAAGTGGACTTCTTGGAATCAGTATCACTTGCCATATTTGCATCTGTGTACCCTTCTAACACAGGCTCATCATTACTAAAACATAAACATAACTTGGAAGTACCTCTTAGATATCTTAATATCCATTTAACTGCTGCCCAATGTTCTTTTCTAGGATTTGAGAGAAATCGGCTGACAACTCCAACTGCATGAGCTATATCTGGCCTAGTATAAACCATAACATACATCAAACTGCCTACTGCAGATGAGTAAGGCACTCTGGACATTTCTTCTTTTTCTTTCTCACTTGTAGGACATTGTTTCGAACTAAGCTTGAAATGACCTACAAGTGAAGAACAAACTGCTTTGGCTTTAATCATGTTGAATCTTTCAAGAACCTTTTCAATGTAAGTCTCTTGAGATAGCTAAATCTTCTTTTTCTTCCTATCACGAAGAATCGTCATGCCAAGTTTTTGTTTCACCGATCCCAAGTCTTTCATGGCAAAAGACTTACTTAGCTCTCTTTTAGGCTTTCCAATTTTTCCAACATCATGGCCAACAATCAGCATATCATCAACATATAGCAGTAAAATAATAAAATCATCATCTGAAAATTTCTTCACAAACACACAATGATTAGATGTGCTTCTATCATACCCTTGGCTCATCATAAAAGAATCAAACTTCTTGTACCACTATCTAGGTGCCTATTTGAGTCCATATAAGTTTTTCCTAAGCTTACACACTAGATTTTCTTTTCCCTTGACTTTGAAACCTTTTGGTTGCTCAATGTAAATTTCTTCTTCTAAGTCACCATGAAGAAATGTTGTTTTTACATCACGTTGCTCAACTTCTAAATTCAAGCAGGCAGCCAAACCAAGAACAACTCGGATAAAGGACATTTTCACAACTGGAGAAAATATTTCTTCAAAGTCAATACCTTTCTTCTGACTGAATCCTTTCACAACTAGTCGTGCCTTGTATCTTTTGTTGAATCTCGGATTTTGATGATGACGTCAATTGTCATTTGTTATCTAATCCATATGTTGAGATAAGTGCACAGGATTAACTACGATGAAAGTAAGACATGTAGCAGGAGTTACGCGGGAGTCAAGACTATGATCACGTTGGGAGTTCGAGAGCTCGACGGAAGTCCGGACGATCGTCGGAGGTTCTACAGGAACAAATCCGAGAAGTCCAAGAGCTTGCCAAAAGAAGCTCGTCGGAACTCGCCTAGTGGATCGTCGCAAGTCCAAGAGTTTGCTGGAAGTCCGTCGGAGCATCGTCGGAGGTTTGTCGGTTGTTCACCGGAAGTTCGCCAGAAGCTCGCCGGAAGAAGCGATTGACGCATCGGAAGCAAGCTATAGTAAATGTCTTAAGAAATTCGTATATAGCATGATGATTAAGTTAGAAATGGGAGGTGATCCCATTAACTTAATCTTGGGGCAATTGGGCCCTTGATATACCCAAATTGGGCCGAATGGATCAGCCCATTCAGACCCAGATTTCTTGGCTAGAGGTGGCACCGCTTGGGTCGGTGGTGGCACTGCCCAGGGCTCAGTCTCCGAGCTCTGGCTGGGCGGTGCAACCGCCTCTGATAGAGGTGCAACCGTCTGAGCTCGATCTCCAAGCTCTGGCAGGAGGTGCAACCGCCCCTGACAGGAGGTGGCACCGCCCAAAGGCTCAGTCTTGGAGCTCTGCCAGGCGGTGCAACCGCCAGACCCCGAAATTCTGGGAATTAACAGTTTTGAGCTCAGAATTTAAACTAGGTTGGGGCCTATAAATACCCCACCTTTTCAGCAATAACAGAGTAACTAAAAACCACCAAAATCCTGATCTTACTCTGTGATTTGTAGAGCTCAAAATTGTTGTATGAGTTAAAAGTTCTTCTCCCTCTTTTCTTCCAAGTTCTGATCTTTCAAGAGAGGAGAGAAAATTCTGTAAGGGTTGTCTCCTAAGCCCGTCAAAAGGAGTGAAATTTTAAAAGGGTGGTTGGCCTTCGCCAATTGAAGGAAGGCCTCTAGTGGACGTCGGTGACCTCGTCGGTGGAGGAAGCCAGAAGTGGATGTAGGTCACGATTGACCAAACCACTCTAAAATCGCGGTGCTCTCTGGTTTGTATTTACTTTGAGCATATTATCTTTACTGCAAACCTCCTCAATGGCTTACTGCCTTATGCGAATTTACGATCGTGTTTCAAAGTTCAGTATTTTCCGAATCGGTGTTTAGACGTAAATCAGTTTTATCGTACGAACATCATATTTTAGTTTGCGCTTACATTCTAATTTCCATCATAACTACAAACTGCCCTTATACATTCGCTTTAACTGCATCTTGCTTGATCATAAGTTAAAGTGATTTACGAATCGGCTTTTCTACCGAAATCGCTCTTATCGTACGAACGCAGAAAGTTTTCTGCTGCACTAATTCACACCCCCCCCCCCCTCTCTTAGTGCTCTTGATCCTAACATCTTTGTTGTGAGCTATTGTTTTCAGTCTTCAATTTATAAACCCACTTATTCTTGAGAGCTTTCTTCTCTTTAGGCAACTTTACCAAGTCACAGGTGTGGTTCTAAAGCAAGGATCTCATCTCTTCTTGCATGACTTTAACCCACTCATTCTTTTTCTTATGTAGAATAGCTTCTTAGTAAGTTTCTGGCTCTCCCCCATCAGTAAGCATAACATACTCATGTGGAGGATATCTGGTAGATGGTTGTCGCTCTCTAGTGGATCTTCTCAATGGAATCTCAACTGGTGGTGAAGGTGCTTATTCGGGATTCTTGATGACATTTGCAGGAGAAGTAGTCTCTTGGCAGTCTAAGTTACAGAAGTGTGTTGCTCCATCAACCATAGAAGCAGAATACATAGCAATTACTAAAGCCAGCAAGGAAGCTTTATGGATGAAAAAGTTTCTACATGAATTGGGCTTGAAACAGGAAAGATATACTGTTTACTGTGACAGTCAGAGTGTCATTCACCTCTCCAAGAATTCAACATACTATTCTAGATCCAAGCATATTGATGTGAGATATCATTGGATTCGTGATGTGCTTGAGATAAAAGAATTACAGTTGTAAAAAGTGCATACTAATGAGAATGGATCAGATATGTTGACAAAGTCTTTGCCTAAGGAGAGGCTTGAAGCATGTAGGTGAAGAGAAGGCTTGGTACAGCCCACCACATGAGCTGGAGGGGGAGAATTGTTAAGTCCAGCCCATATGTGGGCTTAGACAAATTGGGTCATTTGAGCCCAAATCAAAGAAATTAAAAAGAGAGAGAGATAGGGTTGTGATGGGTGTAGCGTGAGAACACAGCAAGGGTGCCGCGTGCAGCGAGCGGCGGCGCACAGAGAGAAAAGAGGAGAGAGAAAAATAAGGTTTTTGAGTTTTCTACTTGACGATCGACGGCCAAACGTTATCAGTTTTGGCCCAAATTTTATGTGGAGAATCCTTGTAGCAAACTCTACAATCCTAACGGTGTTGATCTACAGTTTAACTTCTCTAAGGTACTTTTCTGTAATATCCACTTTGTGAGACCTAGAATTCTCTTATGAGGAGATCCACCTTATGTGATGAAGATATACTATTCTTGAGCCAAGATCTATGATCTTGATGTTATTGTGATCCTCTAGTTATTCTAGAGAAGACCTATTGTAAACCTGTTATCATTACTATTGATAGTGAAAGTTTGAGGTGGACTACGGTCCCGTGGTTTTTGCCACATTGGGTTTTCCACGTTAAAAGATTTGGTCTTACTATGTGATTGATTTTTTGCTCTATTGTTTATGCTGTGTTGGTTGATATTTTCATTTGGATATCAAGTTAGTATTTTGATGAGGAACCCATTTTGATACACAAAGAGGGAAAAGAATATTCCGCTTTAACAGGTTTTTTTCCCAACAAGTGGTATTAGAGCAACAAGTTGTTTGGTACTAGTTTTTCTTGTGTGATTGAAATGGAGTAGTCAGATGGTATGATTAAATTGAACTCATCAAATTATTCCACTTAGAGGCATTTGATGGAAGATTTGCTATATTGCAAAGATTTGTATAAGCCTATCAAGGTTAAAGATAAACCTTCTAATATGGACGATGAAGAATGGGATGTTCAACATAGAAAAGTCATTGCCTATATTAAAAGATGGATGGATATAAACTTGTAAGAGCATATTTCAGATGAAACCGGAGCTGATATTGTTTGGCAAATGTTAGAAAACCTCTTTGCAAAAAAGACAGTGGGAAATAGAATTTCTCTCCTCAGAAGGCTTGTAAATTTGAAGTATAAAGATGGTGGTAACATTGTTGAGCACATAAGCCTATTTCAAAGTCTTGCAAACAAGTTGGTTGCTATGAAAATGAATATAGATGATGAGATGTAAGGATTATTACTTCTTAGCTCTTTACCAGAAAGTTGGGAAACGTATGTGGTGACTATTTGTAACTCCACGCTAGAGGGAACTCTAACTATAGATATGGTTAAAAACATTTTGCTAAATGAAGATGCCAGAAGGAAAGAACAGGGTGAATCTTTTTCTATTGCATTTGTCACTGAAAAACAAAAAAGACGTGGAAGAAGTCATAGTAGAAATCCACATGGTTATAGAGGAAAATCAAAGTCTAGAAGAAATATCAAATGTTTTCTTTGTAATAGGCTAGGTCACATGAAGAAAGATTGTAGGTTTTGGAAGCGAGAACAGAATGAAATGAAGAAAAATGAGAAAGAGACCAATACAGTTGCTGCTGAAGGTAATATCACTATTGTTTGTGATGAAGGTTGTATTAGTCTTGTAGCTCAGGACAGTAATTAGGTAATTGACTCTGGTGCTTCATTTCATATTACTTCTCATGGTGATTTCTTTAGATCTTACACTATTGGTGATTTTGGTAATGTCAGAATGGAAACAGTGGTACATCTAAGATTGTGGGTATTGAAGATATTTGCTTGGAGACCAGTATTGGGAGTAAATTGATACTCAAAGATGTAAGGCATGTTCCAGATATTCGTCTTAACTTGATATCTACAAGTAGAGTTGATGATGAGGGCTTTGCACACTATTTTGGTGACAGCAAATGGAAACTCATTAAAGGTTCTCTGATTGTGGTAAGAGGAAAGTAGACTTGATGATGAGGGCTTTGCACACTATTTTGGTGAAAGCAAATGGAAACTCACTAAAGGTTCTCTGATTGTGGCAAGAGGAAAGAAACTTAACTCTTTTTATGTCATGGAAGCTAAGCTACACAAAGGAGAGATTAATGTAATTCAAAAAGGTAAAAGTATAGATCTTTGGCATAAGAGGCTTGGACATATCAGCGAGAAGGGACTTCAAACTCTTGCTAGAAAGCAGTTTTTATCAGAGTTACAAAGTACATCTCTTAAATCTTGTGATCATTGCTTAGCTAGAAAAACACATAGAGTTACATTTCAGACATATCCATCATCTAGAAGATCAGATGTTATTTATTTAGTGCATACTGATGTTTATACTATGTAAACTAGAACTCTTGAAGGTGCTCTTTATTTTGTTACTTTTATTGATGACCATTCTGGAAAAGTGTGGGCTTTTGCTTTGAAATAAACATAGTACTACCTACTGCATGTGTTTTTCTTCTTTTTCTTTCTTACTTGTAGGATATTATTTCGAACTAAGCTTGAAATGACCTACAAGTGGAGAACAAACTATTTTGGCTTTACTCATGTTGAATCTTTCAAGAACCTTTTCAATGTAAGTCTCCTGAGATAGCCAAATCTTCTTTTTCTTCTTATCACGAAGAATCTTTATGCCAAGTATTTATTTCACTGATCACAAGTCTTTCATGGCAAAAGACTTATTTAGCTCTCTTTTAAGCTTTCTAATTTTTCCAACATCATGGCCAACAATCAGCATATCATCAACATATAGCAGTAAAATAATAAAATCATCATATGAAAATTTCTTCATAAACACAAAACGATCAGATGTGGTTCTATCATACCCTTGGCTCATCATAAAGGAATCAAACTTCTTGTACCACTGTCTAGGTGTCTGTTGGGTCCATATAAACTTTTCCTAAGCTTACACACCAGATTTTCTTTTCCCTTGACTTTGAAACCTTCTGGTTGCTCCGTGTAAATTTCTTCTTCTAAGTCACCATGAAGAAATGCTATTTTAAATCAAGTTGCTCAACTTCTAAATTCAAACGGGTAGCCAAACTAAGAACAACTCGGATAGAGGACATTTTCACAACTGTAGAAAATATTTCTTCAAAGTCAATACCTTTCTTTTAACTGAATCCTTTCTCAACTAATCGTGCCTTGTATCTTTGTTGTGAGCTATTATTTTCAGTCTTCAATTTATAAACCCACTTATTCTTGAGAGTTTTCTTCTCTTTAGACAACTTTACCAAGTCATAGGTGTGGTTCTCAAGCAAGGATCTCATCTCTTCTTGCATGGCTTTAACCCACTCATTCTTATTTTCATGTAGAATAGTTTCTTGGTAAGTTTCTGGCTCTCCCCCGTCAGTAAGCATAACATACTCATGTGGAGGATATCTGGTATATGGTTGTCACTCTCTAGTGGATCTTCTCAATGGAATTTCAACTAGTGGTGAAGGTGCTTGTTCAGCCGGTTTAGCATCATCAACTATAGGTGTATCATTACTAGTATTCTCACCACAATCTTCTTGTTTATCTCCCCCATGATCATCATGAACTACAGGTGAAGGAACTGGACCCAAACTCTAAGGAATATAAACAGAGGTTTCTAGCTTCTCAATATTATCACCATCATCAAACAATTGGTCTTCAAGAAACATAACATCTCTGCTTCTAATAATCTTCTAGTTCACTAGATCTCATAATCTGTACTCAAACTCTTCATGACCATATCCCAAAAAGATACATGCTTTTGCTTTACTATCAAGCTTGGACCTCTCATCTTTAGGAATATGAATAAATGCTTTACACCCAAAGACTCTTAAGTGATTATAAGATATATCTTTTCCTCTCCATACTCTCTCTGGAACATCACATTTTAGAGAAATTGATGGAGAAAGATTTATCAGATCAACTGTAGTTCTCATAGCCTCCCCCCAAAATGACTTTGGTAACTTGGCGTGGGAAGGCATGCACCTAATCCTTTCCTCAATGGTTCTATTCATCTTTTCTGCCACACTGTTCTGTTGAGAAGTTTTAGGAACTGTTTTCTCAAGCCTAATACCATGGAACCTGTAATAATTCTCAAAAGGACCCCTGTACTTGCCACCATTATCTGATCGAATACACTTTAGTTTTCTGCCAGTTACGCTTTCGACATTGACATGAAACTCCTTGAAAACATCGAGTACCTGGTCTTTCGATTTCAAATCAAAAGCCCACACTTTTCTAGAATGGTCATCAATAAAAGTAACAAAATAAAGAGCACCTCCAAGAGTTCTAGTTTGCATAGTACAAACATCAGTATGAACTAAATTAATAACATCTGATCTTCTAGATGATGGATATGTCTGAAATACAACTCTATGTGTTTTTCCAACTAAGCAATGATCACAAGATTTAAGAGATGTACCTTACAACTCTAGCAAGAACTGCTTTCTAGCAAGAGTTTGAAGTCCCTTCTCGCTGATATGTCTAAGCCTCTTATGTCAAAAATCTATACTTTCACGTTTTTGAATTGCATTAATCTCTCGTTTGTGTAGCTTAGCTTCCATGACATAAAAAGAGTTAAGTTTCTTTCCTCTTGCCATAATCAGAGAACCTTTAGTGAGTTTCCATTTGCTTTCAACAAAATAGTGTGCAAAGCTCTCATCATCAAGTCTACCTGTAGATATCAAGTTAAGACGAATATCTGGAACATGCCTTATATCTTTGAGTATCAATTTGCTCCCATTACTGGTCTCCAAGCAAATATCTCCAATACCCATAATCAACATGAGAAGTAACATGTAATGAAGCACCAGAGTCAATTACCCAATTACTGTCCCGAGCTACAAGACTAACACAACCTTCATCACAAACAATAGTGATATTACCTTCAGCAGCAACTGTATTGGTCTCTTTCTCATTTTTCTTCATTTCATTCTGTTCTTGCTTCCAAAACCTACACTCTTTCTTCATGTGACCTAGCCTGTTACAGTGAAAACATTTGATATCTCTTCTAGACTTGGATCTTCCTCTATAACCATGTGGATTTCTGCTATGACTTCTTCCACGTCTTTCTTGTTTTCAGTAACAAATGCACCAGAAGAAGATTCACCCTATTCTTTCCTTCTGGCATCTTCATTTAGCAAATGGTCTTTAACCATATCTATAGTTAGAGTTCCCTCTAGCGTGGAGTTGCAAATAGTTACCACATGTGTTTCCCAACTTTCTGGTAAAGAGTTGAGAAGTAATAATCCTTGCATCTCATCATCTATATTAATTTTCAGAGCAACCAACTTATTTGCAAGACTCTGAAATAGGCTTATGTGCTCAACAATCTTACCATCATCTTTATACTTCAAATTTGCAAGCCTTTTGAGGAGAAAAATTCTATTTCCCACTATCTTTTCGCAAAGAGGTTTTCTAACCTTTTCCAAACAACATCAGCTCTGGTTTCATCTGAAATATGCTCATGCAAGTTTATATCCATCCATCTTCTAATATAGAAAATGAATTTTCTATGTTGAACTTCTCATTCTTCATCGTCCATAGTAGAAGGTTTATCTTTAACCTTGATAGGCTTATACAAATCTTTGCAATATAGCAAATCTTCCATCAGACGCCTCCAAGTGAAATAATTTGATAAGTTTAATTTAATCATACCATCTGACTGCTCCATTTCAATCACACAAGAAAAACTAGCACCAAACAACCTGTTGCTCTAATACCACTTGTTGGGAAAAAAACCTGTTAAAGCGGAATATTCTTTTCCCTCTTTGTGTATCAAAATGGGTTCCTTATCAAAATACTAACTTGATATCCAAATGAAAATATCAACCAACACAGCATAAACAATAGAGCAAAAAATCAATCACATAGTAAGACCAAATCTTTTAACGTGGAAAACCCAATGTGGCAAAAACCACGGGACCGTAGTCCACCTCAAACTTTCACTATAAATAGTAATGATAACAGGTTTACAATAGGTCTTCTCTAGAATAACTAGAGGATCATAATAACATCAAGATCATAGATCTTGGCTCAAGAATAGCATATCTTCATCATATAGGGTGGATCTCCTCATAAGAGAATTCTAGGTCTCATAAAGTTGATATAGCAGGAAAGTACCTTAGAGAGGGTAAACTATAGATCAATATCATTAGGATTTTAGAGTTTACTGCAAGGATTCTCCACATAAAATTTGGGCCAAAACTGATAACGTTTGGTCTCCGATCGCCAAGCAGAAAACTCAGAAACCTAATCTTTCTCTCTCCTTCTCTCTCCTCTTTTCTCTATGTGCGCCGCCACTTGCTGCACGCTGCACCCTTGCTGTGTTCTCACGTTGCACCCATAACAACCCTATCTCTCTCTCTCTTTTTAATTTCTTTGATTTAGGCTCAAACGACCCAATTTGTCCAAGCCCACATATGGGCTGGACCCAACAATTTATCCTTCCTGTTCTTTGAAAGGTTATTTTCAAGCTCTTTATGAGCATTATAAGTCATCTCATAGGTTATTAGTGACCTAATTAGTTCTTCAAGAGGAAAGTTATTTAAGTCCTTGGCCTTTTGAATGGTCGTTACTTTAGGATCCCAACTCTTTAGAAGGGATCTTAAGATTTTATTAACAAGTTCAAAATCCAAGAAACTTTTACCAAGTCCTTTTAGACCATTGATGACATTCGTAAATCGGGTGTACATGTGCCCAATGGTCTTACTCAGTTTCATCTGTAACAACTCATAAGTATGAACTAAAAGATTAATTTTCGACTCCTTCACTCTACTAGTGCCTTCATGAGTCACTTCGAGTGTGTGCCAAATATCAAAAGCCATTTTACAAATAAACACACGATTGAACTCGTTTTTATTTAAAGCACAAAAAAAGGTATTCAAAGCCTTGACGTTTAAAGCGAAAGTCTTCTTTTCTAACTCATTCCAATCGTTCATTGGAAGAGAAGACTTTTGAAACCCATTTTCTACAATATTCCATAATTTGAAATCCATTGAAATTAGAAAGATTCTCATTCTAGTTTTCCAATATGTATAATCCGTCCTATTGAATAAGGGCATATATGTAATTGAATGACCCTCTTGGTTATCGGCAAATAACATCTCTCTTAGGTTTCAATCCAAATGAGAGTGAACCTTGCTCTCATACCAATTGTTAGAACCAAGAGCGGCACTAGGGGGGGGGTATGAATTAGTGCAGTAGAAAACTTTCCTGATTAAACCCAATTCTAAAAAATATTCGTTTCGATTTAATCCATTTCGAGAGAAATTGAACTTGAAAGCTTTCATAAAAGTACAAAGAGAAGATTAAGGAGGTTTATAGTTATGTAAATTGTACAAATGAAAA
The DNA here is from genome assembly GCF_036884655.1 of Musa acuminata AAA Group. NCBI lineage: Eukaryota > Viridiplantae > Streptophyta > Magnoliopsida > Zingiberales > Musaceae > Musa > Musa acuminata. Next base: position 16,305,967 of record NC_088336.1, on the reverse strand, counting down.
GCAAACCGGAATTTAGAGTGGTTCAATCATTGTGACCTACATCCACTTTTGGATTCCTCCTCCGTCGAGGTCACCAGCGTCCACTAATGGCCTTCCTTCAATAGGTGAAGATTAATCACCTCTTTACAGCGCTTTCTCCTTTTCACAGGTTTAGGAGAGAACCCTTACAAGTCTCACACCTCTCTTGAATGATCTCAACACTTAGAAAGGGAGGAGGAGGACTCTAGCACTTTTACAACTCTTTAACACTTCAAAGACTCAAGAATATGCTAATACTTTCATACCATTTTATGTAGAAAAGGGTGGGGTATTTATATGCCCTAATGGCTTCAAAATTAGAGCAAAAAAGTATCATATCCCTGGATTTTGGGGTACTGGCGATACCATCGCCTGACACCTGACACTGGGCAGTACCACTGCCTAGTCTAGGCGGTACGACCGCTTGACAGAACTCGGAGACTGAGCTCTAGCAGTACCACCACTTGATAGGGGTTGTACTACCGCTGATAGCATTATCTGTCAGTGGTACCATCGCCCAATCTGGGTAGTACAACCGCCCAGACCACCTGGGAGACTAGGTCTCCTAAGCGGTGCCACCGCCAGCTATGATTTCATATACTAAATGGGCTGTCCAATCTTGCCCAATTCAGTCCTGTTAAGGGCCCAATTGGCCCCTAACTAAGTTAGTGGGATCACCTCCCAATCCTAACTCAATTTACAATTCAACTATGATTAAGGTAAGCAATTAGTCCGGTATGTTGATCTTTCTTTCGGCGATCCTCTAGCGAACTTCTCAGCGAGTCTTCTGGTGCACTTCCGGCGAACTCCCGATGAACTTTCGATGATCTTTCGACGAACTCTCGGCGATCTCCTAACGAGCTTTTAGTGACGAACTCTCGGTGATCTTCCGACAAGCACTCGGTGATCTTTAGATGAGCTCTCGGCGAGCTCTCGGTATATCATCCAAATCTTCGACTTTGGCCCATCATCTGCTTTACGCCTTATCACTATCATAGTTAATCCTGCACACTTATCTCAACACATAGATTAGGTCAAATAATTTATCAATTGATTTCATCATCAAGATCCGAGATTCAGCAATCTCTCCCTTTTTGATGATGACAACTAATTGGTGAAGAAGTTAACCTTAACTACCCCTATCTAAATGCCACACTTAGAAAATATAAACTTGAATTCACAACCTTTAATTCAAGCTTTGATTGAAATTAGAATTATTGTGCATCATCATAATTTCAGGTCAACAAGATATTTAAATCCATAATCACTTCATGTATGATAAAATGTTTCAACATAACCTTTCATCACTACTTGCAGAAGGTATTATCATTATTGCATTATAGCACTCAAAAGTTGATAATCTTAAGAATCCGATATTATATCATGTATGATTAAAAATTCTCAGTATTTAAAAGAGATCACAATCATTATAGAAATTTCCAGCATCAAAGTAAGCACGATATTGCATCATTGTATGATAACATACTCATCATTTAAAGAGATCACAACATTATCAAAGCACATAATTTCAACATCAAAGTAAGCAACATTTTAAGTTTACAACATCAAGGTAAATAATATAGGATTACAACATCAAAGTAAGCAGAATAAAAGAGGGATTTCGTCCACTTCTCCCCCTTTATCATCAGCAAAAAGACAACTATTCAGGTGGTGAGAAGTCAAAATGTCTAAATAAGGTATTAAGTTGTTGATGAATCTATTGCAACTCAATTAAAATTTGATCTTGGCATTCAAGTCGATCTTGACGTTGTTCAAATCAATCCTTTCGAGTCCCTATATCGTCGATAGATGAGGGAGGTGCTTGCTCTACTAGAGGTGTTGTCTCAAAAGGACTAGTAAGAGGAGATTGATTACCCCTAAATATTGGTGTTACAGGTTTTGGTTCAGGTGGAAGTGGATCAGTCCTTCTTGGTAATCTAGTTCATATCCCATTTCTGAATATACACCTTAATCTTCGAAGTAGGTTTCTATTTATGATATTAAATCTATCTAGTTTCATAACTTCTTCGTTAGGTGGGATAACTATGTCATAAGCATGGATTAGTCTTATGATTAGGCTATCATATGGATGCATCATATCCTTTTTCGATCGTTCAATCATAGTTTGTTGAATTAGATAGTTAAAACAAATTTCATGTCCTTTCATAATCCAATATATCGTTCCTACTTCCATTTGGTTAACTTCATCATGATGATATTATTTTGGAATTATAATGCTTAACAAGATGTGATGAAGTAGTTTGGTATTGAAAGGTAATAAATGTTCACAGCTTTTAGGAAGAATAGATAAGTTAGGATTACCAAAAATTGTTCCTAAGGCATCAGTATAAGTAGTCCCAACTGATTCTTCATCTCATTGTCCTCTAAAAAAACAGTTTTTTTCTTTCTCCGTAATTCTTATGAGATTGCAAATTATGCTATCTAAAATGGGTATATGAAGTCCTAATAGATAGGTAGATACCATTTTATTTTCATCTACATATAAATTGTTATAAAATAGACTGACAATTCTAGGATAGATATGTTCACTTATTTGAAGGATTAGGAGAATATCTAGATTAGCAAACCATTGAATGAGTTCCAAATCACTTAATTCTTCTAAATTAATATATTTACTCTTATGAATATTTCTAGACTCTATAGATGAAAATTTAAGGGCATGTTGGTGAGAATCGCAAAGTAGGGAGTCATAGTTTTCATCTAATCTCCTCTTCCCTTTGTCCCTAGAGGATCTTCTAGAACTTATGGAGACTACAATTATGAAGACAAATAAGTGGCAAAAATGAGTAATACAAAGAGGAAATCAATTTGGTTTAGTGATTACCTGAGTAGATTTTCCTTCTTGTGATTTCCAATAAGATGTTAGAGAATGATCCTTGATTTAGTAGAAAGTGGGGATTTTTTTTGTTATTGCTAGAGGGGGAACAAGAGATTGAAGAGTTTTGGGGCACTTGAAGGTCGTGGAATGAGTTGGGGTTGGTTCTACCACCGGCCCTAACTTGTTCTTTGTAAAGGGCAGTTTGCGGGCGATGGCACTGCCCAGTTGGCCGTAGCACCGCCTGTTGCACCACCTACAACACATTACAATAGGCGGTGCTATCGCCAACTAGGCGGTGCCACTGCCTACAGGCGGTGCCACTGCCTACAGGTAGTGAGCACTGCCTACAAGCAGTGAGCACTGCTCCAATTGTGGTGTGTTGTGGTGCTGACATTGAGTGGTTCCATTTTGCAGGATTTTTATCATTGTAAAGTGCACACACACTCATTTACACATTATAAGCTCATCATATAAAGATTTGCAACACATAAAAATTCGTACCAACATTCATGATTCATCATATAAAATTTGTACGTAAACATCGTAAAAAAAAAGCGTATGATAAGATTCATATGACTTATTGCGTAGTTCATGATTCAAGCAAGTGATAAAAAATCGAGAAAGTCCGAAATTCAACAAATTCATGCATTCGGACAATTCAACATCCCTAATTCCCTTCTAATAAAATCAAATTATTCATCATTTAAAGGTTTTGTAAAGATATCGGCTAATTGATGTTTTGTATCAATAAACTCAAAAATTACATCATGATTATTAACAAGATCTCGTATAAAGTGATGCCTAATATCAATGTGTTTAGTTCTAGAGTGTTGAATAAGATTTTTTGTTAAACATATTACACTTGTATTATCACATTTTATAGGAATATTCTTAAGGTAAATTTTATAATCTTCTAATGTATTTTTTATCCATATAACTTACGCACAGCATGCACTTGCTGTAATATACTCAGCTTCGGTTGTGAATAATGCAACCGAGTTTTGTTTCTTAGAAGACCAAGTGATAAATGAGTGTCCTAATAATTGATATGTTTCGGATGTGCTTTTTCTATCTATTTGGTAGCCAGTGAATTCAGCATCGGTATAACCAAGCAATTCAAAATTTTTAGATTTTGAATACCATAATCCTAGTTTAGGAGTTCTTTTTAGGTATCTAAAAATCTATTTAACAGCTTTTAAATGAGATTGCTTAGGGTTATATTGAAACCTAGCACAAAGTCCTATGCTAAACATGATGTCTGGTCTAGTTGCGGTGCGGTATAGTAAACCGCCTATCATACCCATATAAGCTTTTTTATTAAAGCTTTCTCCACTTTCGTAAATCTCTAACTTAGTTATTTGATTTGTAAGTCTAAAAAGAAGGTTTGTTCTCCCATCAAACTCATTTCAAATTCTAGACTCATACTCTTTACAAACGATTCGCATAAAGATTCATTAGTAGACCCAAAAATAATATCATCAACATAAATTTGAACAATAAAAAAATTATTTTCAAAATTTTTAATAAATAATGTGGTATCGACCTTGCCTTTAGAGAAATTATTTTGAATAAAATATTAGCCAAGTCTCTCATACCAAGCCCTTGGGGCTTATTTCAATTCATAGAGAGCTTTAGTCAATTTAAATACATGATTAGGGAATTTATCATTCTCAAATCCGGGAGGTTGTTTAACATAAACTTCTTCGGAAATAAAGCCATTAAGAAAAGCACTTTTAACATCTATTTGAAATAACTTAAATTTATTACTACTAGCATAGGCAAGGAGCATCATTATGGCTTCTAATCGTGCCACAAAAGTGAAGGTTTCTTCATAATTGATACCTTATTCTTGGTTGAAACCCTTGACCATAAATCTAGCCTTGTTTCTAACCATGATACTAAATTCATCTTGCTTGTTTCTAACGACCCATGTAGTACCAACAACTAAATGGTCATTTGGCCTCGGAACAAGCTTCCACACCTCATTTCTCTCAAATTGATTCAACTCTTCTTGCATTGCGATAAGCCATGAATCATCTTTGAATGCCTCGTCAATGCATTTAGGTTCAATTTGGGAGAGAAAAGCGGCATTTGTACAAAAATTCTTAAGAGAAAGGACTAGTTTGAACCCCTTTTAATGTATCTCTTATGATTAGCTCCTTAAGATGAGCATCTATATCCATTCCTTGGGTAAGGATGTTTCGGAAGAAGGCATCAAAGTTGCTAGATGGAGAAAGGGTTTTATTTAAATTCAAAGCATCGAAATGAAGATCATCATCAAAATCATTTTTCTTAACTCCGAAAACTTTATTAAAAACAATATTAATAGATTCTTTTATAACCAAAGTTTTTTTGTTAAAAATACGAAATGCCTTTGAAATATAAGAATAGCTAAGAAAAATTCCTTCAACAAATTTTGCATCAAACTTTCCTAAGGCATCTTTTTCATTCAAGATAAAACATTTACACCCGAAAACTTTAAAATATGAAACATTTGGTTTCTTATTGTTTCCCAACTCATAAGGAGTTTTGGAGAGTAATGATCTTACTAGAACCCTATTCATGACATAGTATGCCGTATTTACGGCTTTGGCCCAAAAATATTTGGGAAGGTTATGTTCGTTTAACATGATTCTAGCCATTTCTTGTAGTTTCTATTTTTTTTTTCTACTACTCCATTTTTCTGAAGATTTCTTGGAGTAGCAAAATTGTGGTTGTATCCACTAGATTCATAAAATTCTTAAAAATTATGATTTTGAAATTCGCCACCGTGATCACTTCGAATTGATAAAATCTTAAAAAACTTTTTCGTTTTGAAGAAGTTTATAAAACTTAGAAAAATACCTAAATCAATCACTTTTGTGTGCCAAAAAGTAAGTCCACGTGTATCTACTATAATCATCCACGATGACAATGGCGTATCTGCTACCTCCTAGGCTTGATGTAGCAATTGGTCAAAACAAGTCCATATGGATCAATTGCAATGGTCTAGGGATACTTATTTGGTTTTGGTTTGAAACTACTTTTTATTTGTTTTCCTAGTTAGACATGCATCACACATATTATCTTTAATGAACTTTATGTGAGGAATTCCTCTTACAAGTTCTTTAGATGAGATTTGAGAGATTAGTTTCAAGCTAGCATGACCTAATCTTCTATGCCAAAGCGAAGCATCGTCATTCAAAACAGAAAAACACATTTCATTACAAAGATCATCAATGTCAATAGTGTATACATTATTTTGTTTTAGGGCAATCATAGATATGTTTTTGTGTGATTTTTCAATAATGCAAGCATTTGATTCAAATCTAATGATGTATCTTTTATCACACAATTGGCTAATGCTTAAGAGATTATGTTTTAAGCCATCAACCAATAACACATCTTCAATAAAGAAGTTGGATTTGTTACCTATGGTTCCTTTGCTAATGATTTTACCCTTGTTGTTGTCTCCGAATGTGATATATCATTCGTCTAGGCTAGTGAGTTTAGAGAATTGAGATGGATCTCTGGTTATATGCCTTGAGCATCCACTATCAAGGTACCATCTCTGACTCCTAGCTTGTGATGGTAAACGTTTCTAAAAAAAGGATGATTTTTAGGTACCCATTTGACCTTGGGTGTCTAAAAAATCGATCGACTTAATTTATCATTTTGCATGGAGTTCTTTATGATTCCTTTAGGAACCCAAATCAATTTGTGTGGATTACATTTCTTAAATGGATAATGATAAGCTACATGCATAAATTTGCAACAAAAGTTGTGTTTATTTTGGGATGAAACATCCAAAGTAGGGCCTTTAACAAAGGTTGTTGGATTTTGGTGAGAGCTACTCACAAATCCAATTCTGCCTTTTCTATGAACGTGACCCATGCTGGCAAGGATTATGTTCAAGGACTTGCTACCAACCTCAAACTTTTCTAAGGTTTCTTTAAGTAGCAAGTTTTCCTTTCTAAGTGTTTCTACTTCATGACATTTTGTATAGAGAGCTAAACTATTATCATGCTCAATTTTTAGTTTATCAAAGTCATTAACAAGAGAAGCATGCTCCTTTTTCAAAGATTTATACTTTTTACTCAACGTTCTACATTCATCAAAAAATTTATGAAAATCACTTAAAAGCTCATCGAAAGATAAATTTGCATCTAATGAACTTATTTCCTCATCTTCGATAGCCATTAGTGCGCAGTGAGCAACTTGCTCAGTGTTGGTTGGCTTCTATTCTTCGGATGCACTTGAGTCATCCCATGTTGCTTTAAGAGCCTTCTTCTTCTTTGGTTGCTTCTTCTTTGCTAGGGGACATTCGCTCTTATAATTTTCTAACTTCTTGCATTCAAAGCATATTACTTAATCTTTCTTATGTTCAAATTTATTTTTTATCATTTCTAAATTTATTCTTTTTTATGAATTTTTTAAACTTTCTTGTTAAGAGTGGCAAGTCATTATCAAGATCCTTATCACTTGAATTTTCTTTCAAGTGGTCTTCTTGAGTTCTTAGTGTCATATCCTTCCTATTTTTTGGAAGGTTGTTCTCAAGCTTTCATGAGCATTACAAGTCATCTCATAGGTTATTAGTGACCCAATTAGTTCTTCGAGAGGAAAGTAATTTAAGTCATCGGCCTCTTGAATGGCCATTACTTTAGGATCCCAACTCTTTGGAAGGGATCTTAAGATTTCATTAACAAGTTCAAAATCTGAGAAACTTTTACCAAGTCCTTTTAGACCATTGACGATATGCGTAAATCGGGTGTATATGTCTCCAATGGTCTCACTCGGTTTTATTTGAAACAACTCATAAGTATGCACTAAAAGATTAATTTTTGACTCCTTCGCTCTACTAGTGCCTTCATGAGTCACTTCGAGTATATACCAAATATCAATGGTCATTTCACAAATAGACACACCATTGAACTCGTTTTTATCTAAAGCATAAGAAAAAGCATTCATAGCCTTCGCGTTTAAAGTAGAAGTCTTCTTCTCCAACTCATTCCAATCGTTCATTAGAAGAGAAGACTTTTGAAACCCATTTTCTACAATATTCTATAATTCGAAATCCATTGAAATTAGAAAGATCCTCATTCTAGTCTTCCAATTTGTGTAATTCGTCATATTGAATATGTGCAGATATGTAATTGAATGACTCTCTTGGTTGCTGGCAAATGCCATCTCTCTTGGGTTTCAAACCAAATGAAAGTGAACCTTGCTCTGATACCAATTGTTAGGATCAAGAGCGGCACTAAGGGGGGGAGTGAATTAGTGCAGCGGAAAACTTTCCCGATTAAACTCGATTCTAAAAAATATTCATTTTGATTCAATCCATTTTAGAGAGAAATTAAACTTGAAAGCTTTCGTAAGAGTGCAAAGAGAAGATTGAGGTTTGTAATAATATAAATTATACAAATGAAAAGTAAACTAGAATTTAGAGTGGTTCGGTCGTAGTGACCTACATCCACTTACGGATTCCTCCTCCGTCGTGGTTACCGGCATCCACTAATGGCCTTCCTTCAATAGGCAAAGACCAATCACCTCTTTATAGTGCTTTTTCCTTTTCATAGGTTTAGGAGAGTGTTTGGATCAAGAACGATACTAAGAGGGGGGGAGGTGAATTAGTGCAGTGGAAAATTTTTCGATTTCGTATAAAGTTCATCTCGATTCAAATCGTTTCGGAAAGATGTTGAACTTAAAACTTTCGTAAGAATGTAAGGAGAAGCTCAAAGAGATTTGTAATAAAGTAAATTGCACAAAAGGAAAATCAAATCAGAATTTAGAGTGGTTCGGTCAATGAGACCTACATCCACTTCGGATTCCTCCTCCGTCGAGGTCACCGACGTCTACTAAAGGCCTTCCTTCAATAGGCAAACACCAACCACCTTTTACAGCTCTTTCTCCTTTTACCGAGTTTAGGAGACAACCCTTACAAGTCTCACTCCTCTTTCTTGGATGGTTACAAGGCTAAGAGAGGGAGGAGAACTCTTCTCACTTTTGCAATACTTTTCACACCCCAAACACTTAGAGTTTTTCACACATATAATAGCACTTTGTTATCCTTTTATGCTGAAAAGGGTGGGGTATTCATAGGCCCTAATGGCTTCAAAAATAGAGCCAAAAAGTGTCTCATCCCGAATTTCTAGGGTTGTAGGTACCACCGCCATTACTGGGCGGTACCACCGCTTGACACTTGACATTGGGCAGTGCCACTACTAGTAGCATTAATTGCCAGTGGTACCACTGCCCAGTCTGGGTGGTACCACCTCCCAAATCACCTGGGAGACTAGGTCTCCCGAGTGGTGCCACCACCGGCCATGATTTTAAGGGCTGAATGGGCTGTTCAATCCGGCCCAATTCATCCCTGTTAAGGGCCCAATTGGCCCCTAACTAAGTTAGTAGGATTACCTCCCAATCCTAATTTAATTAATAGTCTAACTATAATAACTAAGACATAATCAAAGTACTCTTGTTCCGGAACGTCAATTGCTCTTCCGACGAACTTTAGACAAACTATCAATAATGTTCCGGTGGACTCCCGGTAAGCTCCTAAACTTTACGATGATCTTCTTGGTGAGTTCTAGCGAGCTTCTTTGATAAGCTCTTGGACTTCTCGGTTGGTTCCAGTAGAACTTCCGATGAACTTCCGGACTTCCGACGAACTCTTGAACTCCCAATGAGATCTCGATCTTGACTCCGGAACAACACCCGCTTTGTATCTTACCACTATCATAGTTAATTCTGCACACTTTTCTTAACATATAAATTAGATCAAATAATTTACAATTGATTTCATCATCAAAATCTGAGATTCAACAATCTCCTTCTTTTTTATGATGATAATCAATTGATGACGGAGTTATCCTTAACTCCCCTTATTTATATGCCCTTCTTTGAGAAAAGATATTCTTGAATTCAAGGCCTTTGAATTCAAGTATTAAATCGATAAGTTAAGTTTATTTAAACTTATCAACATGCACATCATGATTCCTATCATGATTTAACATTCTCAAAATACGATGCCACGTATTTATCAAAAAATGATATCAAGGCATGACATCCATTTTCAAGTCTAATGATAGACAATCATCATTTTCAAGTATGATATGAATTTCAAATATGAAACATAGCAATATGACAAAGATAGTAATCCATCATTCCATGGCAAGATATCAATTGTAAAATAACAAGCTAAGCTCAAGATATCTTATTATAATGAAAGACATTTATGTACAATGCATATAAAGTACATTTTGATATATTTTAAGCATTTGCGATGTGTTGCAATGTATATGACGATTCCAATAATATTTCAAGCAGATACAACACATACAAGTATTTATGATAAGCATTTATGATAGGATACATTGCATGCATTTACAATGCTAATTTTGTCATCAATTTAACATATCATTTCTCCCCCTTTGTCATCAACAAAAAGGAGAACAATTCAACAATGTAAGTGTGGTAAAATTCAAGCATGGTTCATACTAACTTATTCAATTGATATTGCATCATTGCATGATAACATTTAAAAATATCAAAAGTTATCAACATTAAAGTGATAGATTCCATCGACTTCTCCTCCTTTGTCATCAAAACATTTGCATGAATGAGAGGAAGTAAAGTAAGGAGGAAATCCATTAAGAATCAAAATTGTGAAATGATTTGAACTAAGTTAAAAATAAGTTTCATTAAATTATGCTTCAATTTTGACAAAAAGAAGGGATTCATGAAAAATGATCAAAATATTCATGTGAAATCAAATCCTCATTCTTGCAAGTGATCATCTCGTACTTAAAAATTCATAAAACTTCTTCTTTCATGAGAAGAATAAGGAAGAATTTATGTGAAAGATGTTGAATCTCGGATTTTGATGATGAAACCAATTGATAGTATTTATGATTTGCTCTGTGTTTTGAGTGACGCAGGATACTTCGATCAGAGAGAGACATTTAAAGTAGGAAGAATCATGTTGGGCCAGAGAAACATGTCAGAAGATTAGACGTCGCGCCGAAGGATCGGTTGATCTATTGATAGAAGGCTTCGACCTATGGTTTCAAGCATCGGGCCAATAAGAGCATATATTGTGCCAAGGATATCAGAGTTGCAGAGGTCAACTGGCTGATTGAGCAATAGGCCACAAGAGAGGACGATGCACCGAAGAATCGGATAAAGCGTTGATAGACCAATAACATGCCAGATGACATGATTTATGCTTAGTAATAATTGTCTAGATCGAATTGTGTTTTTATGTGTGCAGGATTAACTACGATAGTAATGTATAAAGCAAAATAAAGTCCCGGAGTTAAGAATGTGATTTCGTTGGGAGTTCGAGAGTTCGTCGAAAGTCCGGACGTTCATCGGAAGTTCTGCCAGAATTGACCGAGAAGTCCTGGAGCTTACCAAAAAAGCTCATCGGAACTCACCAAGAAGATCGTCGTGAAGTCCAGGAGCTTGCTGGTTGTCCGCCGGGACATTGCCGAGAGATCGTCGAAAGTTCACCGGAAGATCGCTGGAAGAAACCAGAGTTATTTTGCTTAGAATATATCATAGGAATCGTAGTTAGCACATAATTGGAGTTGGGATTGGGAGATAATCCCATCAACTCTATTAGGGGCCAATTGGGTCAGATTCAAGGCCCAACCAGGATGTTGAAAGCTTGGCCGACGATGGCACCGCTTGGGAGACTCAATATCCTAAGTGGTTTGGGCGGTGGTACCACCGGCAGTAAATGCTGCCAGCAGTGGTACCGCCAGAGCTCGGTCTCCAAGCTTTGTCAAGCGGTGGTACCGCCCAGTGTTAGGATGCTAGGTAGTGGTACCGTCCAACACAGGCGGTGGTACCGCCCGTACCCGGGAAACCCGGGATGAGACATTTTTAGGCTTCAAGTTTGAATCAACTTGAAGCCTATAAATATCCCTCTCGTCCCTGGTTAAAAAACACAAGTATTGAGACTAAAAAGGAAAGAAACACTACTGTAATCTTGTGTGAAACTCCTCTCAAAGTTTTGAGTGTTAGAATAATTTGAGAGAGAAGTAAGTGGGGGTGTAAAGGTTATCTCCTAAACCCGATAAAAGGAGAATTGAGTTATAAAAGGTGGTTGGTCTTCACCTATTGAAGGAAGACCGATAGTGGATGTCGGTGGCCTCAACGGAAAAGGAATCGGCGGAGTGGATGCAGGTCACGACGACTGAACCACTATAAAATCTGGTTTACATTTTGTCTTGAGTAATTTACTTTAACTGCAAACCACTTTACTTGCTTACTACTTCCAATACATTTACGAATGTGTTTCAAGTTAAGATCTTTACGAAACAATTTTTGTCGGAATCGATTTTAATCAAAATGAAACATTTTAAATCCGTGATTTTACTACTACACTAATTCACACCCCTCCCCTCCCCCCCTCTTAGTGCCGCTCTTGATCCTAACAAAAGAAGCATTATATGAAAGAGAATTTTCATGAATAAACTTTCATAAATCAAATCCATTTCTCATTAAAAATTTGATACTTAGTAAATTCATATTTCAGATTTCATGAAAGCCTTATTTATGAAATAGTTTCATGAGAGTTTTAAAGAAACAAGAAGGTTTGAAAAAGATATACATCAAATTCATGCATTTGGACAACTTAACATGTTAGGACCCTTTTTCTAAGCTTTTGAATAATGTTTATCGAGTTTGTTTAGTTCAATTATTTATTGAGTCGATTTGGTTCAATTAGAGTCAAGTAGAGGTTTATTTAATATTTATTTATTATTAGAGTTCAAGTCATGATGGACTATAGGTGGAACTCTATAAATAGTGATGTAACCCTTTCTTACCGGCGATCGCCCCTTGGGTCGCAGCAGCAGCAGCCATATCGACATAGTCGTCTTCCAGCCCCGGCGCTCTTACCCCACGCAGCAACAGAAACAAGGCAGCAACTCTTTCTCCAACACAGCGACCATAGCACTACCCTCGACGTCAACCTCGTAGGCAACTTCGTATTGACGCTGCTGATGCCCTTGATCGACATCGAAAACAGGAGTTGAGATTACAGATTTACAATGGCTACTGATAACTCAATGAAAGTACTAATGGAAGCATTGGAAACCAGAATTGAAAATCGTTTACAAGAAACCCTTCATGATTTCAAAAAGAGCCTATTGGAGAGTCTTAACAAATTTCAACAAGATGGGGGCTCAAGTTCTACGTTACACAGATATGAAAATACAAGAAAAGAGCCCCAAGATTGTGACACAAACTACTCACACATGAAGGTGGAATTTCCGAGATGGAAAGATGGAGATCCGACCAACTGGATCTCTAGGGTAGAAAATTTTTTTCCATTTTCATAGAACCCCAGAAGAATCCAAGGTAGAATTGGCCTCAATCCAACTCAATGGAGATGCAATCCAGTGGTATGATTGGTATGAAACTTTCTACGGAGTTCCTTCATGGGAGCAGTTCAAAAGAGGGCTTCTTGTTTACTTTGGCCCATCTGAATATGAGAATGTTGATTGCCAGCTCGCCAAAATTCGTCAGACTTCTAAAATGTTAGAATCTCGGAGTAGGTTTGAAAGATTGTCAAATCAAGTTAGAGATTGGTCGGACCGATAATTTCTGGATACATTTATTGAAGGGCTTATTCCAGAGATCCGGTGTGAAGTTAAGGCTCATCAACCCCGCACTATGATAGTTGCGATCTCATTTGCACATCTACATAAAAAAAAAATTAGCAAGGAAAGATCAGCAAGGGGTTTGTACTATGATGAAAAATGGAGTGTAGAGCACCGATGTAAACAAGGGCAACTTCTGATGATTGGACCAATTGGAGATGAGCCGAAAGCTAAGAATGTGAACTCCAATCATAAAGGTATAAATTCTAATGAAGATGTTGAACCTACCATACATATAATGCATACATTAGCCGACTACTCTAACCTGCAAACTATGGAAGTTGGCAGAACTCTGGAGCATCAGCCTATTATAGTTTTGATTGATACCGGTAATACTAACAATTTTATGGATAGTGAGACTATTGACCGATTGGCCCACCATATTGAAGACTATGACAGATTCGAAGTAAGGATCATTGATGGATGGATTTTCACTTATGATAGCAAAGGTTCAAAGATAAAATTGATTATACAAGGCCAGAAGTTTCTTGCAATGATTACTACACTGAAAGACTGACCTGCTGCTTACACTATCAAAAAGTGGAGACCATAATTACTTGATCAACGGGTTGTGATGCGTTACAGATAGCCTATGACTAAAGTGCTGAAAGAGAAGCTCCCCGAGATTGATGCTGCTCAGCCTTGAGGACAAGGCTGATTTGAAGAGGGAGGAATTGTTAGGACCCTTTTTCTAAGCTTTTGAATAATGTTTATCGAGTCTGTTTAGTTCAGTTGTTTATTGAGTCGGTTTGGTTCAGTTAGAGTCAAGTAGAGGTTTATTTAATATTTATTTATTATTAGAGTTCAAGTCCTGATGGACTCTAGGTGGAACTCTATAAATAGTGATGTAACCCTTTCTTTTGAGAAGGAATCAATCAATCAATGAAATGTTATTCCATTTAGTAGACAAACCCTATGAGGTCAATCCCTCGAAATGATCAAGGAGGGCCGATCCCCTCGAAGCGATCAAGGAGGCCGATCCCCTCGAAGCCATCATTATCATTCCCTTTTCTCCCCTTTCTTCCACGATAAGACCTTAGGGTCTTATCATTTGGTATCAGAGCGACAATAAGACTTTAGAGTCTTATCAATTGGTATTAGAGCGACGATAAGACTTTAGGGTCTTACCATAACATTCCTAACTCCTTTCTTATAAAATCAAATTGTTCTTCATTTAAACATTTTATAAAGATATCAGCCAATTGATGTTTTGTATCAATGAATTCTAAAATTATATGATGATTATTAATATGATCTCGTATAAAATGATGCATAATGTCAATATGTTTAGTTCTAGAGTGTTGAATGAGATTTTTTGTTAAACATATTGCACTTATGTTATCATATTTTATGGGAATGTCCTTGAGGTGAATCTTATAATCCTCTAAAGTGTTTTTCATCCACACAACTCGTGCACAACATGCACTCACAGCTATGTATTCAACTTCGATTATAGATAGTGCAACCGAGTTTTGTTTCTTGGAAGACCAAGAGACAAGTGCATGACTTAAGAATTGACATATTCCGGGTGTGCTTTTTCTATCTAATCCACATCCAGCAAAATCCGCATCAGCATAAGTAATCAATTCAAAGTTTTTGGATTTTGGATATCATAATCCTAGATTAGTGGTTCCTTTAAGATATCTAAGAATTCTTTTAACTACTTTAAGGTAAGATATCTTAGGATTAGATTGAAACCTAGCACAAAGTCCTACGCTAAATATGATGTCTGGTCTAGTTGCGGTGAGGTATAGTAAACTACCTATCATGCCCCTATAAGCTTTTTGATCAAAGCTTTCTACACTTTCGTCAATGTCTAATTTAGTGGAGGTACTCATAGGAGTATTGATAGCCTTTGAACTATCCATTTTAAATCATTTTAATAAGTCTAATGCATACTTTGTTTGACTAAGAAAAATACCATCATTAACTTATTTGATTTGTAAACCTAAAAAGAAGGTTAGTTCCCCAATCAAACTCATTTCAAATTCTAGACTCATACTCTTTGCAAACGATTCGCATAAAGATTCATTAGTAGACCCAAAAATAATATCATCGACATAAATTTAAATTAAAAAAAATTATTTTTAAAATTTTTAATAAATAATATGGTATCGACATAGCCTTTAGAGAAATTATTTTGAATAAGAAATGAGCTAAGTCTCTCATACCAAGCCATTGGGGCTTGTTTCAATCTATAGAGAGCTTGAGTCAATTTAAATATATGATCAGGGAATTTATCATTCTTAAATCCGGGAGGTTATTCAACATAAACTTCTTTGAAAATAAAGCCATTAAAAAAAGTATTTTTAACATCCATTTGAAATAACTTAAAATTATTACTACTAGCATAGGCAAGGAGCATCCTTATGGCTTCTATTCGTGCCATAGGAGCGAAGGATTCTTCATAATCGATACCTTCTTCTTGGTTAAAACCCTTAGCTACTAATCTAGCCTTGTTTCTAACCATGATACCAAATTCATCTTGCTTGTTTCTAAAGACCTATTTAGTATCAATAACTAAATGGTCATTTGGCCTCGGAACAAGCTTCCACACCTCATTTCTCTCAAATTGATTCAACAATTCTTGCATTGCGATAAGCCATGAATCATCTTTCAAGGCCTCATCAATGCATTTAGGTATAAGTTGGGAGAGAAAAGCGGTGTTTGTACAAAAATTCTTAAGAGAAAGCACGAGTTTGAACCCCTTTTGATGTGTCTTCTATGATTAGTTCCTTAGGACGAGCATATACATACTTTCATTCCTTGGATAAGGATGTTTCGGAAGAAGATGCATCCAAATTGCTAGATGGAGAAAGGATTTCATTTAAATTCAAAGCATCAAAATGAAGATCATCATCAAAATTATTTTTCTTAACTCCAAAAACTTCATTAAAAATAATATGAATAGATTCTTCTATAACCAAAGTGATAAGACCCTAAAGTCTTATCGTAAAAAGGAAGAAGAGAAAGGGGATGATCACTTCGAGGGGATCGGCCTCCTTGATTGCTTCGAGGGGATCGGCCTCCTAGGGTTTGTCAAAAGACAGAATAATAATTTTTATAGATAACTGAAAAGAAGCAATTACATCCCTATTTATAGAGTTCCACCCAGAGTCCATCAAGACTTGAACTTTAATAATAAATAAATATTAAATAAACCTCTACTTGACTCTAACTGAACCAAACCGACTCAATAAACAACTAGACTCAATAGACTCAATAAAAATTATTCAAAATCTCAGAAAAAGGGTCCTAATAGTTCCTCCCTCTTTAAATCAGTCTTGTCCTCGAGGCTGAGCAGCATCAATCTCAGGGAGCTTCTCTTTCAGCACTTTAGCCATAGACTATCTGCAACGCATCACAACCCGTTGATCAAGTAAGTATGGTCTCCACTTTTTGATAGTGTAAGTAACAGGTCAGTCTTTTAGTGTAGTAATCATTGCATGAAACTTCTAGCCCTATATAAATAATTTTATCCTTGAACCTTTGCTATCACAAGTGAAAATCTGTCCATCAATGATCTTTACTTCGAATCTGTCATAGTCTTCAATTTGGTGGGCCAATCGGTCAACAGTCTCACTGTCCATAAAATTGTTAGTGCTACATATATCAATCAAAATAGTGAAAGGCTGATGCTTCAATGTTCCTATGATTTTCATAGTTTGTGGGTTAGCATAGCCGGCCAATGCGTGCATTGTATGTGTGATGGCTTCAATATCTTCATTAGTTTCCACACCTTCATAATCGGAGTCCAACTCTTCTGCTTTCGGTTCCTCTCTAATTGGCTCAATCATCAGATATTGCCCTTGTTTACATTGGTGCTCTATACTCCACTTTTCATCATAATGCAAACCCCTTGCTGATCTTTCCTTGCTAATTTTTTTCTTATATAGATGTGCAAATGAGATCGCAGCTATCATAGTGTAGGGTTGACGAGCCATAACTTCACACCGAATCTCCGGATTAAGCCCTTCAATAAATGTATGTAGAAGTTATCGTTCTGACCAATCTCTAGCTTGATTTGATAATCTTTCAAACCTACTCTGATATTCCAACATTGTAGAAGTTTGACGAATTTTGGTGAGCTGGCCATCAACATTCTCATATTCGGATGGGCCAAATCAAACAAGAAGCCCTCTTTTGAACTTCTCCCATGAAGGAACTCCGTAAATAGTTTCATACCAATCGTACCACTGGAGTGCATCTCCATCGAGCTGGATTGAGGCTATTTTCACCTTGGATTCTTCTGGAGTTCCGTAAAAATGAAAAAACTTTTCTGCCCTAGAGATCCAACTGGTCAGATCTCCATCTTTCCATCTCAGAAATTCCACCTTCATATGTAAATAGTTTGTGTCACAATATTGGGGCTTTTTTCTTGTATTTTCAGATCTGTGCAACATAGAACTTGAGCTCCCATCTTGTTGAAACCCACTAAAATGCTCCAACAAGCTCTTTTTGAAATCATGAAGAATTTCTTGCAGCCGATTCTCAATTCTGGTTTCCATCGCTTCCATTTGTGCCTTCACTGAGTTATCAGTGGCCATTGTGTCAGACTACAAATCTGTAATCTCAACTCCTGTTTTTGGTGTCGATCAAAGGCATCAACACTGTCGATGCGAAGTTGCCGAGGAGGTGGATGCTGAGGGCAGTGCTGCGGTCGTTGTGTTGGAGGAAGAGTTGCTGCCCTATTTCTATCATTGCGTGGGGTGAGAGCACTGAGGTTGGAAGGTGACTGCGTTGATGTGGCTACAGCTGCTGCGACTCAAGAGGCAATCGTCAAGCAGCGGGGTTGAGGCTGCCATGATGGCAACCTGTGGTTGTGGTAGAATATGCTAAGCAAGGGGGAGGCGGCATTGAAGCGACCGAGGTTGAGAAGAGGAATCGGTGTTGCATGCGCTACTAGGGTTGAGGCAGGGCAACGTACTTGCTGTGGTTGCTGCGTTCGCTATTGGAGGGCGGCTGCTGCAGAACGAGGGGTTGGTCATTGGCCAGGAGCAGTGGCGGTAGTGGTTGCTAGCTGGGAACTGCAGTGATTGGTGGCTGCGGCAAAAAATGCAAAGTTACTCTATTGTGGTCGCCACGAGGAGGGGAGGTCGAGCGACTGCGGCTGCGACGGTTGCGACCCAAGAGAAGGCAGCGACGGTGGTGCAGCTGGGGCCGGCTCTGATACCAATTGATAAGACTCTAAAGTTTTATCATAAAAAAGAAGAAGAGAAAGGGGATGATCACTTCGAGGGGATCGGCCTCCTTGATCGCTTCGAGGGGATCGGCCCTCCTTGATCGCTTCGAGGGGATCGGCCTCCTAAGGTTTGTCAAAAGACAGAATAATATTTTTCATAGATAACTGAAAAGAAGCAGTTACATCCCTATTTATAGAGTTCCACCCAAAGTCCATCAGGACTTGAACTCTAATAATAAATAAATATTAAATAAACCTCTACTTGACTCTAACTGAACCAAACCAACTCAATAAACAACTGGACTAAACAGACTCAATAAACATTATTCAAAAGCTCAGAAAAAGGGTCCTAACACAAAGTTATTTTGTTAAAAATATGAAATGCTTTATAAATAGAAGAATAGCTAAGAAAAATTCCTTCATCAAATTTTGCATCAAACTTTCCTAAGACATCTTTTTCATTCAAGATAAAACATTTATACCCAAAAACTTTAAAATATGAAACATCAGGTTTCTTGTTGTTCCACAACTCATAAGGAGTTTTGGAGAGAAATGGTCATACTAGAACCCTATTCATGACATAGTATGCTATATTTATAACTTTGGCCCAAAAATATTTGGGAAATATATGTTCGTTTAACATGGTTCTAGCTATTTCTTATAATTTTGTATTTTTTCTTTCTACTACTCTATTTTGTTGATGATTTCTTGGAGTAGCGAAATTGTGGTTGTATCCATTAGATTCACAAAATTTTTGAAAATCATAATTTTAAAATTCACCACTGTGATCACTTCGAATTGATGAAATCATCAAACCTTTTTTCATTTTGAACAAGTTTATAAAAAATAGAAAAATGCCTAAAGCAATCACTTTTGTGTGTCAAAAAATAAGTCCATGTGTATCTAATATAATCATCCACGATGACAATTGCGAATTTGCTACCTCCTAGGCTTGATGTAGCAATTGGTCCGAACAAGTCCATATGGATCAATTGTAATAGTCTAGAGGTGCTTATTTGGTTCTTTGATTTGAAGCTACCTTTTATTTCTTTTCCTAGTTGACATGCATCACACACATTATCTTTGATGAACTTAATGTGGGAAATTCCTCTTACAAGTTCTTTAGATGAAATTTGAGAGATTAGTTTCATGCTAGCATGACCTAATCTCCTATGTCAAAGCCAAGCATCATCATTTAAAATTAAAAGGTACATTTCATTACAAAGATAATCAATGTTGATAGTGTATACATTATTTTATTTTAGGGCAATCATAGATGTGTTTTTGTGTGGTTTTTCTATAAA
Organism: Musa acuminata AAA Group; assembly: GCF_036884655.1. NCBI lineage: Eukaryota > Viridiplantae > Streptophyta > Magnoliopsida > Zingiberales > Musaceae > Musa > Musa acuminata. The sequence goes on along the minus strand of NC_088336.1, from coordinate 16,285,975 downwards.
ACAAGCATTCGATGTAAATATGACAATATATCCTTTATCACATAATTGACTAATGCTTAAAAGGTTATGCTTTAAGCCATCAACCAACAACACATCTTCAATAAAAAGGTTAGATTTGTTATCTATGGTTCCTTTACCAATGATTTTACCCTTGTTATTGTCTCCGAATGTGACATATCCTTCGTCTAGGCTAGTGAGCTTAGAGAATTGAGATGGGTCTCCAGTCATATACCTTGAGCATCAACTATCAAGGTACCATCTCTTGCTCCTAGCTTATGATAGTACATTTTTCTATAAAAAAAAAAAAAAAGATACCTATTTAACGTTGGGTGTCTCAAAAATCGATCTACATAGCTTATCATGTTGCATTGAGTCATTTGAGGTTCTTTTAGGAACTCAAATCAATTTATATAGACTGTATCTCTAAAGTGGACATTTATAGGTAACATGTCCAAGTTTGCAACAAAAGTTGCATTTGGTGTGAGGTGATACATGCAAGGTAGGGCCTTTAACAAAGGTGGTCGGATTTTAGTGAGAGCTACTCACAAATCTGATTCTGCCTCTCCTATGAACATGACCCTTGTTGGCAATGATCATGTTCAAGGACTTGCTACCTCAAATTTTTCTAAGGTTTCCTTAAGTAGCAAGTTTTTCTTTTGAAGTATTTCTAGTTCATCACATTTCGAACATGGAGAAGCCACCTCTTCTGCTTCTGCTTCTGCTTCTGCTTCTGCTTCTGCTTGATCAATATTATCAGTATCGATATCCAGATTTTTATCAGTATAGATCACCACCCGTTTCGCTTTTCTTGAACTAATTTCATAATCTTCCTTCTGTTCTTCTCCATTTTCTTGATCCAGTCCTTCTAATTCATCGGTCAATTTGTATGACCATCGAGGAACCTTTTTACTGATTTCTTCTATTCCAATGGATTTTTTTTCTTCTATTCCAATGGATTTTTTTTCTTCTATTCCAATGGATTTTTTTTCTTCTATCCAATGGATTTTTTTTCAGTTGTTGTTTGATCATTTGGATTGGTTGTAATTATGTCGAATACAAATCTCAAGGATTTTGCTTTACTTTCTGAATTAATTCTTCTTTCTTCTTCCAATAAAAATAAAGAAGATTCATCGATTGACGTTAAGAAATTAACAATATAATTAAATGATGATTTCTCATCAAGCGGATTCTTTTCATGTTCAAATTCTCGAGAATTTTTAGAAATAGGAAAGAGCCCATGAATCTTATTTATCCAAAACGTTTCTATGGAATCTACATCTTCTTCTTCTGTAGAAGTAATTAAATCATTTGTAGAAGTAATTAAATCATTTGTAGAAGTAATTAAATCATTCATGATTGTATGTGAATAGAATTTTTGTATTGTTCTTATTGTTCCACGATACGGTCCGCTCAAAAAAGGATCATACGCTTTTGGCAAGTATTCTTGCTCATTCTCATCGTTGCATAATCTGGTCCTTTTTTCAAGTATATCTAGAGCAAGAGATATCCTTTCTTCTTCTTCTTCTTCTTCTTCTTCTTCTTCTAGAGTTTTTATTCGACTTATCAATTCATTGCTCAAGTTGTATTTTTTTTGCTCATTGGTAGAAACCCAATAATCATATAGGTCTTCATGGGAAAATTTTTCTGTCATGTACAAAGACATTTTGCGTTCTATCATTTCCGAAAAAGTTGATAAACTAGGCGGATATGTAAAAGATATTATTTGTTTTCCATCACTTGAACACGTATAAAAAAAATATTGTGACATTTCATTTTGTACACTATTTTCAAATCGATTATTTTTTATATATCGCAATGGACGATTCCACCGCTTATAATCGAAAAGAAAAGTTACAATAGGTTTTTCAAAGTCAAAGCAGAAAAAAGTCTTTTCATTTTTCTCTTCTTCAAGTCTTCTCAATTCCCAATTATCTTGATAGGTATCAAGATAAGAATCTTCGTAAACTGGGCTATCTTTATCGCATGTGTCTTTAAAGTGAAAGTGGAATTCATGCTTTGTTTTTTCCTTTCCATTCACTCGGATCTCTTCCGTTTCATCTATTTTGTCCGGATCCTCCTTTTCTTCCGAATAAAGGGAAGGGTCTTTTTCGGTGGATCCCTCTTGTTCCTGTTTAGTCTCCTTCCTTTCGGAAGTTGTTTCTACATCGCTTTCTTCCTCACTTTCTACATCGCTTTCTTCCTCACTTTCTCCCCTTTCTTCCTTTTCTGAGGTTTCTTTCAGTTTCTTAGTGACAATAGGCGACGGCATTCTGCCTAAATAGTAGACACAGGTGATAAATAAGAGAATACTAAAAATTCGAGCCATAGAATTTCTCAATTCTGACACAAGGTACCTATTAGATTTAGCAAGGTACCTATTAGATTTAGATCGAATAGAATGATTTTGCCGTATCCAGAATAATACCAATCCAACCCATTTCATGAAGAAAATGTAACCAATTAACCAACCAATAAAACTACTTGTTACAAATAACATCTTGTTGTTGCATCGAAACATATAAATGTTGACTAATCTGGCTAACATTGAACTTGGTAAAATGAAATGGTTGAATAATTGAAAAATGAGATTATTCAGGAATACACATTGAATGCTGAGATTACGCATTGAATTTCTGGTAGTAGACCCATAATCAAAAAAGTTTTTGTGATTGTTCCAGAAGAAATGAAACAAAAGATAGGGTAGAACTAGGACAGTTATTGTATGAGGTCTACCCAATGCTAGATGCAGAGGCGCATAATAGATCGATATGAACATCATGAGCTGTCCCGTAATAAAACCAGTTGTTGCTGATACCTCCTTCTCGGTTCCTTCTTCCATAACCCGAGCTCGAAGAAGGAAGAGATAAGAGGGCCCTATGGAGAATGTGGTCAGAAATCCATAATAGAGTCCTAAACTATCATTGTGCTCAACTCTTAATCTATCGAAATTACTAACAAGAGAAGCATGCTCTTTTATCAACAATTTATATTTTCTACTAATTAATTTGCATTCATCAAATAAATCATGAAAAGCATTTAATAGTTCATCAAAGGATAAATTTACATCAAATGAACTACTCATCTCATCTCCAATAGCCATTAGCGCATAGTGAGCAACTTGCTCGGTGTTAGTTAACTCCTCTTCTTCGGATGCACTTGAGTCGTCCTAAGTTGCTTTAAGAGCCTTCTTCTTCTTTGGTTGCTTCCTCTTTGCTTAGGGACATTCACTCTTGAAGTATCCTAGCTTCTTGCATTCATAGCATATCACTTATTCTTTCTTGGGTTCAATTTTGTTTTTAGTAATATTTTTAAATTTATTTTTTTTATGAATTTTTTAAACTTTCTTGTCAAGAGTGCTAAGTCTTCATCAAAGTCCTCATCACTTGAATTTTATTTCAAGTGGTCTTCTTGAGTTGTTAGTGCTATATCTTTTCTGTTCTTTGGAATGTTGTTTTCAAGCTCTTTATGAGCATTACTTGTCATCTCATAGGTCATTAGTGACCCGATTAGTTCTTCAAGAGGAAAGTTATTTAAATCTTTGGCCTCTTGAATGGCCGTGACTTTAGGGTCCAAACTCTTTAAGGGATCTTAAAATTTTATTAACAAGTTCAAAATCCGAGAAACCATTACCAAGTCCTTTTAGACCATGGACGACATCTGTAAATTAGGTATATATGTCTCCAATGGTCTCACTCAGTTTCATCCAAAACAACTCATAAGTATACACTAAATGATTAATTTTTGACTCCTTTACTCTACTAGTGCCTTCGTGAGTAACTTCGAGTGTGTGCCAAATATCAAAGGTCATTTCACAAATTGACACTCGATTGAACTCGTTTTTATCCAAAGCACAAAACAAGGCATTCATAGCCTTGGCATCTAGAGCGAAAGTCTTCTTCTCCAACTTATTCCAATCGTTCATTGGAAGAGAAGACTTTTGAAAACCATTTTCGACAATGTTCAATAGCTCAAAATCCATAAAAATAAAAAAGATTCTCATTCTAGTCTTATAATATGTGTAATTCGTCCCATTGAATGACTCTCTTGGTTGCTGGCAAATGCCATCTCTCTTGGGTTTCAAACTAAATGAGAGTGACCGAGCTCTAATACCAATTATTAGGATCAAGAGCAGCACTAAGAGGGGGGTGAATTAGTGTAGCGAAAAATTCTTTGATTTCGTATAAAGTTCGTCTCGATTCAAATCGTTTCGGAAAGATGTTAAACTTAAAACTTTGGTAAGAATGTAAGGAGAAGCTCTAGGAGATTTGCAGTAAAGTAAATTGCACAAAAGGATAAGCAAACCAGAATTTAGAGTGGTTCGATTAATGAGACCTACATCCACTTTGAATTCCTCCGCCGTCGAGGTCACCAGCATCTACTAAATGCCTTCCTTCAATAGGCAAAGACCAACCATCTTTTACAGATCTTTCTCCTTTTTTCGGGTTTAGGAGACAATCCTTACAAGTCTTACTCCTCTTTCTTGGATGGTTACAAGGCTAAGAGAGGGAGGAGGAGAACTCTTCTCACTTTTACAACACTTTTCACACCCCAAACACTTAGAATTTTTCACACATATAATAGCACTTTGTTACCCTTTTATGCAGAAAAGGGTGGGGTATTTATAAGCCCTAATGGCTTCAAAAATGAAGCTAAAAAGTGTCTCATCTCATATTTTCGGGGTACTAGCGGTACCACCACCTGACACTTGACACTGGGTGGTACCACCACCCAATCTGGGCGGTACCACTTCCTGACAGAGCTCGGAGATCGAGCTCTAGCGGTACCACCGCTTGGTAGGGGTGGTACCACCGCTGGCAGCATTAACTGCTAGTGGTACTATCTCCCAATATGGGCGGTACCACTGCCCAAACCACTTGGGAGACTAGGGCTCCTAAGCGGTGCCACCGTCAGCCATGATTTCAAGGGCTGAATGAGCTGTTCAATCCGGCCCAATTCATCCCTGTTGAGGGCCCAGTTGGCCCCTAACTAAGTTAGTGGGATTACCTCTAAATCCTAACTTAATTTACGGTCTAACTATAATAACTAAGACATAATCAAAGCACTCTTGTTCCGGTACGTCAATTGCTCTTCCGGCGAGCTTCCGGTGAATTTCCGATGAACTGCCGGCAATGTTCCGACGGACTTCCAACAAGCTCCTAAACTTTATGAGAATCTTCTTAGCAATTTTTGGTGAGCTTCTTTGGCAAGCTCCTAAACTTCTTGGTTGGTTCCGGCAGAACTTCTAACGAACGTCCGGACTTCCGACGAACTCTTAAACTCCCAACGAGATCTCGATCTTGACTCTGACACAACACCTGCTTTGTATCTTACTACTATCATAGTTAATCCTACACACTTTTCTCAATATATAGATTAGATCAAACAATTTACAATTGATTTCATCATCAAAATCCAAGATTCAACAGAGAGAACCCTTACAAGTCTCACACCTCTCTTGAATGATCTCAACACTTAGAAAGATAGGAGGAGAACTCTAGCACTTTTATAACTCTTTAACACTTCAAAGACTCAAGATTATGCCAATACTTTCGTACCCTTTCATGCAAAAAAGGTGGGGTTTTTATAGACCCCAATGGCTTCAAAATTAGAGCCAAAAAGTGTCATATCCTTGGATTTCGGGGTACTGACGGTACCACTGCCATTACTGGGTGGTGCCACCGCCATTACTGGGTGGTACCACCGCCTGACACCTGACACTAGGCAATACCACCGCCCAATCTGGGCGGTACCACCGCCTGACAAAGCTTGGAGATCGAGCTCTATCGGTACCACTGCTTGACAAGGGCGGTACCACCACTGACAACATTAACTATCAGCAGAACCACCGCCTAGACCACCTTGGAGATTGGGTCTCCTAGGTGGTGCCACCACTAGCTATGATTTCAGATACTAAATGGTCTGTCCAATCCGGCCCAATTCAGTCCTGTTAAGGGCTCAGTTGGCCCCTAACTCAATTTACAGTTCTAACTACGATTAAGGAAAGCAATTAGTCCGGTATGTCAATCTTTCCTTCAGTGATCCTTTGGCGAGTCTTCCGACGGGCTTCTGGTAAACTCCCAATGAACTTTTGATGATCTTCCGATGAACTCTCGGCGATCTCCCGATGAGTTTTTAGCAACGAACTCTCAGCGATCTTCCAATAAGCTCTCGGCGATCTTCAGACAAGCTCCTAGTATATCATCCGAATCTTCGACTTTGGCCCATCATTTGCTTTATGTCTTATTGCTATCTTAGTTAATCCTACACACTTATCTCAACATATAGATTAGGTCAAATAATTTACCAATTGATTTCATCATCAAAATCCGAGATTTAACAGATGTTCGGTTAAGTCAACACTATCGTTACAAGATGAGTCTGATTCGATGATATACCCTCACGGGACTCGACCAAGCATATCATGTCCTCAGATCACCAGTGACATCATATATCATAGGCAAAATAGTGTATCGCGATATAGGTGAGCCTCGAGGGACTCGACCAACTCAACCTACGTTGAGAATCGGTCCATACTTATAACGATAGAAGGCCACATAGGTTAATCTAATTATCTCACGTTTATCAACTTAATATTATCGAGAGAGGAAATTTTTTATTTGGTCTCGTAATATGACATGTCATACACATACATATTCAATATATATCTACATCGCATTTAAATATATATACATATCTAGTAGGTGTACAAGCAATCACATATCACATGAGTAATTACACCAGATGATTATGGACTATAGCCTAATGTGATTAAGGCTAAGCTAGTGAGCCTAATCACTCACATTAATATCTATATGTGCAGTAGTACATCTCCATGCCCTGTGATCATTTATCTCGTCCTCATTGGTTCCATCGACATCTCGATGCATCTCCATGCGTCACGATCGTCCATCTCGACCTCGTGGGTCCCGCTATTGCTTGCACGCTCCCGCTGTGCCTCATTGTATGATTACAACTTAATTATAGGTACGTAGGCCCGATAATAAATGAGAAATAAAGTAGTATCTCGTAGACCCCAATAATAATAATAATCACAAGTATACACACATCACACAGTCTATGATCATCCGTCCACATCATACATCACATGTAAATATCATCATTATGTAGGACTACTAGATAATAATAATAGTTAATTAAACCTTTTAATTAACTAATATTTTTTTGAAATTAGAGACATGTAGAGAATTTTCTGAATTATGAGGGGCATTTTCATAATTTAGATAATATGACAAAATTTGGAATTTCTGAAATTTTGAGGGGTAAAACTATCCCCTTCCCTACTGTTGCGTTGTGGCCGTCGCCATTGCATGAGGAGAGGGTGCAGCCTGTGCCCATGGATGGCTCACCTTCGGGTGGCGCTCCTCCTATGGGCAAGTCGCCCGTGGACAAGCGCTGCCCCCAATAAGCGGCTTGCCTACAAGCGGCGCCCCTTTTTCGGGTAGGTGTCGCCCACCCTTGTAGGCAGGTCGGCCACAAGTGTCACTCACCCTTGCAGGTAGGTTGGCTACAGGCATCACCCGTACTTGCGGGCAAGTCACCCATAAGCGTCGTCCGCCCTTGTGTGCAGGTCACCCGAAGGCGTCGCCCAAACATGCGAGCAGGTAGCCCACAAGCGCTGCCCACCCTTACGGGCAAGCTGTCAGCAAGTGCCACCCATCCTTGTGGGCAAGTCTCCCGCAGGCACTGCTTGCCCTTTCAGGCACTACTACAAGCGGCCTACCAACAGTAGGCCGCCGGCAGCCAACCGCCTGTACGCAGATGACCAACGCTACAGGTAGTATTTGGTCACTTCTACAAGGGCAGCAACAGTTGCTACCCTTTCTCGCCTTTTGCGTCAATGATTTTGATGTCAAAAGTCTTCCTAAAATATAATACGCGCAGTTCAAAACTAATCTTTCACGTGAAAAACTTGGCTTTGGTACCACTATAGGGAAATCTAGGGGCGACATCACATGTGCAGCGGATGAACAGAAAACAAAAAACTCCAAATTTTCCAAAAATGCGTTCGTCGTCATGCGAAGATTGATGCACAAAATCCATGAAACTGAAAACCACACTTAACATAGTTGTATTACTGAGGAAGATCATATATCCCTGAATCCCTATAGGACTATAGGATAGGATGAAAGAGGTCAAATATCATCCTCTCTAGTGGCGATTCACAAAGCAGGGCTGCAACAATGCTCCTTGAATCGTTGCCCAAATCTCCACACCTGTTATCTAAGAAAGAGAAGGGGAGAGGAGAATATGAGGTGGCAACCTAGAAACCTCTAGCCTATGAGCCTTTGGGTCCCTCCTATTTATAAAGGTTCCTAATCAAATTAACCCTAATGGATCCTACCCTATTAGGTACTGGATCTTCATCAAACTACCCAATCATGTTACATTAGTGGATCTCTATCCAATAATCTCTCATTAACTCTTATTGGATAACATCCATAGGATCTAATAATT